>NC_139607.1:7501039-8053539 GCF_964270895.1 Podarcis filfolensis
AAAAAAACCAAATATATTTGTACCGCCTTTGGATACCCAAAACCCCACTCCCCGCCTTTCCCGGTTTCAATCTCCAACCGATGTCCATCAATCCATCTGGTGTCAGCCTGGTGACCTCACGTCCGAGGCCCTTAAGTCTCTCTCCTTTCCTCTCTGCCGGTTTTTTTGATAGTCCTTTATGGTAAACACCAAATCTCGGAGAAGCTCTGTCCCAATAAGGTCCATGTTTCTTCCTGCCAGGCCTCCATATTTAGAATTGTAATCCAAGTCTTGTTTTTTACTTCTTTTAAGTCCAAGAGTCCCAAAAACTCCTGCTTCCACTTTAATCAGGTTTGTCTTTTCCTTTGAGTCCATCTTTACAGGCCTTTGGCCTGCCAGGCCTCCATATTTAGAATTGTAATCCAGATCTTGTTTTTTTACTTCTTTTAAGTCCAAGTGTCTCAGAAACTCCTGCTTCCACTTTAATCAGGTTTGTCTTTTCCTTTATATCCATCTTTGCAGGCCTTTGGCTCTCTTTAATCCTCTGCTGCATTATAGCTCCTCCTTCCTTTCCCTCTAAATTGTCATGTGTATCTTCTCCCACTTTTTCAAGTTTCTCAAATTTCTTTCCTTGTTCAGCTGCAAGAGTTTTTAGCTCAGATGCAAAGTCTTTTTGTTCTGGTACAAAGGCTTGAGTCAGGTCCCTTCCAATTTCCGCAAGTTTATTTGCTTTTTCATTCAATGTTGTAGCATTTCTAGCCAAAACAATGCTTTGTTCTTGAAATTTTCCCAGACGAAGAAAGATTTTCTCCAGTTCCATCTGTATTTTTCCACTTACAGCCATTCTGTAATGTCCCAGAGCCCCCTCTAGGGGAGTACTGGTTACTTAGTATTCCTTCCAGTTCTAATCCAAAAGTCCTTTATTTTCCTTTGTTTTCGACAATTTGTTGCCTAAATGTAACAAATATAGCCAGCCGAGGCAATAGAAACAAAGTTCTCTCTCTTTTTTTTTTTCCTCTCAGCTTTGAGACAGCTAGTTTGACAGCTGTCAAAGTCTTCTATATCTCTTCAACAGGCTCCCTCATGGATCGCTCCCGGGTCCTGGGGGGGGGTAGCAATTCCACTCTCAAAGTTAACTCTTATCCTCCAGCACATTCTCTTATACTGCCAAAACGTGAAATTAATTACTTTTAACTTCTCACGAAGAAGACGTTCTTTTCAACCTTAGTTATCTAGTCCTTACTTTAAAATGTTTACAAAAGGGGGAGACGGACTTCCTCTTTGCGCCTTCCCCGCTCATGCCAAATCAAAAAAGAAGTTTTTAATATCCAATTTCCGTATTACTCACGGGTTGTTACTTTTAGTCCAAATGATCAAAGGAAGAAGTCAGCGCTCTCCAACCATGGCATGCGGCTTCACTTCGCGGAGACGGGTAAACAGCTCTCAGCTCCGCGCCGCTCACCCCCGGTCTGTTCCGGAGCCTTTAAAAAGGCTCCTTTGCAGCGGGGGGGGGACGCAAATGGAGCCCGCCGAGCCTTCAGTTCACAGGCTTCCCCGCCTGTGATTTATTTCGGGTCCCCGCTTCGCCGTAGCGGTAGAACCCTAGCTCCACGAAGCAGATTTCCTCCGGAGATCGGAGGAAATCCGCCATTACCGTTGCTGGCGCTGACCGGAAGTCCAAATTGTGAATTCTGTATACAGTGGTACCTCTGGTTACGTGCTTAATTCGTTCTGGAGGTCCGTTCTTAACCTGAAACTGTTCTTGACCTGAAGCACCACTTTAGCTAATGGGGCCTCTCGCGGCTGCTGCGCGATTTCTGTTCTCATCTTGAAGCAAAGTTCTTAACCCGAGATACTATTTCTGGGTTAGCAGAGTCTGTAACCTGAAGCTTATGTAACCTGAAGCATATGTAACCCGAGGTACCACTGTACCTTCTACCCAGCAGTCGGTGGAGGGTGGGACAATCAAGGTGATGCTACTCGCCTGTCTTCCCAGGTGTGAATGTTGATGCCAATTCCTTAGAGGGAGGGGGTGGGCAAGAGGAGCTCAGTATGGTGCAGGTGGAGCAACAGATTGGGAGCTCAGCAAAGTTCAGGTGCAGCAGCAGCAGCAGCAGCAGCAGCAGCAGCAGGAGAGTCAAATCAGGGCCCTACAGTTTACAAGTGGGGTTGGCAAACTAAGGTGTGTGGGCTGGATCAGGCCCAATTGCCTTCAGGATCTGGCCCACGGACTGTCCGTGGATCACCGTGGGGATTCTGTTCGTTCAGGCTGCGCCATTCCGCCCCCCTCTCACACACACACACACACCCCGAGGTGACGCCTCCTCCCTCCCTCCTCCTGGCTTCTCTCCGCCCTGCCTAGAGGAGGAAGGGGGCTGGGCTGAGTGCCATTTTCAGCAGCCCCTCTCCGGAGCCAGCCCTTTCGCGCCACTTATCTTCCCTCCGCCATTGCCGCCGCCCTGGTGCTCCTGTGGGCCAGAGAGAAGAGCAGACGAGCTCACTCTGCCTACCCACGAGAAGCGGCGGTGGCAGTGGTGGTGGTGGCGGCAGCAGCCCCTGGGAAGGTAAGCGCAGCGGCTGGGCCCAGAGGGTGGGGAGGAGGACTACTTGCCCCCTTGCCTCTTCTTCCAGCCCCCCCCCCAGTGCCACTTCTCCGGCCCACCACAAGATCTGATGGACAGTGGACCAGCCCATGGCTTAAAAAATTTCCTGACCCCTGGTTTATAGGCTAACACACCTGCACAATCATAACTTTACCAAATATAGAGAAATATTAAGAATCACGTACTGGGTTGGAAGCAGACCAGCACATTTGTGAACAGAAGGGAATAGGATATAACAGACGTTCCCATGTAAAGAATGAGGAAGGAGTTAATTTTTGTTGGTTTTGTGTTCCTGCCTTTCAGGGCCACAGTGGAGTGGATGGGAAAGAGGAATAAGTAAAAACAAAACACCTTTTCCCTTCCTTCAATGGGACAATAAATTTCTGAACTTGCAGGTAACTGTCACTGAACATGGGTCAAGTCCATGTGATACGGAATGATCCCATCCTAGTTGGTGGATGCCGTTTGCTCTCGATTCAGCCCTTACATTTTCAGCTCTTAACCTGACATGGGGGCATCTGCTATCTACACATGGTGCTTCTTTGAAGTGCTGTTTATTGCTTTCATACTGCTCTATCATACCATGGTGCACTAAATATTTCTGTGTTAATTTCTTTAATTGTAACCCAACCCAGGAGGTGCTGCACAGCAGAAACGTTCTCCTAACACAAGAGAAGTTGCATCACCATGTCAATGACGATGGATACTGCAGGTTGCAATGGTAGCCAACATCTCATCATTCAATGCTAGAAAGCACCAACATCCATCCCATATCAGAAGCTGGACAGGGTTGTCTGACAGTCTGTAGAACCTAATAGTCAAAGAATAAATCGTATGTAATGGGGATTATTCTAGCATTAATTTCACTGGGATTTAGTCTGAACTCTATAGTTCTTTGCCATCTGTTTTCTCTAGTGATTCAGCTCACCTTCCCCCTTCTCATTCTTATTTTCTGTCACCACTCTTTCTCTTACTCCCTCTTTACTCCTCTACATTTGGGTCATGGGAGGGGGTGGTTTGTCAAACGAGATATCAGGTATAGTGAAGCAGATTTTCACGAAAATGCTGAATCTGAATCTAATTCACTTTATCAGTGGAGAACTGCTTAGGTATGTATATCTGAGAAATATTTAGGGCACAACCCTATATTTAAGTTCTGCCAGGTAAGGAACCATAGGAGTTGGTGGAAGTCATGAGATGTTTATGGAAGACAAGATACGATAACATGAAAAAACTCCAGTGGAACTATTTTTGCGTTGAACAAACTTTTTTAAAGTAGATAAATATGGAGCATTATTTGGCGGATTTAACAAACAATGCTCCCATGTAAATAAATGCTCCCTTGTTAATGAATTAAACTGATACCTAACGCAAGGTGGTCTCTAAGAAACTTACAAACATGCTTTAAAACATACAAAATTGTTGGAAAATGTTTGTTAAATTCTGACGGCCATTTTTAATGTAAAACACAAGCCGCTAAAGAATACAAAGAAACACAAACTCATCAGCAAACCCAGAACAGCAGGCATGTTACAGGGATGCAGTCTTAGGAACAGCATGCATGTGAAAGAGGTGCAGCCACAGTATGTGAAGATTTAACAAGAATGAGCAATTTTAACAGCTGTTTAGAAGAGAGAATTTTAGCAGGTGTAGCTTGTTTCCTGCTCTACTTCTTGCTACCCTGGGCTGTACATAATATTACCTGCCCTGCTCTTCACCCCACCAGCCACAATGGGCATCATAAGATAGTTTTTCTCTTGAAAAGGAAGGACATGGTATTTTTTTAAAAAGAAATCCTAACTTCTGTTTTAAACTTAATGCTAGGAAAGCTTATAGCGAGAGTAAGATTTACAGCTTGATCCACATTTAATCACAGTGATTTTAATGGGATGGAAACTGAGAATCACAATTGAATCAACTAAAAGCGTAGCCAAGACTTTACTGTGCCATAAAACAAATTCGGGATGGGGGAAAACTACACTGGAGCAATGTCACAAAATACAATGTCATGCTAGTACTGCATGACTATTACGCTGGCACTGCAAGGAGAAATACCATCACAAAAATATAGGGACCAGAGTAGGTTTCTTGTTCAGAGGAAGCACAACCCAACTTTATGTTCTATCTTTATGTTTTATGCACCTGAGAATATACCCATCCACATGAAAAGAAAGTCTTGCTCTCCTTTTGCTATAATTTGAATTTTGAATAATGAAATGAGTTCTGAAGGAAGAACAAAGAAGGCACCCAAGCAATTCAAAAGGGATTACTCCAAGCACAAGGATGCAGAAATCTAACCAGTTATGCACCTCCACTAGCTGCCTATATAAGTCTGCTTCCATTCAAATCCCTAGTGTAGAATTTGAATACATTTTCTTTTTCTTCAATTTTGAAAGCTGAAATTATGGAGAAAAAAACTTATTTCAGGTTTTTTAGGAAACTGTTAATAAAAATATTAAATTTATCAGGGGCTGCAATCTAGGGAGGAAGAAACTTTCCCAAAGAATTTGTATTCATGGTCAAAGATTCTTATTTATAAAACGACACCTGTGTAGAGGCTGAACAAGTAACTCAGCTGGTAATTAGGCAGATGGTACATAAGAGCCTTTGTTCTATTTAAAACTTTTATTTCTTTATCCATTTTGGGATTCAGAAGAGACACTTACAATCCTTTTTCTAAGCATCTTTGCTGGGATATAAATTTCAATGTTCTCGGTTGCATTTAATTCCAAGCAAAAGGTCATTAGGACTGGGATATTACTATAATAAGGTTATGGGAACAGTAGAATCCCATTTATTTAAAGAAAGGGGATATGAAGGAATTGGGTTGCGAGATGAAGAAAATGCACTGTGACTGCATCAAAAGAAAGATGGAAGCTCACAAAATGAGGACGCATAAAATGGCAATTCAAATGTATTCACAGAAGTTTTTAGCAATAAACAAAAATGTCAGTCCTTTGCATAAAAACCCTCCAGAAAATGTTTTGCCTGCAAATGCAATACTCCAAACTTTTACTCTGTGATCTGAATCCAAGCGAAGTGAAACAGGATTTCAGCAAGATGTCCCCAATGTCTCTTGGTATGAATATCCAGCCTTTACAAGTTCCCATTGTTGCATTAATAAGGATTTTCCAAAGCTTGTCTCCTAACTTTTCAAGGAGATTATAGAAATCTAGTGTAAAATAAGGAACTAAAAAACAAACAAATAAAAAAATCCCTCTAATATATAGACGGTGCTTAATTCTTCTGAACGTGTGCTATGGCGCTGTACGAGTGGGGGAGAAGAAAGAGTACCAAGGCAGATACCTAGATAGGTTCACCTCCTGGCAATAACTATCCAAAGCTGAATAGGTTCAGTGATCTCAATATTTACGCATTTTGTGACACCTTTACCTTTGCTAGCTAAAAGACCAGAACATAAGTAGCATGTTACCACTGTGGTCAGATTTTGAGTACAAATAGGACAGAATATTGGGTTTTTGAGTTACCATAATATAATTTTATTCATTTGTTCATTAAATTTGTATGCCATCCTTCATCCGAATCTCCCATAAGAACTTAAGAGCCTGCTGGGTCAGGACAACAACCCATCTAGTCCAGCTTCCTCTTCTCACTTGCCACCCAGGCAACACTCAGGTGCCCAAATGGGGATTCAAGCAGGATTCAAGCACAAGAGACCTCTACCCTCCTATGGTTTCCAGCAGCTGGTATTCAGAAGAATTGCTGCCTTCAGTTGTGTATGCAGAGCACAGCCATCAGGGCCAGTAGAGTTCAATAGCCCTCTCTCCATGATTTTGTCTAATCCTCATTTAAAGCCATCCAGATTGGTGGCTACCACTGCCTTCTGTGAGACTGACTTCCATAGCTTAACTAGGTATTGTGTGAAAAGGTGCTTTATTTTGTCTGACTCGAGACTCCCAGCATTCAGCTTCAATGGAGGTCCATGAGTTCTAGTGTTACGAAAAGGGGGGGGGGGCTTGTTTCTGATTCCTTCATCCATGCCATGCATTATAATAAAGGCAACTCCCACCCCCTTTCCTTTCCTAATGATCCCTAGCACGGAATTTAAATTTTCACGGGTGTTGCTCACTGGGTCAACACCCTCTTTGAGCTATCTGCTACAACTCTGATAAGTCACCGCCATCTCAGACCCCACAAATGTATATTGTGAAATTATTATTATTATTATTATTATTGCCTTTGCATGCATCATTTTACACTTGTTTACACTGAATTGCATTTGGCATTTTACCACCTATGCACTGAGTCTGGAGCGGTCCTTTTGGAACTCTTCACAAAGCCACTTCCGGCCTGCCCAGGAGGCGGGGTTGCGGGCTTCACGCCCACCCCCACGTGAGCGGGGGCTGGTTTCAGCCCCCGCGAGAGCAGGGGAATCCCGGCCGCGTCTCCCCCCCCCCCAGCCAGCCAATTGGCTGGCTGGGGGGGCGTGGCCTGCCCTATTTAGGGCCGGCGCAGAGGGGGCTCGCCCTCTTTTTGCCGGCTAGCCCCCACGTTTTCCCACCCTCCCTCCCTTTGGGTAGGCTTTAGGTAGGTCTCTGACTTTGCTATGGACTTCGGTCTGTCGCCGCAAGGGGCATGGTAGGAATTTTTCCCAATTGGCAATTTACAGCCATTTGGTTTTTCGCCTACCTCGTAGCAACTCGTTACAACTCCTCGGCATTGGCGGTTAGGCATTGGTAAGAAGGGGTTAAGAGGATGTGGGGGGGGAGGAACGCCATCACCTCCCCCCAGTGAACGAAGGGTGGTCCGATAAAGGACTCCGGGGGGCATGGCCCTGTCCGAAGCCTATGGAGGTGTGGGCCAAAGGCACGCCCCCGAGCGGTGACCCGGGGGAGCTCCTAGTTGACGTGCCTCAGCAGGAGACTCCCCCTCTATGGTGTTAACCCTTCCCGTGTCTCCAGCAAATGGGCTGGAGCCGGATAGTCGATAGGACCAATGCCTAAGCCAATGCCTCTCATTCCTGAATTCAATAAAGTTGTGGCCTAATTCGCCCATTTAACCTTAAATTATGGTGTCTTGTGTCTTTATTTATCCTGGTGGGGGGGCGGGAACTCGCCACGCAATCACTTTTTGTTTTAATGACCCTGACAAGTTAGTAACATCAGCAAACTTGAGCACCTCACTGCTCACTCCAAATTCTCAATCGTTTATGAACAAGTTTAAAAGTACAGGTCCCTATATTGATCCTTTCAGGACTCCACTTTCTACATCTTTCCATTTGGAGAACTGTCTATTTATTCTCACTTAACCTGCAACTTAACCAATTTGGGATCCTCAGGAGGACCTCTCCTCTTATTATTTGCTTGCTAAGCTTACTCAGTAGTTAGCACAATGTCATAACTTGTGTTGCTGAGGTGTGATTAGTTACAGAGAATCTAGCCAAGAAATACAAAGTTAAAACTTACTGCAAGTTTAGGCCACATTAATAGAAAGTAATGATAATATTATCAGCCAAAGATACTAATATATTAGAAGAATCTGATAGCTTACACAAATTCTTGTATTTTAGAAATCTACTGTTGTAGTTTCAAGGAGGGTGGAAATCATCATTATTTTTCAGGAATCTTGACTGCCAAGTCTAAAATAAGGGGGGAAAGACATAAGCTAAGACAATAATTGTAAGTCAAGAACTCAAAGCCTCAGGTTAAAGCAATGTCCAGTTACAAGAGGGGTCAGCAAACCTTTTCAGCAGGGGGCAGGCCACTGTCCCTCAGATCTTGGGGGGGCTGGACTACATTTGGGGGGGAATAAACAAATTTCTATGGCACACAAATAACCCAGAGATGCATTTTAAATAAAAGCACACATTCTACTCATGTAAAAACACCAGGTAGACCCCACAAATAACCCAGAGATGCATTTTAAATAAAAGGACACATTCTACTCATGTAAAAACACACTGATTCCTGGACCGTCCGTGGGCCGGATTTAGAAGGCGATTGGGCCGGATTCAGGCCCCAGGCCTTAATTTGCCTACCCATGAGTTACAATAATAGACCCTGCAATCATAAGTGATTTTGGAAGTGTTGCATTCATACTACAGATTTGAGCAGCCTTATAATCTAATAAGCAAAATTACAGTCCTAATGCAGGTGAAAACCTGTAAGATGTGACATTTTTACATGGATCCTATGTGTGATGCTATCTTCCTCTCTTCTCTCAAAACCCTCCTTTTCTGCATTTGGGTTAATTCCTTAGGCTGCAATCCTAACCACATTAAGTTAAGAGTTGCTGGCATCTGTCTGTCCTGAAAGAGACAATGGAGTGCACCTGTGAAGGCGAATCCAAGCTGGTGTGTTAGCATCACCGACGTGACCTCCCTGAGGTGCAAGCCTGGGCAGTGTGTATGGAGGTCCTGGGCTGCCAAGATGATGTGGTCCAAAGGAAACCAGAGCAATATGTTTGCACCAGCATGATTTGAATAATGTTCTCAGATATATCATCAGGACACTATAAAACTACGGTATACAGTTCTGCTAGGGGGAGTGCTTTCGACTGCACAATGAAATCTCTTATCTCCATACCTGCCCCCACCCTGCCATGCACATCTTAAATCTGTTCCAGAGGTATGGGGAGGGGAGACCCATAATGTATTTAGGAGGTCTGGAGAGAACCCAGGGATAGGAGAGGGAATGAAGTTCTGTTGTGCAGCCCAAAGTGCTTGAACCAGCAGAAGTATCAGGCTTAATAACACCCTTAAAATTTACCACCGTGATCTTTGCTGGTAGCACTTTTTCTTTAGCTCTTGCACATTTTTGTTGTTTATGTAGCATAGTTGCTGTGTAATGAACCATGTTCATTGATAAACACACTAAAAGCTTATTTCAAGAAGATTAAACATTTTTCTTCCACAGCTGAAAACACCACAAAATTATAAAGCAGTTGCTGTCAGGCTAATTCTCATTTAATGACCTGCCTACCTCAGGCAGGTTACACAATCTGGATATATTACTATATTGAAACATTTAACACAATAATATTTTTTGTTTATAATACAGTGGTACCTCGGGTTACATATGCTTCAGGTTACAGATCTACTAACCCAGAAATAGTACCTCGGGTTAAGAATTTTGCTTCAGGATGAGAACAGAAATTGTACTCCGGCGGCACGGCAGCAGCAGGAGGCCCCATTAGCTAAAGTGGTGCTTCAGGTTAAGAACAGTTTCAGGTTAAGAACAGACCTCCGGAACAAATTAAGTACTTAACCCGAGGTACCACTGTAATTTTAAGACTCTAATGAGGTAAGGCAAAACAAGAATACAGTGAACTCCAAAGGGCAGCAGAGAAAGAAATATGGCTAATTCGTTTTCCTTGGTCATTCAAGTTCAGGCTGTGTTTGGCTGTTTCAAAACAACATTTTTTAAAGAAAACTGAGTATGATATGATAAAGCCACAGTTCATTCTTGTGTAGAAACTCAAGACTTAACTATAAGTTACATTAATAGTGTTTTTAAAATAACATGTTTGGGATGGCCATGCCTCCCTTTAAGAATCCTTTCCTCTGTTCTCTTTCCTACAGAATATCCCCTCAAGCTTATGTGCATCAGGTGCCATGTGATGCTAATAGGACTTCTGGAGACAATTAGCAGCGTTAAAGGGCAGGGTGGCAAGGGAACCAGCCCAGGGAAAGTGTTAAAAGCACTTCCACGTTGCTTTTAATCAGTGCCACAATGACTCTTAAGAAAGTAGTGGCCAATCCTTAAAAATATTTTAAATAGATAAGGTGTTATTTTGGAGTTACTGTAAATTTATTGGCTAGTTTGGACTCTCTTTCTTATATCCCAAAGTTGTCTGCTATTTAACCAGAGACAGCAACAAAAAAATGAGTCAACATACAAAAAGCTGTATTAAATCCCCACCCATTTCCAGCTTTAACAGTCATGGTATTGAAGATATTATTTAATAAATAAGAGAGAAATGAAGTAAAAATGAATCATCCCCAAGCTTTTCCCTTGATCTCAGAGCACCTAGTGACCACTGAGATTATCATTCTACACAAATCTACAGTACAAACCTATGCATGTTTGTTGAGAAGTAAATTCCATGGCAGCTTTGATGATTTTAAAATCCTAATGATTTCAATTAGAGGGTCAAGTAGGTTTTTGGATCTGTCCCAATGAAATCAAAGAAACTTAAAACTTTGGCTGGCATTTAACCTATGTATCCAACCAGGAAATGAAAAAGAACACTTCATCACGTTTTTCTTCTAAATTCCCATGCCTACAGAAGAACCTCTCTTCAGGTTCAAAGCTTCCAAACATGATTGGAACTTGCTGATCATCCAAAAGTAGGTTTTGTTTCACTTTTCCTGTTCCTTCCATTTTGCAGAATCACCAGTATAGCTACAAATTCCCCTGATGCTCCCAAAGTAAGAGAACTACATGAATACCCACAAAACTTTTCAATAAAAAAGTCAAATTGTATGAAATCAGTTTCTCCGCTTCACTGCCTTGAAACTGATTCATATATTGTTATACGCACAAATGACTGCTCACACAAGCGGACCACTCACGTGAGAAGCCTAGTAATGGGGCTGAGATCTCACACAGGTTCCCACCTGCCAATTCACATGAGCCTGTCCCATTCTTTCCAACAAAGAGCAAAGCATCTTTTATGCTTTCCAAACTAAAGTAGTGATTGAGCAATTGTGAATAAAAGACTGCGCAGAACTACACCTAGGGCACCAGACAAGGGATTCCTAACCCTGTGTTTTGCTGCAAAACAGTGCTGCTTATAGGTCAGGTATTTTTAGAGATAAGACTGGAAGCTCAGGTGGAGGTTGTCATTTCCCACCCACTGCCTTTTATCTGAAGCACTCACTGCCACTTTCCCTCTGCTTGCCCAGGTTCCACAATGTGTTTGTGGCTGGTTGGTTTGTTTGCTATTGCAAAACTGATTAGGTGAGCACCTATTTTATGCATGTCCTTAAACACAGTAACCATCTTTCCATCTGGCATTTTCCAGGCACTACTTTCACCCATGAAACCATGAGGATGCCTGGGACTCCTCCTCCTAAAAATAACACTGTTCTAACCTGTAGTTGCCATGAATGTAAAGTACTCCAAAATTCTCCCAGAAGTTTGCACCATAATTACATTACATCAGTTTTTGGTTTCTCATCGGTTTTTATTTGGGAGGTTTTTGCCATCTAAAAATATACAGTGAGTTTCTTCCTGCCTGATCTAAACATTACCTATATTTTTATGCAATATACCACGGTAAGCAATTTCTCTTCCTAACACCCAGAATATGAAGGTAAAATAAGGTAATACAGATGGTTCCCCTTCTGTATTCAGAGCAAAGATAATTGAGTAACACAGAAAAATTACTAGACATACAAAAATGGTCCAGTTTTGCTAAAACAAGTAGTACTGAATCAACAGTTTTTAACTTCAGGAAGTTCAGAATTTTCCCATCTATGTCCTTGGTCATTTGGGAAACTTCAGTTGTTTATCTAGAATCATGGAAGGATAGCAACTAAGTGCAGATGCAACAATCTGTTGATAGTTTTGTGGCAAATACTGTACATTGATAGTTTCACAGTTAAGGTTACCACTGGAGAATTTGGGGAGCATGCAACAATTTCCCCAAAGCTAGGATTTTACATGCAGCATTTAAGAAAGGCATAGACCTACTAAATGTCACCACACCTCTCTGAACTCCAGACTTAGCAGTGAAGCAAATTTAACAAGTGTCATATCCAGCAAAACACACTGATCTCTTGATACAAGCAGACAACAATTCTTTAAGTGTTTGAGCTCTTTAAGATGGGAGCTGACAATTCAGTTCCATCTTGGTTAACTGCAAAGCTGAAAATTCAGACCCCTGCCGGCTTGCCTTCCTATAAATCTGAGTGGCATCCAGAAAGTTTAAAAAAAAAAACCATTTCATTTCTGTGCAAGTTTGGTACCTCAACATTTGATTAGATGTAACCCAGCCAAAATGAAACACTTAAGTTATGGTTTTAACTGAAGCACATCTAAGCATGTACTCTTGTCATTCAAATGACAGACTTAAAATGGCTTAACTTTGATTTGATCATGCCTGTTGACAATTAGACATGTTCTTAACAGCCCTGATTTAACATTCAGGCACCCCAGAAAGAGAAAAAACTGGGGCACATTTAAAGTAAGTAGAGATGAAATAAAAGTTTCTGCTCTGAAAGCCTTACATGCTGAGAGAAAGGAAGGCATGATCTCTTATTGAATTAATCTAAAGGAAATGCAAACAGAGCACTTCATCTGACAAAATGGAAATAGTGCATGGTTATTAGTGCAAATACTTGTGAAGCTCAACCCCAAACATATTTACTCAGAAGTTCCATTAATGTCAATGACACTTGACTGACGTATTGCAACCTAGCTCCATCTTTTTGGGACTGATTGACTGATATGGACTCCAAATGTTTATGGAAACTTTGAGGGTACCACAAGGCAATGCAGCAAACACTGGCTACAGGACTTTTCTATCTGAGCATGGAGCTTTAACTGAATAGTGGATTTTTAATATGAGCCCCATACTAAAATGCTTGGGAACCAAGACTTTAATAACTTTTGGGACTTCTAGCAGAAGCAAATAACCTAGTAGAACAAGTTTAGAATTCATATACTAATCAGTCCAATCTTTAAGCCTTCAGCAACAATGTGTATCTTAAAAATGTATCAAGAATATAAGCTTGGATATTAAAATTCATAACCTAGCTATAAAATGAGAGAATCAGAGTTTAAGTTGGTACTCTTTTTCCTACAAGTTTAAAGCCTTTATCTTCATCATCTGACTCCAAACTGACTGTGGCTATTTGGTATGGCAGAAAGGCATTCTGCATATATGCAAACACACCCATCCTTACATTATTAGTTCATGTGTTCCAGACTTATGTCCAAGCACTGGGGAGGAAAAATATGGGGCAGGACTCTGCTTGAGTCTAGCTCAAATTAAATTGTCTGAAGGTATTGCACAAGTATCCTTCAAAGGCAATTGGTAAGAGCAAGAGAGATTGATATCAAACCAACCAAATCAATTTGAGATTACAAAGTTTAGTTACTGTGATCCCTGTCAAATGAAGAACTCCTGGCTGGTCCTCCTGCAGCACAATTTTAACAAAAACCTTTGCTGTAAAACTCACTGAAGAGAAAAGAGAATTATATACCCTCTTCAGCAAATCAGCATTGTCACAGTCCATCCAAAGTTAAACACTTTAGATTTAAACAGGAATGATTTAAGCATGTCATTAATTCTCACTGAAAACAACGACAGTTAAAGTGCATGTGATCAGCTAGATTGTTTAATTGTAGCCTATATGTGGATCCCACCGCAGCGTCCATGCAGAGTCAGAAATAACTGCACATGCATTTGGAATGTGGGGTTCAGTTAACACCAAGTGCATGCAATGGATTTAAAACCATGTGGTAAAAGTACATGGGGCAAAATGGAAAGTTCCTCCGGTTATTCATCTGGAAACTGTTTAACTTGAGCTCCATGTCCACTCCTACAACTTTAGAAAATTACTCTTCCTCACTGACTCTGTATCGTTTGGGCTGTTACACTGGCAGATTTGAAACAGCATTTGCAGAGGGGTGGAGAAGCGTAAGTGCAATTACTCTTTGGCATGGAGGAAAGCCCCAGAGTCTTGTGGCATCATGAAGGCTAAGTGCATGATCCATCAAAGATGAGTAATTTTAAGAGCCACTGGTGTTAAAGGGAGGGTTAAATGTGCACTTAAATGTGCACCCTTTGAACTCAGAGGGATATGAAGCCCTTTCCTACCCATCTTTACTCAAGTTCTACCAGTTTCCAAGTCTTGAAGCCTGGGGTCTGATGCATGCACTGAGAGGAAGCATCACGGACACAGTAAACTGTCAAAGAAGCAATCTCGGGAGTGAGCCCCACTGAGTTCGGCTTCCAAGCGAACATGCCCAGCACCCAGCTGTTCATTTCAAGCAAGACTGCAACCAGGCAGAGTGGAGAGTAGGTTCAAAGGCTCAGAAGTCTCCCAGAGTTCAGCAGGGCTTACTCCCGAGAAAGCATGCATCTGGCAGAGGTGGGCTGGGAATGTGCCTTATTTCGCGTCTCCCTCCTGTTCTCCTATTGCAAAGAAGATCAAGGGGGCAAACACGTGCGATGAACTCTCCCGTGGAGTGGGGCGTCGCGAGGGTGACCAAGTGCAGCGCATTAAAGAAAACCAAAACCTACGGGGACGAGCACGCTAAGGAAGGCGCCTCTGTGTGTGTGGACGCCCCTCTCTCCCCAAAGGCGGCCTCGCTTGGCCAGCTGCTCCCCTGAGCGGGTACTGTACCTGTGCGCGGCCCCTTCACCTGTTGCCTGGCCTCCGCCCTCCAGGAAGGGCGCCGGCTCTTCCTTGACCTCGCGCAGCACCAGCGTCTTCTCCCGCTCGCGCGTAAACTCCCCCGGCGCGCCTCGGCCGGGCGCCTCCTCCAGGGACTCCACGTAGAAAGCGGTGCGCGGGGCCAGCTGGCGCCGCTGCTGCTCGGCCAGTCCATGGAGCCGCGTGGCCGGCAGCAAAGTCCCGTTGAGGGGCGGCGGGGAGGCAGCGCAAGGCGGCGGCGGCGAGGAGGACGAGGGCGACGACGAGGCAGCTTTCTTCCAGAAGGCGCCGCTGCTCCTCTCCTGGCTCTTCAGCAGGCGGCTCTGGCTCGGCCCCCAGTGCTCGAAGCTGCTGTCCTGCTGCAAGCAGCCGCCGGCCGGGGCCGCCGGGTGGCTGAACAGTTTCCAGCGAAGGCGCAAAATGTGCTTCACGTCAAAGTCCTTCCGACCCGAGTTCGACATGCTGCTGCTGCCGAGGCCGCTGCCGCCGCGGAGGGAGACGAAGAGGGGCGCGCGGCGCCGGCGAGGCTGGAGCCTGGCGCCTCTTTCCCCGCTCCGCTCGCCTCACGGAGGAGGGAATCTCCGAGGGGAAGCGGCGAAGGAAGGGGCTTTCAAAGAAGAACGGCACAAAGAAACGCATACGCGAGGCAGTTCCAAAGGTAGACCGGGGGAAGGCGGCGGCGGCGCCCTCAGCGAAGACGGCAGCGAGGAGAGAGCTGACGGAGGGCGCCTCCAAACTGCGCGGCGGGAGAAGCGAAGGAGCGAGCGGGGCTCCCGCCACAGAGCGGACCGAGGGACTGGCGGCGGGGAAAAGCGCGCGCTGCTCTCGGGGACGAGGCGGTGGGGGGAGTCCTCCGCTGTGCCCCCCCCAGCCCTTTTCCAGGCTCCGGCGGCAGCAGCTCCAGTAGGAAAGCAGGTGGCTGCTTCTTCCTCCTCCTCCTCCTCAGCCGCCGCCGCCTCCTTTCCCTGGCGCGGAAGTGTGTGGAAAGAGCCTGGAGTTCTTCGCTCCCCTCAGGAAGCCTTCTCCGAAGGGCTGGGGGGAAGCGGCGTCGAAAGTTGCGTAGCCTTTAAGGGCTACTTAGTCGGAGGGGAGGCGGCGCGGCTCCTCTCGGCAGGGCATATTAGCTGGCTCTCTCTCTCTCTCACGCGCACGCAGCTGTCAAGGTCCTCGCTGAACCATTTTCTCTCCGCCTGCTGCCGCCTCTCCAGCGCCTCCCTCTCCGGCGCTGTCAATAAAGGATGCAGATGTTCCGAGAAGCCTTGGGCGGCGGGAGATGCCAGATGACCCTGATTTTAACGGTCACGCTTTCCGTGAAAACGAGGCGGCGGCGGCTTTTATGGCAGGATCTTACGGCCCCTCAGAATCGATGGGATGTTCCAGGTTTTAGAGCCCCGCTTGTCCCCCAAAGGCGCTCGCCATCTCTGCAGCAGCAGGCGGGGGGACTCGCGTGAAGTTTGCGCTAACAAGGAGAGACGCGGGCGAGTTTCATCTTCTCCTGAGCTCTTATCGAGGAAGTCGAGTGCAGTCCCCACATAGTGTCTTCCTCTTCAGGAGTTCAGTGTTGCGAGGATGTTCCAAGATTGCCACAACCTGTGTTTTGGAGGGAGCGGGGCAGCCAGCAATATCCTCCTCAGACCAGCAGTGTATTTCCAGGTGGCACTAAATTCAGTCGATAATAAATGAAGTTTCCACAATGGCCTTTTCCCCACTCTTGTGCTGACATTTTGCACTCATTTGCTCCCAAGAGTTCAAACAGATCTCATTCCAAGCTGTTGAATTCCCATGTTTTTCCTGGAAGCCATCCCGTTTTTACTCCCAGTGTTGATTTGATGTGATTTAGAAATGTGCAGGCGCACACACACACATTTTCACAGCAATAGTGGCCCAGTCCTTTCTGCTGCAAACTGACTGTGGGATACCAACTGGTTGTTCCTGTCCTAGGGGGTGGAGGGGGGGGGAAATTGTATTATAATTTAAAATCCACACAGATGTTACAGCTCAACTATGGGAGCACAATCCAGCAGGTTTCTAAAATGCTGTTAGTTGTTCCTGGAAAGGTGTGGATTTCCTGTTCTGGTAATCTGACTTCCTGTGAGATATGGCTTGAGCCAGGCTTCCTCAACCTCGGCCCTCCAGATGTTTTGAGACTACAATTCCCATCATCCCTGACCACTGGTCCTGCTAGCTAGGGGTCATGGGAGTTGTAGGGCAAAAACATCTGGAGGGCCGAGGTTGAGGAAGCCTGGCTCAAGCCATATCTCACAGGAACTCAAGCCTGGCTTGAGCATCCCTAGCCTTCCAGAGCAGGCACACGTTACAGGCCTTACTTGCTCTCTTTCTAACCCCCTCAACCACTAGCTGCATTATATCCAAATCCTTGGAATCTAAACCCTGTAGAAGATGAGGGGTTGCTTTAAAAAAAATGAGATGCCTCATAGGAAGCAATTCACAAATAAAATAAATAATTGTAATAATAGCCATGGGCTGTAGTCAATGCTAATACTACACAGAGTCGACCCATTGAACTTACTGGTTATGGCTAACTTTGGTTCACTCATTTCAATGGGTAAAACTATGAGTAGGAGCAGCATTGGCTACAACCCATTGAATGCATTGTTGAATGAATAATTCCCCCAAATGAAAGGTCACCTCACATGCTGGAGGAAATACATTTCAACAGAGGTTCTGTAGCATTTGAAGGAGGTCTCTGTATACACGATGCATATACACCTCCCAAAATGGGTATATGTTTACTTCATTCATTTGTTCTCTCCCACATATATGATAGCCCCATAAAGGTTTTCAGGGGAAATTGTGGTTTATCCACAATGAAAACATGAGGATGCACCTGTAATTATGTGTGAGGTGACAGGGTACTCTGTCAGAAGCAGGATACTCTGAAGAAAAGCTCCCTTGAGTCCTATTGTTTTTCAGTGGCAATATTTAAGAACTTGCATTCACTGGTCTCATGGCTTTGCTTTCTAGTGAGCAGATATACTGAAAAGAAAGGGAGGCATTGTGTACATCAGATACAAAATGCAGAGCCTAGCTTTGGGCTGTCACGTTAATATATGCAGACAACGGTGAACACTAGGGAGGTTCAGAGAGGTTTGCCTAGGGACATTTGCTCACCTGGGGGAGGAGGTTGCAAAGGTTGCACTATGCAGCTGGGACATAATTACTGAAGGAATAACTTCATGGTTAGAAAGCAGCAGAGCAGCGGCAAAACTGCATTGCATGGCATTGCCTTCTAGCTCATAAATCATCATATAAAATGTATGAAAGACTGTAGGCAATAAAATGATACACACAGTGGCTGCAAACCACTTTCCTTACTGAAATTGGGTATTTGGAGGAGGGGAACAGGTCTCCCTTTTAAGGAAAAAATATGTACAAAACCCCCCACATGCTGTACATGTATTTCTTCAGTCTAAAAAAGTTTTATTCTTTCTCCAAAGTACAATCAAAAGAGTACCATATGAAGTTCATGGTGAATGCAATTGGCAGAAGATGAGGAATGGTTTTCCTAATGCAACTAGGAATATTTTTTGCTCCTTGTTCATGAAAAAGCTGCAGCTTTGAAAACCCATTTGCAAAGCACAGATGCTTGGCACCTGGGATAATAGTTCCAATTCTTTTTGACTTATCACCAAGCTAGTAAACCCAGTTACAACCCTCTGTTAAGGGTTGCATCTGTCTCTAGACAAAGTCACATATTTCAACTAAACAAGAATCCAGGTCTCCAGGCCCCATTTTGAGGAGAAGAGGGAGGGAAGGAACATTTTAAATATTGATTTATTGCACAAGAACTAGACCACAAAACACCCCATACTGTGATTTTGTTCTCACCATTCAATGATAAAACAAGACAAAAATCTGTTATAAAACAAATAGCAAAGAAAGGTAGTTTTTATCAAAGACCGCAATGAACTGTTAAAGGCACCTGCCTAAGGTCCTATTCAAATGATTGGGAGCAACATGAGGGTGACTACACTCCTGTTCATTTTAGTGGTGCTTGAGAGGAGACCTTAACAGTGGCTTGTGCCCAAGGTGATCAGTTGAGAGCAGAGGTGATGCCAATACAGGCATCTGGGGCAGCAGTGATAAAACTTTGCCGTAAAGGCTACAGCTCTGCAAACAAAATACTGAGTTTTTAAGTCAGGTGTTATTTATGAAGGGGGAAATGCCCTTTCTCCTATACATGATAAAACAAAATAATAACATAATTTTAGACACTTTGTTAACTCTGCGGCTGGCCAAGGCTGAAGCCAACGGTCAGCCACAAGGGGGGAGGCATCACCCTCTTCCCCCCATGCCCCACGAAGCCCTGCTGGTCCACAACTATTGCCCACCCTAATGGGTAGAAGCAATCGTTTTAGAGAATTCAGTTGGGTTCAGTCAGTCACTCAGTTACAAATCCACATAGCTCTCACCTCATTAGCTCTCACGCCACTGGCAAGTTCATACACACTTTTGTGAAGGGATGTTTCAACATTCCTTTCCCTGCCTTTTCTCTCTCTCTCTTCACAGACTTGTTCAGCCTGTGACACCTGTGGCACTTATGACAGAGCTGTGCAAGAATCAAAATGCACATGTGAGCAGCACCAGGTGAGCAACTGAAATCATTTTACTGCCGTGGTACAAAATGGTTGAGCTCAGGCTCATGGTGATAAGGGAAAGAAATGTGGAGGTAAAATACTAACTACAGTCCTAACAGTCTGTTTTGACAAATTTCTATAAAGTTTTAAAAAGTAATCTTAATATGAAGATGAGTTTGATTTTTATAATTGAGCTTTTGGTTTTTTTAAAAAAAATGAAAGAATGAATATGTGTTTTAAAAAAACTCAGCCTGTGTTGCACTTGAGTTTGAGCTCAGTGAAATATGAAGTTCTCGGAATTATTTCTTCATATCTAATTACATGCTCCATTCACCATTATTTTGCTTAGAGGGCTGAAAGCATGGTAGCTTTAGCATGAATCCATTTGAAATCAGGACACATTTGTTGGCTGCAGACCAAGATACATTGGGAAATGGAGAGTACTCACGATCCTGTTTACAGCATCATGGCACTTTCACTGAAAACATTGCATATTTGTTACAAACTGTAACTCTGATGCTCCTGCTTTTCATGCATTGCATCCTGGGAGATATCATATAGGATCTACTGAGTGTTCAGAAGTGTCATGACGTTGGTACACAGTGGTTGTGGGAGAGGAGATAAGGCACAGCACAGAACTGTAATATCAAATGTAAAATCAATTCTTATCAGCCTATTCCAGTAAAGAACAGGAAAATACATGTTTACAAGGATCTGCATTTACTTATCTTTAACAATATAGCCAAGATGCTGTATAAAATTGGGGAAAGTATCTATGCATGGAAAAGATGAACACACAATAATTCATAGCTTTAAAACTACAAATATGATGACTTAAGTTAAACACTGAACAAAAGCAAGCATAGCAAAATGATGTGGGTATTCAGCAAGCAATTCCAAAAGCAAGGAAGGATGCAACCCCCTCAACTGGATTCGATTAAATGCATTTGCAACTCACTAGGGGACCACAAATAGTTTCTAAAGATGACTGCAGTTGCATCTTCACACCAAGTGTGGGCAACCTGCAGTCAGCCTCTGGCTGGTAGCCTAATTTTATGTGGCTCTCAGCCTTATTTCAGAAGCTCTCTGCAAGCAATCAGCTGTGATTTCTAGCAAGAGCAATTTGTCCCTCTTCCAGCAGGTCACTGGGCAGAGAGGTAGGGGAAGTGAGAAAGGGAAAAGAGGATGTCAGAAAGAGAAAGGCAGGAAATGGGTGGTTAGATAGAAGGAAAGGGTGGTGTCTGGCGCCCCTTGGGACAAGTAGGGCAGAAAGCAGGGAACCCAACAGTAGATGGAGCCAGAGCCAATGACAGGATGAACCAACTGATTCTAGTTTTATCCTCATCCACCTTCTTGCTAAGTTCTACAAGGGAAACATTGACACTAGAAGAAAGCTGACAGCAAGGTCCATCCTCTGGGCTGGTTAAACCAAGAAGGCAAGAAGGTAGGGGATGAGTGAGGGCTGACTGAGGTTGGTGGGGCAGCACCCCATTATAGATCAGCCTCCACTGGAGAAAAGGAGTGGTCACTTTTTTTTTTTCTCTTAGGCTGTACACATTATAAACTTAGAGCACATTTGAAGCACATCCTTTCCCTCAAATAATTCTGGGCATTGTGGTTTACCATTCACAAAGTTACAGTTCCCAGCAACATGTAACAAACTACAGCGCTCAAAATTCTTTGGAAGAAATAATGTGCTTCAAATGTGCTGTAAAGGTCTAATGTGTATCCAGCCAGGTTCTGCCCTCTGATAGATTGCATACCCTCCAAGTGTCCCAGTTTTCCAGGGACAGTCCTGGAACTAGGAAAGCCATCCCAGAATGTCCCTATTTCCCCCACCAGGGCTGCCGCCGAGCTTGGGGAGGATGAGCCGGCAATTGTCCTGAGCGATGGTGACAGCCATGGTGGTGATTGTGAGGGAGCATCCCGTTGTCTCTCCCTGGCCTCGAATTAATACTATCCTCTGCACCAGCTGCTACTTCCAAAGTCTTCCAGAATATAGTAGTTGAAAAGCACAAATCACTTTCAGGTAGCGTCCTATCTGAGTTCAGCACTGTGTTAGAAAGAATTTGGTTCATGGGCAATTGAAAACATTGGCTCCATTGAAATTTGGAATGAAGTTAATTAGTCACTAAATCACAATTGCGCTTCAAGTATACAGAATTTTAGGTTCATTCAAGTTGGGCATTCTGTTACTGAATTTAGCTGAGGGCAAAAGTTAGGCCACCCAAAACAGGACAGTAAAACCAGTTTCACTGTTTCAGTCTCTTGCCTAGATGCAAGCTGAAAACTATTATATCATGCTAATATTTAGGTATACCTCTGTCCTCCTCACTGACAGCAAGTAGGATTGAACCGATTAGCTAAAGATGGGTGCTTTGTGTGTATAATCTATATGTCTTCCTCTCTCTTAAAAAACATAGTAAAACTTGCACACTTAAAAGTGTCCACAGTCATGGAGAATTGACTTTATAGAGCCATAAAGTTGCAAAAGATATGAAGCAGGATTTTGTTGGCAGAAACATTGCTGAGCAAACCATGCAAATCAGATGCTGTTTATATAATACTGAGGCAAAAAGAAACTTAGAAAGAGGTCAAACCTAGCTCTCCTTGCAAATACAGTAAGTTTCTGAAGAGATCAGGTGTAAATATAGAACTTAAAAATGTTAACCGTATTGTAGAAAGTAATAACTAGAGACACAGAGCTCCTATTGGTCTCCATTAGAACACATGGTGCCAGCAGCAGAGCGTTCTCTCTCTCTGCCCAGGGTGGGCACTCGCCAAGGTGCCCACAGGACACACCCAGGCGCAGGGCATGGGGTGCCATGGGAGTGACTCATGCCTGCTGCTGCAAAGTAGGGTTCACTCACAGCATCCCACAAGCCCCATGTTGCTTTGCAAGATTCTATCTAGATAGTGTATTACAAAAAGGCAGCCCACGCCACTATGAAGAATTCCAGACATCCAATTTTCAGGAATCACACACTGATGGAGATAAAAATTCAAGCTTTAATACTATGTGCTGGTATGCCAGAGCCTTGCAGTTAAGTGGAAGCCAGTCTATTTTATTGGGAAATTATAGAATCAAATGAGCCTGCCGACTGTTCTGAAACACTGCCCTGAACTTTGGGAACTCCAGTTTAAAATGAAAACCAACTCTATGTGGCATTCCATAGAAACTCTGCATTCCCTTTTCACTGGCAGCTGTAACCTCTCACATTCAGATTCCTTTCTCAGAGGTGCTAATCATTTCCTCTGTTTCTTTCTTTGTCTTTCACTCCTCATTGCTCCCTGCCCTCTAACAGCACATGGAACATGAGGGCCAGTCACTTTGCTTGAACTGCCCAGGACTGGAAACAGTTATAGCACCAGGAAAAAAGTTGCTTTCCAGGTGAGGAGTGCTCAGTCAATTCTGTGTTCGTTCATAACAGCAAAAGTTCAGATGAATGCTGGTGATGACCCTCACATCCACTTAGCTTATTTTATTTATTTATATACCACTATTTCATTAAAAAATAGCAAAGTAGTTTACAGCAAAAGAACATAAAACCATACAGTAAAAACCATATAAAAATGATTTAAGGCATACATCAATTAACTATTGTGGAAATGTGCATTCTTAATTGCCTGTGTTGGTCTGGCAGAATAGAAAAGTTTTCAGCAAGCGTTTAAAGCTTGAAATAGAAAGCGCCTACTAAATCTCTATTACCAGAGTACTCCACAATACTGGAATAACACTAAATGTTCTATTTCTTGTTGTTATGAAATGAGCGCCAACAGCTTTGGGAATGACCAGCAATGCGCCTGCATATGTTCTCAGTGACTGAACTGGGACATAAGGGTTGAGGTGGTCGCTGAAGTATCATAGACCTAAGTTGTTCAGGGCTTTGTAAATGAACACAACAACCTTGAACCTGACCCAGGAGTAGTCTAGCATTCGTAGACTAAGTCCCATTGAAATCAGTGGGATTTGTTGAAGTATAAGTATGTTCAACAATGGGAGCTTAGGACAGATTTCAGCATAATTTAATCTGAAGTTCAGGGGATGATTATTCCGAAGTATGTGTTCCTCTGTACAAAATAAGTTTAGGATTGCAGGTTAAATTGATCAAAAAACAGCATTCAGAAATAAGTGGGGAGTTGGGGGGAAAATGGTTACAGTGCAAAGTAATTTTTAGCCCATCAAGTAAGCCTCCTTTCTTATACATTGTTTCCTATTATGAAAACTCCTGCAATTAGAGAAGGAAAGTAGCACTTTTCATGTGACAGCAATATAAACAGTAAAACGGAAAACACTAGCAGAAGAGCTCTAAATGGAACTAAAGATTTGGATATTTTTAAAAATACATCAAAACCAGACAAGAGTAGGTTATTTTCAACAGTTTGCTTAGATTTCGAGGCCCGTGTAGTTCCATCATTCTTTTCTCCAAGTAAGTAGCACAGTAACTTGGCAACGGTAATAATTCTTAAGCAGAAATTGTCGACCGTACTGTTGTAGTTCATGCTTTTAAAATAAGTTTTGCAGAACATTTGGAAATCAATCTCGTAGCATAGACCCAAAAATTCTGAAAACTGGGCTGTAATTAAGTACAACTATTAAGGCAGAAACAGATACTACATTGGGCATGTGGCAGTCACTGGAGTTCTGTGCTAAGACCTCTAACACCACCAACCTCCACATTATATGTCATAATGTTGTCACATGAATTTCACTAGCCCCAATCCACATCCCTGACAAGGACAGGAAATGATACATTAAAAGCAGAGGACAATTCAGTATAGATTGTCACTTTTAGCAATTGCCTCAGGCTGAACGTATTGTACCTCTTCTCTTAAACTTCATAGTCACAGCCATTTGGTTAGCAAATTATTTTGATAAGTGATATTCTGAATGTCACAGCTTGCTAAATTTGCAGAAACACAGGTGCATAAATGTCTGCATTTTCCTAAACGTTTAAAAGTGAAGATCAAGAGAGAACTGTTTTGTTTTTCTTTTGCTATAGAGTTCCACTGAAGTTATATGCATCATATCTTAGTTTTATTCTTCTTCTTATTTTTATTATTGTATCTTAAGCCATTATTGTCCATTAAGCCACTCTGGTCACTTTTAGTTATAAGGTGACTGATAAATGTTGCAAATTAACAACTGAATTTCAGTGTATTAATTTTGCCCATATAGACCACATATATAGGGACGAGGGTGGCACTGTGGTCTAAACCACAGAACCTAGGACTTGCCGATCAGAAGGTCGGCGGTTCGAATCCCTGCGCGGGGTGAACTCCCGTTGCTCAGTCCCTGCTCCTGCCAACCTAGCAGTTTGAAAGCACGTCAAACTGCAAGTAGATAAATAGGTACCGCTCTGGTGGGAAGGTAAACGGCGTTTCTGTGCGCTGCTCTGGTTCGCCAGAAGCGGCCTAATCATGCTGGCCACATGACCCAGAAGCTGTACGCTGGCTCCCTTGGCCAATAAAGTGAGATGAACACCACAACCCCAGAGTCGTCCGTGACTGGACCTAACGGTCAGGGGTCCCTTTACCTTTTACCACATATTTGTGTTCAATGTTGAAGCAATGATTCTTCAACGTCAACTTTGTTGGACTGGTCATGTTGTTCAGATGCCTGATTATCGTCTTCCAAAGCAACTACTCTATTCTGAACTTAAAAATGGAAAGTGTAATGCTGGTGGTCAACAAAAGAGGTTTAAAAACTCTCTAAGGCAAATCTTAAAAAAATGTAGTATAAACACTGACAACTCAGAAACACTGGCCTGCAAGTGCTCCAGTTGGAGAACAGCCTTTACCAAAGGCGTCATGGGCTTTGAAGACACATGGACTCAGGGCAAAGAGAGGCACGTGCTAAGAAGAAGGCACGCTTGGCAAATCCACACCCACCTGGAAACCAATGTCCCCACTGTGGAGGGACGTGTGGTTCCAGAATTGACCTCCACAGTCACTTATGGACTCAATGTTAAAACCACATTTATGGAAGACAATCTTACTCGGCTACGAGGGATCGCGAAAAAAGAAGAATGTGTTCAATAGATATGCCATGGGTTGGAACAAAATCCATAAACTTCTCAGGCTCTAAGAACTAACTCATTGTGTATTAATATTAAAATGCAAGCATTTCAGTATTGTAAGTGTACAAACAAAAGCAAAACATCCACCCCTGGGTAGACTTTACAAGCAGATTTTCCCCGTGTAAACAAACAGTACAGGTAGCTCCTCACTTACAGAAGGTCAAGGCACACGTGACCACGAATGTACGCATCACTGGGAACCTGGAAGTGGCACGAAAAGGGGCAAAAACAGTCCTAAAAGAGCCCCCAAAATGGCAAAAATTGTACAAAAACAGTGTCTGGCAATCCCACAAGTCTTTGCAAGTCCAATCTCAGGAGCCTATACAGTACACTGACCTTTGAGTTCTGTGGAGAGCTGGAGTTTGAGCAAGAAGACTTGGAGGGAGCGATTGTGGTGTTTTGTGGTGTTTTGGTTTTTTAAAGGGTTTTTCAAGGGTTTCCAGAGGTTTAGAGGGTGTTTGCAGGCTTTTTCAATGGCGTTCCCCAAATACACAATTTCACTTAAACACGTGGTGCCTCAGAACGTAACCCTTGCATAAAGGGGGAGCTGCCTGTATTTTCTTAGAGCAGAGATAAAACATCCTATGGCCACAAATGAATTGCAAAGAAGTGACAGTATTTGTATCCATATTCTACTGTTCATAGTGAGTCCATTCTTTATTTTCAGAGTCATTCAACGTGTTCCTTCACTGAGTTTTCTCAAAGAAAGGAGTGCTTGTCTTTTGACAGCCTTATCTACAATCCAGTTAAGTCAAGCTACTTTGCTTTAAACCAATTTATCTTCATTCAGCAATTTCACAAGTGATTCCAGAAAGTGTACTTGAATTTTCTAGCTTGGCTGATTGAATGGGAGATCCATACTGACCCAACGTATATATTCAAGTTAAAAACAAACCCCATTTTCTCTACATAATACCATGTTGCATCCTACACAGACATATTCTTACTCAGAATTTATTAACGCCACATCTGAAAATGTGTAATGTCTTCCATGAGCCTGAGTAAGTCTGGGTGTTTAAATTTCACAAAGTTATGAGCTGAGGCTGTAAATCTTTTTAAGCAGCCAAACTTATAATGCACTTCGTTATCTAGTAACCTAAAGTTAGAAAATTCAGAACAGAAATAAATCATAAACCTGTTACAACTGATTAAACAAAAGCAACCAGAGAAATGTCACATGCACCCTAGGGGTTCTATATAGAAAAGTTTGCACACATAACTATGAATAGAAAAGCCCACGAAGCTATAATATTTAATGCAACTTAACAATAGACAAATATATGTTGAGTGATGTGGCTAGTTCATCTATACCGACTCAGTTCATACATACCAGCTCCTGGGAAACAGGAGTGAGATCATATATATATTCATTCATACACACACACACACACACACACACACACACACATGTATACTGAGCAGATCCTACACATGAACATACATAGGCATGCCCCAATGTGATAATGAGTCCTTCCAATTATTTCAACACTGACAGCTTATAAATATTTTAAATAATAACAATAATGCTTGAACTATTGATATGTCACATTTGCTTGTGTAAGCAGTAATGGAAAGCTGTCTTAGAATCATGTAGGCATAGGAATTTAGCAGTCGGAGACTGTCCAGACTCCAGAGACAATCTGTCCCTCCCAGGAGTAGAAACTGCCTTTCTCCAATTTACCAATGCAAAATTAAGAGAAGGGTATAGACACAATGGTGTATGGGTGCATGTGGGCACCCTCCAAATGCCCTCCAAATGGCCCTTCCATGAAATTAGTTGTTAAGCAAGATCATAAGGTATTAAGAAGTCCAGAGCGAGAAATTATTGGATCACACAGAAGAAGCAGAAAGCGAAATGCTGACTCTTGAAAAATAATAATCATGGTCGTTGGTCCTAGCAAAGTTGCCCAGTGTGGATCCCATTTTTACAATAATATATTAAGTGGCAAAGTCAATCTCCCTGTTGCTGCTTTTAGAGTTTTCGCTTAACATGAATCTGTTTGGAGACATAGCAGGTGCTGGTTTGAATTTGATGCTTCACTTCTTTTCACTTTGTGTCTGTATGTGTACTTAAATGAAAGTTGGTTAAATCTTTGAAGCCACAACTGTTCCCATTGCCTGTACATTCATCAAGGATTCTCTCTGCTTTACTCTGCAGCGAGTGCATATTGAATAAATGGCACACATTCATTACAAATTAGCTCCAGGCAGATGGTCTTTATTACCTTATGAGAACAGCCTAGTGCTTCTCATACATGCCTGGACAACTGTGCCTCATTTAATTTTTTGAGTGGAAATACATTTGATTCATCTTAAGAGCAGTTATCCTTTGCAAAGGGAGGTGGGGTTTTGCCTGATCTCTGACACTTGGTTGCCACTTCTGAAATAATAGACAGTAGTTTTTTGAATCTGCACTTATGGCATGATCTACTAAGGTCTGTGGAAATAAAATCATGTACTTGAGAAGAGCAATTTATATGTTACAAGTATTTCTACAGCTCGTTAATCTGTGAGCATACTCACTAATAGGGCCAGGGAACCAAGTGGAGCCAATTTACCTTTCTTAAGAATAAAAAGTATGAATTGAAGCTCAGCACAAACTCATTTCTCAAAATTCTGATGTTAAGCACCACATTTAACAGTCTTGATGACATGTATTTTAAAAGTAATGAAGGAGTGAAAGAAAAGTAGATTTTTGCAACTTTTTTGCAAACAATCTCCTTGCTTAGCTTGTTGTAGCTGTCTATTGCTGTGAGCCTAGAATAAGGTTGTGTTATTAATAGGTTAAAAATGGCTGGTTATTCTCTGACACCTCCTGAATGATCATCTATGCTTTCTCTGATGAAAGAACTGCTTGGGGATGATGTTACAGTTGGTATGAAAGCTGTTAATTGGCTGTGGACTCTCTGTCTATCTGTATTGTCTCCATTCATTTAATATATATTATTTTAGCATTAGTAGAGTTGGGTTAATTCCAACTGCATTGGCATTTTCAGCAGCAGAGGCATAGAATCAGGCTTCCCAGTTTACACCTTTGACCATCATGCATAAGGCTAATTACTAGCATCAGATATGCACTAACCTAGAACATAAAAGCAAGCATATGGTATCTAATATGATACAACCACAGGGAAATCCCATAGTTGAAAATGAATGACTTTTGAGACAAAGCTGACATTAAATATACTTAACAATCCAACAGGCAATGACGAAGATGATATGATATTGTTAGCTGTGTCCTGTGCTTATATTATAATATAGTAGCAGTTTATTACAAGATTAATAAAATATGACAGCTGTGGCAGGCTTATTTTTGAAACTGCCATATGGTCACTGAAGTTTAGGTTGTCTTTGCTGCTTAATGTACTAGCAATGCAAACAAATGCTTTGAGGGTTGCCTTGTAATTAATCAAAGATAAATCTATGACTGTATCTATTATCATTACCACAATGATTACCGTTGCCTCCATCATCCTCATGGAGGTTGTTCTTGGCTTTGATTTGGAATGACCAAGGAAATGTTACTGTAGGATTTTCTGACTGTGATACAGTATAATCTTTCTAAATCTGTTTCCTGTTGCTTATTCAAAATGGGTTAGTCCACATAAGCAGTGTTTCCCCCACCCCACCCCCAAAAATAGGTGCTGGTACATATGCATCATGCCCCCACCAGCCCCTCGCTCCCTCCCTCCTTGCACCTTTGCCACTTCTAATGCCATCATCATCATCATCATCATCATCATCATCATCATCATCATCATTATACCTCACCCATCTGCCTGGGTTTCCCCAGCCACTCTGGGTGGCTTCCAACAAAACATTAAAATATAATAATTCATCAGACATTAAAAGCTTCCCTAAGCAGAAGTTGCCATCAGATGTCTTCTAAAAGTCTGATAGTTGTTAATTTCTTTGACATCTGATGGGAGGGCGTTCCACAGGGCAGGCGCCACTACCAAGAGGGCCCTCTGCCTGGTTCCCTGTAACTTTGCTTCTCGCAGTGAGGGAACTGCCAGAAGGCTCTCGGAGCTGGACCTCAGTGTCCGGGCAGAACGATGGAGGTGGAGATGCTCCTTCAGGTATGCTGGGCCAAGGCGGTTTAGGGTTTTACAGGTCAGCACCAACACTTTGAATTGTGCTCGGAAACGTACATTGGGAGCCAATGTAGATCTTTCAAGACCGGTGTTATATGGTCTCAGCGGCCACTCTCAGTCACCAGTCTAGCTGCCGCATTCTGGATTAATTGTAGTTTCCGGGTCACTTTCGAAGGTAGCTCCACATAGAGCGCATTGCAGTAGTTCAAGCAAGATAGTCTGCGGGCAGGGAAGGTCTCAGCCTGCATACCAGGTGGAGCTGGCCTTCATGTGCACAAGTCTTGTCTCCAAAGAGCTGTGATGCTGATCTCGGTCTTGTCATAATATTTCTGACTACACTTACCATTGAGCAAGAGCCCTAACGCCTAGATATTGTTGATGAAAGAACTGGCAAGGAGTCTGTGAAAACAAGATCAAAATATAAACTGTTACTTAGGCAATAGCGTAGCATGACTCAGAAGCATTTATGACCTTTCTAGGTCAGAAGAATATGATGGACTGCCTAGATAGGTGGAATCACCTTTGAGGAGGACATAAGCCTGGAAAGTCTTTGAATTTCTTGTTCTGAGTGGCTCATTGCAAGGAGCAGCAGAGCATAAGCCTGAAGAGTCTTCATCCTGGAAGCTTCTGGTGCTTACTAAAGCAGGACAGCTGAAGGAATTATTTTAGAAATTTTAAAGGTATTTTACTAAGATTGGGAAAGGGGAGGGGGAGATCAAGAGGCCTTGATGCATCCTAATTACTTCCATTTTTATTCCATAAAGCTTTTCTGTGACCACAGTAACCTCTCTTATTTTATGCTTTTTGATATCAGATAACCTTCCTGACCCTCATCAAACCTTTCTCCTTCCCACAACTCTCTGGGCAGCAATGCCTTCATTTCTATATTCTCATTTGGAACTATCAAAATTGACAGGTAATGTTAAATACTAGTGAAAGGGATAAGGCTGGTTTATTTTATTTGAAATTCTGGATATTACCACTAAAGCCTTAGATCATAATCTTCAAGGCATTTTACTCTGAATAAGTTGCTTATAAGTCAGCAGGAGCATTCATCAAACTCAGAATGTCATGCTGAGCACTAATTTGGTCAGATTTCAAGCTTGCCTGTTTAAATTTGGAAGATTTTTTTGTGTGTTACACAAATCTTAAAATATTATTTTAATGCCTCAGTGCTTGAATAACCAGGTGGAGTGAAAAACGCACAAGAAAAATTGAGGAGGTGTAGGTTTGGCCTTATGCAGCCAACCCTTCCTGTGAGTCCTCTCAGGAGCATTCCTGCCCTTGAGAGTGGCCCAGCTGGGGCAGGACTGCCCAGATCAGATCCCCAGTTGGCCTGGTTGGGGCAGATACCAATGGTGCAGGTCAACGTAGTCGGAGAAGATGATGATGGACCAAACACTGCTGAGGCTCCTTGTGGCTGGATCTGGTGCCGTATGTGGGTGAAAGTCTTATGTGAGAATTGTATATTTCTTGGTGTAAGAAGGTTTTCATTGCTGTTTAAGAAGGTTTACTGTTTGGGGGGGGGGTTAGTTTCTGTTTTCTTTTCTGTTCAAATAAAAAAACACTTTCCCTCATATATTGTCTACCAAAGATCCTTTGAAGAACCTGTCGTGTTTATTGGCAAGACACCAGGAGGGTCGAATAACTGAATCTTACAACAGGAAAAGTTTCCGCCAAGTCCTGGATGTCCCCATTCCCTCCTCACAGCACCAGCATCTCCAACCATTTACAACAAACTGATTCCCTGATTTGAACCCAAAGCAGGGGACTGGATCGCCATGTACAATTGAGTGCTATTATTAAAGTAAGAGATATTGCAGTATAGAGGGGTTCTTCAAACTATGGAGAACTGTATAGCTAGAGAAGACCACTCTGAAATCCAGGGGGACATGTGGCAATAGGAAAGGTAGAAAATTTGAATGGAGATTGCTGGTATTTGCTTACCTTCCTCATGTCTAAACAGAAATCCATCTAGCTAATATGATCCGTATTCACTGTCACCGCTGCTTTCTCTAATTGATTACCGTTCTCTCCCTCCCCCTCCCCCGCCCCCAATTTGCATTGCATTTTCTTTGCACTGAAATGAATGGGGTGGAATGACATGATGATAAGGTAAGTATGTAATTTACAAAATTAGTTACATAAATAAGTTGTATAATTTTGCCACAGCAGACAGTGGGTTGGATATAGGAGCAGAAACAGGGGTGCTGCACTCAACCAATACAAGGCAGAATGGAAGAGGCTGCATTCTGGCACCCCCAGCCAGTGGCAGGATCAAGCTTATTTGTATGCAACTTTTCCAAATAAGGTTCAAAGCAGTTGATAAGAACAGTAGACCAATGTGTGCCATAAAAACAAGCCAAACACTGCACGCTATTCATATATTGTGTGACTTGGAAAGTTTTTGACGGTCCTTCTGTTTTCACAATCCCAGGCATGCTCTGTGGCATGTTATGGATCTTCTTCCATGTATGGAACTGCCTCTGTGGGCTTTGTTAAGATGTGGATAAGTCAAGGTGGGTGAGAAGTGTGGAATGGCTCTGGAAAGGAAGCAAAGGTCCTGGTTTGTCTGTTTGTTTGTTTTCCAGAAGGGACCTGACATTTCAGCTAGAATCTGTTTTCATTGCTAAATGCATCATGGTTGTGTGCATATTGAAAGGGAGCAGCTGGGAACTTAATCGCTGACTCCAGAATATCCATGCTCATTTGATTCCAGGTGGTGGCTCACTATGGTGGTGAACATTATTGTAGGTGTGCATGGCTCATTTCATTAGGGCGTGCAACCAGGGGTTTTTGAAGTGAACATTTACCCAATGCGTACTCATAGTCAAAAATGACAGTATTTTTATTTGTCAAACTAATGAAACTAAAACTTAACTCTTCACCATATACTTCATTAGCTTCTGTGGTTTGATCACCCAAGTGTAGGACTCTGGGAAACTTTTAAATGCTGCTGCCACCCCCCTCCTAATTTTTATGTGTCGTGGTGGGGAGGGTTGACACCTTACAGTTGTAAGGGGTTGTTGTTTTTTTTTTGGCTCCACCTCAGGAAGCAGGGAGAACAAGTGGACATTGACACCTTGCGGCAAACACACCGTCCGGCTGTGGTGTGGTTTAGCAAGCTTTTTGCTCATCTGAAACAGAAATGAAGCAGGGATTCCCCACCCACCTTCTGTTTTAGGTCATCTTCTTGAATTAATCTGTTACAACTGAAGTTCTCTCAGTTTCTCCCACAAAAAACCCAAAAAACTTTATTTGCCAAGTACACCTGAGTTTTGATTCTATTGACATCCATACAAATTTATAAATATGGGGTGGTAGTCAACTTAAGGTTTACTCAGAGTAAATCTATTGAAATTAATAAACCTAACTTAGTTGTGCTCATTCATTTCGACTGGTCTGCTCTGAGTAAAAGTTGAACACCACCGGAAAGGACAGAAGGAAGCACATCTAGGCTGCAGTCCTATTTATATACACTTACCTGAGAGCAAGTTTCATTGAACTCAGTGAGACTTACTTCTGAGTAGACATGTGCTCTGTTAAGCAGCTGCTTCCTATAGGTCTTAAAGAAGCTCAGCTTGGCTGGATCTTGCTCTTACAAACCAAAATACCACCTTGCACTTATGGAGAACATACCATTTATTTCATTTTTTAAAACTACTGATTACCAGGGCCAGCCCATCGATGAGGCAAGGTGAGGTGACTGCCTCGTGCGGCAGGATCCACAGGGGCAGCAGATCCTGCTGCTGATCTTTCCCCCACCCTTGTTACTGATGCAGATCTTCCCTCATGCTTTCTTCCCTGGTGGGGAGGGGGGCACCATTGTGGGGTCTACCTCATGTGCCAAAATGTCTTGGGCTGCCCCTGATCATTACTAGAAGGAAAGCCCGTCTTGATTAATTCCTACAGGAGAAACTTACATGACTCAGAATGACTTTTAAAAATAAAACAAGCATTCACTTATAGTTTCAATCCAACCAGTTTGCTTCCATCAATTTATATTTGTCCCCATCATATACTGTAGTTGGTTAATGTGCCAATTGAAGATTGCATCTGTAATATATTAGTCACATTATCCCAGTCCTCCTAACCTACTCCAGTTTCAGTTGATTCTACCCATCTAAACCCTTATCCAGCAGATTCTCCCTTATTTTCTTCCCTGCCTGCCCCAATTCCATACAGTCACTACCCACTCTCACTATTCTAATTTCTGCCCCACCCCATTCACCACCATAAACAGTCGCAGGTAGAAGCTGCAGATCCATTCCAGCCTTTTATTCTTTCTCTGTCTGCTTCCTCCTTCCCTCCTTCCATGTTTGTCATAGTGACTGAGAGAGCTGGATTGTCACTCTGTACAACATTACAGTGTGCCTGGGCACACTTGTCCACCCCCCCCATGCACATGCCTACAGACCCATAGGTTTTATAGTACAGAAATCTGTAAGGAGGGGTTAGGCGCATGTTATTAGAATTCTGCTTGCCAGCTGCCCAGCATGACTCTCCGTCTTTTCCCATCTCCCATCTTATTTGCATCTTTCCCCAGGTGTTGTACATTTATGTTAATTGGTATTTCGAAATCTAAGATGACTGAAGCTGGCAGCTGGCATGCATATTCACAGAGTAATTCCTTAACTTCAATTAAGCCGCGAGAATTCATTTCCTTTATAATGTCCATCAAAGGAGTGCCCTGGTGTCAGATCCACAACAAATGAGGGCTGAATTTCAGGGGACAGCGGGATTCAGAATATCATACTGTTCTGGACAATTCCTCATATTTTCTTCTATGATGTGCTCCTTCTGATGCCTTGAGATAATTTGGACTTAGTCTTTCAAGAGTTTGTAGATGGTGACCTGAACCAAGGTCTCCCCACTCAGGACACCCTTCCTTTCCTAGTGAAGTGACATTGCCTTTCTAACTAATGAATGGGCAGGGGAGACATCAATGAATCAATAGTACAGGACATTGTCGGTTTCCTCGTTCAGGCCATTTCTCCAGTGCAACTCCTGGGAGATGTAATAACCCAAAAGCAAGTTCCAGCCCAGTTATTCTCTTAAGTGTATGTTTCTTTTTTCATCTTTATTCTACAATTCACTGACATTATTATATATAAAACTGAGTCAGACTATTGATCCATCTGGTTTGTTAGGCAGCAGCTCTTCAAGGCCCACAGTGGAAATCTTTCACATCACTTGCCATTTAACTGGAATTGGCAGGCACCAAATCTGGGACCTTCTACATGCTGTATCACTGATTGATAGTCTGTCGCCAAAGGAAAAAGTGTTCTTTTCCCTCTCTTAATTTTAAATCCTCTCCTCCTATGGATTCCAGTTGGAGGAAAACAACTGTTCCAGCTGTAGCCTGTCTCACTTGTCATTAGTATGAAAGGAAAATGGGATCCCACAGATCCAAAATCCAGTCCCCTGGCATGGCTCTTTTCAACTAGAGGAACAGAGATTTCCACATGCCGTGTTTAAGCTAATGGTGATCTCATTTTGTTGCATCTCTTTGCATATCTTTGTGGCCACAGTCCAAAAAGCTTGCAAAAGGAACACTTTAGCTGTCTGAAAATGGTCAAAGTTTGTAATAGATGTAAATATATTTATATAGCCCTTCTTAACTAATCTTATGTCTGTTACTTTGATAATATCTTTCTTACAAGATACTCATTTTCATGGGAACATATTATGTGTCACCACAGTATGAAAATGTAATTGTCTTCTTTTATTAGGGGAGAGAATAATGATTGGTAAGTGCTAGGACATGTAAACTAAATTGCTTCATGACATAGTAATATGGTAGGCTAAGCTAAATTGAAGCTAAATAAAGCACTGAAATGAGTTCCACTAATTGTTCTCTAAAATTAGAATATTTCAACAGTAAGAATAAATTAATGCTGGAGTATGTCAAAAATCAGATTTTGCATATATCCCTGTGCAGTTCTGTGGCATTCCTTCTGGAGTATATAAAGCAATGTAATTGTTCTGTCCTTGTTTGCATGGGCCCAACACAGGGGTTAATGAGAAAAGGAGACCTGGGAAAGTCTTAGAGGTGGAGACCAGTCTTCCAGAAAAAGTGAAAGTCATTAATTTTACCCTTCCTTCCAGAGAACATTTTCAGATGGTGATCAAACCATATTAGGAATAACAATGTTGAGGACCGCCAGTGGTAGCCAGCTCTCCATGGGATTGTAGGAGCTCCTCAAAGCATTGTAAGTATCAGGTCCAGAAATATATACTTTAATAAAAGCAGGGACCATAAAGCAGAAGGGAAGGATGGAACTTCACTTGGAAATGACTGGAAGACCAGTCAAAGAGAGCAAGGGGTGGCTGACGAAGGGCTATAGAAAATCAAGGCACATTAGGAACCAGAAAAAAAGGCAGCAATTTATCTTAAATTACAAAACGAGAAAATAACTTGGCTTGTAGAGCAACAGTCCAAACATCCTTGTAAAGTATCAGAAAAGCAGTAACAAATGCGAAGCCTAAGCATTTATGTTATTTAGTAATATATCTCAAGTGCTGACTGAGTACTGTCTCCATCCTAGAGGAGGAGAGGAGGAGAGCAGCTCCTTCCACTTGGCATTCAGAACAGGCAATGCTCCTCATAGGAATTTCATGAGGGAAAGAACCAGGTCAGATGTGAGCATAGCTGTCAACTTTTCCCTTTTCTTGCGAGGAATCCTATTCGGAATAAGGGGATTTCCCTTAAAAGGGGGAAAACATTGACAGAACATTTGACCCAAAAGTTGGATCTACCTAAGTGAGCTAGAGTTGTTTGCCATACAAGCAATGCCACCTTGTACTTCACTGGATTCTCGATGTAGGGAACAGCATTCTAGGGGGGCAACTTGAATGCTCTCACTGTCCCTTCTCCACTTCATCACCATCTGCTATCTTTGGTTTCCATTGCTTCTGAGATGTGCGTGTATGTGAGAGAATTTTGTTTGAATCATTTCCACCTATGTGCCCTAGCTGTCCACCTATTTTCAGCTTGTGGTCCATGGCGCATGGCTTGATTTATGCATACTGGTGACTGATGGTTGCACCTTTGAACAAAATCAAATTATAGTGGCTTAGGCACAAGTACCTCAGGCGCATGCTGGGGCCACGCCACCAATGAGCTCAGAACCTGGCGATCTTCAACAGACAAGAGAGAGGATCAAAAACAGTGGCTGAAAAAGGCCAAACATGAAAAGACCAAGCAATTTATCAGATTCCTAACGATCTTCAAGAAAATTTCTTTTGCAAGGAAAGTACTGAAGGAATGGGTTTCCCAAACCCCAAAACTGACTGTGCAGGCAGTTTTTAAACTGCACCAAAATCCCCATTTCTCCTTAGCTAAAATGCATAAACTTGAGCCGTTGAGCAAATGCAAAACAAGAACACAGCGCTCTCCCTTATCAGTTTGACGGCAAGACTGGCCTTGACTTTACCAGTAGAACAGACACAGACATATCTTATGTCCTGACCACAAATGACGCAGAGACCCAAGTCTGGGACTAACGCCAGAGCATGTTCTCGGAAGTAGTGACCTCTTGCTCCAAGATAGGAGTAGGAACAGGAATATCCTTTCATGGTCAGAAGTACAGGAAGGAAGATCCTTTTATGGTTGAGAGTACCAGAGCAGGAACATATGTGATGTCAACCTGTGTATGTACGCCGACGTGGTTGGGCTCCTAGGGGAGGAGTGAGAGGGTGCCTGGAGGATATATAAACTGCATGAAACCTGTAATTTCTTTGTACTTGCTGTGGACTCACCACGCAGGTGCCTTCTGCTATCCGGAGAGCAGAATAAACTCTTTCTTTGAACCAACCTTGGTGTCATTTTGACTTCCTTCCTCCTGTCCCGGAGCAACACAGACCCAATCGGTGAACTCCAATAAGGCTACAGTACTTCTCACCAGACTGACTGGGGCAACTTGTTTTTCAGCTCCCCTAAGGCAACATTCACACAAAAGTTTCATTTGTAGAGTAAAAGTTCTGCCACGATCATGCAACATCTGTGTAGACAACCTGCACAGGAATAGGGTTGCCATATATCCTCTTTTTCAAGGACACATCCTCTTTTTCATGTGTAGAGCCATCATAGCGATCCATTGTTAAAAGCAGAAGTCGGCAAATGGGTCCTCTTTTTTGCTCTTCAAAATATGGCAACTTTACATGTGAAGGCAGTGGTCGTTACAAATAACACCCCCGGCATTTGGCATCTATGTGAAAGGAGGAAAAAAGAAGCAAAGTGATTCCTAAATGAAGGTTTGACTTGGTGCTTACCACAGGGAAGTATAAATAGTATGAATACTGCCACAGCAGGCAAGGATACTTATGGAGGGAAATGTTGTGCTTAATCCGCTTCAAATACAAGGGAGAACATTGCCAAGAAAGAGAATGTGACTATTACTCAATGGGAATAAAGGTGGACACAGGGCTCTATTTTGTTGGTATCAAAAGCAAAATAACTGTATACCAATCCCAACTGAGGTAAATTGGTTTTGCTGTACAGGAGCAAAGGGAATTTACTCCAGGTGGGATTTCCTCCAGGAGGATACTGCTAGTGGTGTGTCCTTTTAAGCATTAATGCCATGGCGGCCACCCACTGCATTAAAAAGTGTGAAATTACATTCCCCACACCAGACACTGAACTAAACGTATCATTTACATGTACTCAGAACCATGGATGGTATGATAAAGGATGGAATTATTACAACCAGGCCGCCTCCTGCAACACTGAAGTGGGCAGCATTAGAGAGGTTTTGAGTTATATTCACTCTGGCATTTGTCTGTGGTTGCAAGCGCACCGGTGTGGCTCATGAATGCGAAAAATTGCATGTTTCATTTAATTTACAGGCACTGTTGTTCATCATATATACTTGGGTTTATGGCCCCTTTTGGATATAATATCTTACCTAAATTCAGAACCTTCCTGCAATTTTAAGAAGGCACAACACAGCCTCTAATTTGTGTTGACTCCATTTAATGAAAGCGAGCAACAGCACCTTCTTTTCTTGATAGCATCAGTCATAGTTTTAGGCAGGTAATAAAAGAGAAAAGTGTGGATAACACAAGATAAGAGGCAGTGTAAGGCATCAGCACACATCTAATTATAGAAGTCCTACCTGTGGGCTAACGTTTTTCAAAACCAGTTTGTCATTTGCCTTCTGTATGGGAGAGGAGCTGAAAAGTATTAGTAGTCCCTATGAAGGCAGGCACAATTATTTCCAGGTGAGCATTTCTAGTTTTCAGTTCAGAGAAAGAAAATAGATTTCACCTCTGTCTTCATTTTCAGGTTGATCCATGAAAGCCTTTTCATATCACTCTCTCACCTATCACCAGTACAGCACATAGTAACAGAATTGTAGACTAGTTTCATGGAAGGTTGTGCTGGGCACAAAATCTCACTTTGTCGTCTTTTTCTTTTCTTTTCTTTTTTGAATCTCAGATGTAGAGCTTAATTGAGTGCTCAAACCTGTTTTGATTGCAAAGGCTCAGGCCTGGAGCAGGTGAGGCAATGTGTGTGCCTGTGCTGCAGGGCTCCGTTTTTAAGTAAATATAGCCAGCTCCCAAATGAATGAGATTAGAAAGAGTGGCTTTCTGATGAAAACATCTGACTCCCAAGCAGACCTGATGCTTGTAGCCCTAAGTCTGGAAAATAGCTTGGATGTCACGCAAAAGCCCAGACGAAGTCAACGGAAGGAACAAATTGAAGTGTGCCTCTGTGTCTATCTGCTCATTTTATTTTTCTCTCTTATGATTTTATTTCCTGGTTTTAATTTATATGATCACACATCAAACTAGTACCACATTGAAGTGAAGAGTGGGTTGAGACATTTTTAAATAAATAAATAACAGCACCCTTTCATTTGCCCATATAAATGCATGGTTGATAAGTGATGCTCTTGAGGGCGAAAACCCTGGTCCACTTCTAACAATGGTGGCTTGGTCCTCACTGTCAGAGGACGCAAACACTTCAGGTGCCATAATGATGGGTATTACTTGAAAAGCAAAAGCAACAACACTGCTAACAGTGGTGCCCTCCCTGTGAAATGCCTTCCCGTCAGATGTCAAACAACTATATGACTTTTAGAAGACATCTGAAGGCAGCCCCGTAGAGGGAAGTTTCTAATGCTTGATTTTTTTTCAATTGTGTTTTTATATTTTGCTGGAAGTTGCCCAGAGTGGCTGGGACAACCCAGTCAGATATGCGGCATATAACTAATAAAACTCTTATTATTATTCTTCACAATTACACACATAAATAGGAATAGGCTCAAACAGGGTAGGTGGTCACTCAAAATTGTAATCCTAAAGAATAAACCTGTGGTAGAGCTAGGTTTATATCAGGGTCCATTAGATATAAAAATGAATTCACACATTACCCTGATCATAAAGGAATTAATTAAATCAAGCCCTCTGCAGCCTGTATTCTTGGAGTGAGGGCTAGGGATTGCACACAGCTGTCCTTAGTGATCTGCAAGCTGAAATCCTAAACACATTTATTAATGAGTAAGTACCATTCAATTGGGGGGATGCAGGTGGCACTGTGGGTTAAACCACAGAGCCTAGGACTTGCCGATCAGAAGGTCGGCGGTTCAAATCCCCACGACGGGGTGAGTTCCCGTTGTTCGGTCCCAGCTCCTGCCAACCTAGGAGTTCGAAAGCATGTCAAAGTGCAAGTAGATAAATAGGTACCGCTCCGGCGGGAAAGTAAACGGCATTTCCGTGCGCTGCTCTGGTTCGCCAGAAGCAGCTTAGTCATGCTGGCAGCATGACCCGGAAGCTGTCTGCGGACAAACACCAGCTCCCTTGGCCTATAAAGCAAGATGAGTGCCGCAACCCCAGAGTTGGCCACGACTGGACCTAATGGTCAGGGGTCCCTTTACCCTTACCATTCAATACAGTGGGAATGACTTCTGAAGGAAAAGGCATAGGGTCCATTTGCCAGGCACTCGCTTGTTGAAGCAGCGGTGGGACAAAGCACACACAGAGAAAGAGAAGCTCTCCCTCCCTCTCTCTCTCTCTCTCTCTCTCCGCCCCCCCTGGAATCTACAAAACCATCCCTTCAACCATCAGTTTAGGCTGCAAGAGTAAGGATGTCTGGAAAAACACTGTCTACCTTGCTTGCACCCAAAAACTGATGAATGTTGGAGTAACTGAGTGATCCACATGCTGTGTGAACAAGGCCATTCATTTCCTGCTTTCCTTTCATTAAAAAGAAAATAAACAACTGGCATCTCACACTTTGCACAATTCGATCGGGAAATATTTAATTAAAATGTTACAGTGCAGGTCTGGTCCCTCTTTTAAAGGAATATTTACTGAAGCTCTTGAGAGAAGCTGAAATTATCTTTATGGCCATTGACTGCAAGGTCATATAAACAGCTGATGAAATATTGATGAAGATTTATAAGGAAAAAATTCATATACACTGCAGCCCTCATTTTACATTCCTGAAAAGTCGTGGGAAAGAGAATTTGAAACACTTTATAGGAATGTGGCATTGCAAGTCTTCATAAAACATTTATGAGTGTTTCAAGATTATGTAAGGATGCTATGAAAAGCAACAACTGTGCATGGTAGGTAGCTATTTTTCAAAATTTAATATCCTGAACTTTACTAAATATCTTTAATACATTAAAGACAATCTATCCTCCGAGCATTCAGGAATGCTAAATATAGATGGTGAAATGCCCACTTTATTCAGAATAGCACACCACCAGTCAAAAAGTGGATGTTGAAAATCTCGTTATGAAATCTGTAATATATAGACCCCTCTTGTTAAAATTATATTGATTACTCACAAATATGTACTTATGGTTGAGATTTATATTTTGTTTTTGTTAGACATCAGAAAAGTAATCTTGGCTAGATTTAAGATTTGCTGATTTAAAAAAAAGTTTCACTTTTGTTTTTGCTCTGTAAGGAACATGGAAATGCAGGTGTCCAATGAACACCTAAAGCAGACACAGTTTTTCATCACTTTTCTTTCATCTTCAGGTGCCTTATAAATGCTCCCCCAAGCTGTGTGGGATCTGTTTGCCCATGAACAGCTCCAGGGCCAGCCCTACCTTTGGACAAAGGGAGGTCACTGCTTCAGGCAGCAGATCATAGCTGTAGGATGGTCAGCAGTGGTAGCTGTAGGACAGTAATGGCCAAACTTGGCCCTCCAGCTGTTTTTGGACTACAACTCCCATGATCCCTAGCTAACAGGACCAGTGGTCAGGGATGATGGGAATTGTAGTCCCAAAACAGCTGGAGGGCCGAGTTTGGCCATCACTGCTGTAGGAGAACAGAGATGCATATACTACACAGCCTGTTCCAGCCTCCCTAAACTAACTATTGCTCCAGAAGTTACAGTGGAGGGTGCAGTAAGATTCTGCTCTTAGTCTATACTGCTTCTGTACATGGAATGGGGAAAAGCTGCCATTTTGCCCTTTGCCTCAGGCAGCAAAATGCTTTGAGCTGGCCCTGGGCAGCTCCCATGTGGAGGAAAGAACATTTTTATGACCCAGTCAAGTGGCAAGGGAACAATCATGTGACTCCTTCCCAAAGAAACAGCACCCTTTCTCCAGCATGTTGCAACTTCACACAAAATCATCACTGTCACATCTTGCGACAGCGAACTTCATAGGTCAACCAATAATCAAATGTTGTGTGAAGAACTCTGTCTGCCTTTCTTGAATCTACCGCCAGTCACAAAACCGGCCCTACCATTAGGCAAAGTGAAGTGGTCCTGTCTCATGCGGTGGATACCATGGCAGGCAGCTCACTAACTGTTCCTCCTAAGCCACCCAGCCCTTCCTTTCTGTTGGGTGGCAGAGCTATATACACATCCACCCCAAACTAGTATGCTACCTCAGGTGAAGCAGAATACTCAATGCCAAGTAAAGTTTGGCTGCTTCTTTGCAAGGAACGGGGAGTACACAAAATGGATTTCACCAGGCAACCCTGAATTTTGAGAGAGGGAAAGAAAGCTCTCTCTTTCCACACAACCACCTACATTTCTATTTTGTGGCCTTCCCCCTCTTAGTCTTTTCCTTCCCCCTCCCCCCCCAAAAAAAAAATCAATGAGCCACAAATGTTTTGCCATTATCAGGAGGGAAGGTTCTCAAATCACTTGAACATTTTGGTTATTCTGTTGTTTTTTGTACCTGTCCAGTAATATGATAACCTCCTTGAGATGGGGAGAATGCGGGCAGTAGTGGATGTTGCCACGGGGCTTACTTTGTCGTACGTGTTGAGGAGGATGACTTCAACACGATGCAGAGCTCCCAAAAAATAGACCAGAGGCAATTGTACTTCATCCAGCAGAGCTTTACTGACACTGAAGGCAAATGAGCATAATGGTCACAAATCCCATACATTCAGGATTGGCACAGTCCATAAGAAATCCAGTTGCAGCAGACTTAACTTAAACTTAACAACTTATAATAAGACTAAACCTTTACACTATAGGAGAACAGAACAGAACAGAACACCACACCAGAACAAAGAGATAGAAAGTGAAACCCAGGCTCCTCCTGGCCCTACTTTTATAGTCAGCATGACCTTGACAGAAAGAGATTAGAGAACCAGTTTAAACCAGCTGTACTCAGCTTCTCTGAAGGTGTAACCCAACCAATAACCCAAATATCATGAACTTTCTGCCACACAGAGAAGCTTCCAGAAGCTTCCAGAACCCTCTTGAACTAAGCAGAACAGGAAAGATCTCTACACAGCAGACCAATCTCTTGTGGTTTAGCACCACAACAGCTACTCACTTTTGGTTTTAGTAAAGCAAACAGTCTAATTTGTCCATGCCTAAATGATATTGACCGTCAGAACAACTTGGCCACAATAAGGAAATTTTGCCCATGGTATGACTATCTTCCACCTTCCCATTTTGACTCTCTGGCACTCTACAGTATCTGCATAACCTAGCAAGTCTCGCAGGATTGAATGTATTGCCCTTGGCTGTACGATTCCAACAGATTCCACACGAAAAATGCTTATGTCCCTGTGGAGATGGCAGTACCAAATCGGCTTCTGGCTTGCACTCTTTATAAAGACTTGAGGAATGAGATTATCACTCCTCTTTTATTGTCCATTCCAGGTCACCCAACCACTGCCACGGTGTCCTTTCTCTTGGCAGATCAAGATGAGCAGGTGACAGCAAAGGTTGCAAGGTTTTTAGCTGGGACAATCAGAATAAGATCCACCATTTGACTATTGATTCAAAACCCTAAAATGTATTTTATATAATTGACTTTTTAAATTCTATTCTTTGTATATTGTATTGTTGTTTTATTGCTATGGCTGATGCAAATAAAGATTCAGTCAGTCAGTCAGTCAGATCAATACTTTCTGTACTAAGAAATGCAAACTGATATACCTGACCTCTTAAAAAGGAAGTCGCTGCTGCTTCCTGGCAGGGAGAGGGGTGAGGCAATGGCGTGCTTAGTGCAGACCCAATCCAACCCCCCTGCCATTGTGTTTGCACTGCGCTCACTGCCTCCTCCCTCCCTCCCTCCCATCAGCAACAGCAAATCGGCTGTCAGAAGGTCAGGTAGGCACTGTGGATTCACACACACACACCCCGCTACTGACCACAGGGCCAGGAAAGGGCCATCACATCCTAACTTGGCAGTATCTTACAAGAGACACGAAGCCATATCTGCACTTGGTCTAGAGAGGTGCTTTCTTGCCGAGAACCACCTGTTCTTTCAGACATTCTTTTGCTGGTAAGAGAAAGCTATTTCCTAAGTATATTAATAACAGTATTTTGTTCTCTCCTTTTCATTAAGTTTGATTGATTACCAACCATATATACATTTCCCCTTGGGTTAACTGATTACTTTATATGCCCATCACTCAAATGAAAAGGAAGAGCTGGTGTTCCCCTCCCTAGAAACTGTGGTAGTTATTAAAATAAAATGTTAGTTGCTGTAGACTGATACCCTTTTCATCTTTCCTGGCTTATTTGGTATTCCATCCTCTGTTGGCCTCGCCACCCACAATATATCAATTCCCACAGGTAAAACAACAACCTATTTTGTGGTTTTGTTATCCTTATGAGGTATTATTGCACTAGGAAAATAGAATAACATATTGCAAACAAGGTAGACATCCACTGAAGCTCATAGTGAGCTTTGCAAATTAAATGACAGATATCCCAAGTTTCTGACACCCTGGTCTGGAACACATTTTGCTGAGATGATGTCCCTGTGACACACTTTTTCTCCCATCTTCCTGACAGTTTCTGTCTAGGACGGCATTAGCGAGAACAAGATTGCTGGAAGAAGATAATAAAGCAACCATCGCCAAACACGTTAGCGCAACAGATTGCAAAAATCATAATATAACCAAATAGCCTCACAATAATTATTGAGCTGAAAGAAAATGCAGCAAATTTGTTATATGTGTTAAAAGAAAGAAAAAAATCTCATCCATTTCCAGGCGCTTTGAATGGGTGCATGAAGTTGTTAACATAAGAAGGATGGGTGATCATTGCAAGTTTCTTTTTCACTGAGGTTTCATGACATATGTAGTTATAGATGTTAAGCAATTCTGAATAACATTTTAAAAATAAATTAATTTAATTAATTAGATTCCTTACCCACCCTTTACCATAAGGTTCCTGATTGAATTATTTACAATAATATATACAGGTGAAACTCAGAAAATTAGAATATTGTGGAAAAGTTCATTTATTTCAGTAATTCAACTTAAAAGGTGAAACTAATGTATGAGATAGACTCATGACATGTAAAGTGAGATATGTCAAGCCTTTATTTGTTATAATTGTGGTGATCATGGCATACAGCTGATGAAAACCCCAAATTAATAATCTCAGAAAATTAGAATATTAAATGAAATCAGCAAAACAAGGACTGCAAATAGAGCAATATTGGACCTCTGAGAAGTAGAAGCATGCATATGTACTCAGTGCTTGGTTTGGGCCCCTTTTGCATCAATTCCTGCCTCAATGCGGCGTGGCATGGATGTTATCAGCCTGTGGCACTGCTGAGGTGTTATGGAAGACCAGGAAGCTTCAATAGCAGCCTTCAGCTCTTCTGCATTGCTCGGTCTCATGTCTCTCATCTTTCTCTTGGCAATGCCCCATAGATTCTCTATGGGGTTCAGGTCAGGCGAGCTTGCTGGCCAATCAAGCAAGCAAGTTTCACTTGTACAATAATAAAACATGCACATGCTATTACAAAACATTTTTGCTTAGTATAATGCATTTTATGCTACTTTTGTGTATGTGCATTTTATGCACTTTATCCCAGCATAGTCATACCTTGGTTTTCAAACAGCTTAGTTCTCTAATGTTTTGGCTCCCGAATGCTGCAAACCTGGAAGTGACTTCCAGTTTGCAAACTATTTTTGTAAGCTGAACGTCTGATGTGGCTTCCGTGGCTTCCGAACGTTTTGGAAGTCGAACAGACTTTCAGAACGGATCCCATTTGAGAACCAAGGTACAACTGTATATGCATTAAACACACACACACACGGCTGGAGAACTGCACTGTAAAATTCAGAGAACTCCAATTACCACACAAGGTGTGATGTTGTGGTGGTCTGGCACAGTCGCCACATGTTGCATCTGGTGTGGCTGCTAAGCCCTGGGCCACCCAGCTGGTGAGGACACCTAACAGCTTGCCTCACTGGCTGGGGCATTGGATTCAGCCCTGCCTGCAAATTGGGCAATCGTGGGTTTACCTTGGGGCTGCTTCCTGGACTTTAAAGCCAGGTCTCAGCTGTACAGCTGCAAATAAAACGTTTTAAGAGTGTTTTAAGTGCAATATACAATGCGACACTAGATGGCGATGGTGAGCCTTATGGAAAATTAAATGTATTTTTTAAAACGCTTTTTTATTTTTAAAAAGCATTTCCAGAATGTCTTTTATATGTTTGTAGATTCCACCCCAGACTGCCCTGGGCCTTGTGCTCAGTTCCTTTGCCAGATCTCCCTGAAGAGGATTGTCGAGAGAAGAGTGCCTTAGAAAGGACGAAGAAAGAAGCCTCATTCCCATCAGAACAGGACACCCTAGGTGCCACAAACAGCTGGGGGAGGACAGTTAGTAGGCCCCCGTTTACATTTGGGCACCTTGGGTTGTTAGCTGCCCTTGCAGTTGTGGAATTAGGCTTGTGTCTCACCAGCTACGTAGCATTGCCATCCCTGAATTAGGGCTGCCATTTCAAAGGATGGCAGTGATCTGGTCCATGTATTGTTTGGGAAAGTGAGAACTTGGTAGGTTCATTTTTAAATGTAAGCTGAACTGAACCTCTCCTCCCTCTCTCAATTCATCTCTGCACGCCCCCAACATACACAGCCTTTCTCCTTCTACCATTGTTGGAGCACTAACTTCTTGGTTTTGCAGTTCCACACTTAGGAGGCCCCTGGTGGCAGGTCTCCCCTTCTGCTTATGGATTTCCCATCCCAAGATCATGGAGGAAAGTCACAGACACCAAATGGTTCTTCAGCCATCCTTGGAGGGACCTTAGAATTGCTCCATTACAGTACAATCCTAGGTCCATTACAGTGGTACCTCTGGTTGCGAATGGGATCAGTTCCGGAGGCCTGTTCGCAACATGAAAAGCCCGCAACCTGAAGCGCCATATATGTGCAGGTGTGTGGTGTGATTTGGCACTTGTGTGCATGTGCGAAGTACGATGGCTTGACAACCATATGTCAGGAGTGCTCTGATGGTGTTTCCTGCTTGGCAGGGGGTTGGACTCGATGGCCCTTGTGGTCTCTTCCAACTCTATGATTCTATGATTCTATGATTTAGTGCTTCTGCACATGTGCAAGCGGCGAAACCCAGAAGTAACCCTTTTTGGTACCTCCGGGTCGCCACAGGATGCAACCTGAAAAAACGTAACAGGAAGCAAACGTAACATGAGATATGACTGTACTTAGAATTAAGTCTCACATTGCATTAGATAGGGCTTAGTCTCTGGAAGGTGCAGATGGCCTTAATCTGAAAAAAAAGTGGCTGCATCCTCAACCAGTTTCTCCAAGTGCCTCCACTGAAATTAATGGCAATACTTCAGAGTAAGCCATTTGCGAACATCTTATATGTAGCAAAAAGGGTGAAAAAGTAACAACAAGCAGTGAAAATAAACATTTATTGAAGACCCAGTTAAACTCATACAGTATAATAAAGGCATTCCCCCCTAGCAAGTGGACACAAAATACTTCGCTAGCTTAATATCTTTTTTTAACGATGTGCACACGGTTCTGTTTTTAAATTTAATTTCTGGAATAGAATTGCATATCCTAAAGGTTAGATGTAAATGCCAGAGTCCCAAATCTCCAGGTGATAGCACTGGTAATTAGCTGCAGGTTCAAACAGAGCAAATGAAAATGTGATACAGAAGATGTAATGTCTTTACAGAATTTTAAATACATGTATTGAATTTTCACCTTTCCCTTTTCAGCTGCTAATCATTATGCCTCCAGCCATGAGCTCAGTTATGCATGCCTAAATCCCATTGATTTCATGCATAACTGGGTGCAGGATAGCATCCTAAGGTCAATGTGATATTTCTCTTGCTCTTTTTTTAACATTGTGTTTTTCCAATATAGTCACGCAAAACTTCAGAGTATAAAAGAAACTTTACTCCTCTGTTTTCATACATCTAACATTTTCATACACTGTTCATACACAAAATAGCAATGAGTGGAACATCAAAAATAATATAATTACTTATGAAGTACCTAGGAATGCCAATAGGTATGGTGCAAGTCATCTGCAATAATCATTATCCAGCAGCAGCTGGAGAAATATTTTCCAGTCTTCTGCGATGCTACTGGGCCAGTGCATTCTAGAGGTCAGAGTACTGGGTAGGAACCCAGGTGACCAGGTTCAAATTCCAGTCAGCCATGAAGCTCACTGGGTGATTTTAGCCAGCCACAGTCTCTCAGCCTAACCCTGTGAGGAAAAACTGGGCACCTTGACCTCCTTAGAAGAAAGATTGGGATATAAGTGTTGTAGTGTTAGCAGCAGTAAAATAGCACAATAACAGCAGCAGCAGCAACCCATCTGTCTGTCTTGAGAGACAATGGAGTGTGCCTCCAGGGGTGAAGTCAAACCACTATGCCAACAGCACCAATGTGACCCCCCGGGGGCCCAAGCCTGGTCAGTGTGGATGGAGGTCCTGGGCTGCCCAGAAGACAAGACCCCCCTCTCGGTCTTGCTGATATGGTCCAAAGGAAAGCAGAATCTGGCACCAACTTGGCTGCAGGAGTCGCCGGAAGGAGGAATACAAGGTGCCATCCAATCCTCTTAGGGACTCCACTCCAGCCCTTTCTTCTCCTGAAGATATCACAAGGCATTGGAGGTTTAAGTTTCCCTTCTCCTAGGTGGGCTACCTTCCCAGGTTGCCAATCCCCATCTGCCCCTCACTTTTCTCTACAGTACATGCCAAAACAGCCTTCTTGACCGTTGGTCCCACTATTGATCTTGTCCGCTCAATCCGCCATATCCTGGATTATAATAATGGATGGGCTGTATTCAATTTAATTATTGCATTAACGGAAAGCAGCAAAAATTATTACCACTAGTGCAACGGGACTTCCCGCTGCTCTCCCTGCCCCTCCCCATTACCCCTCCCAATCTGCTCTGGAGCATCAAAACTCACAAAACAGCATGCTGGGGTGAGGGTGGAAGGGGAATATAAGGTTAAGCAAACAGAAATGCCCATGCTGATGGAATGATCTCCTTAAAGCTATCTTTGTCAACAAATAACACTGCTCCATGCAAACACTGCTTCCGCAATCAAGCTGTCAATGAACTTCCCTGCTCAAAGGAATGTTACCGTGTGGATGTATTGCACAGGTCACTAGACCCAGGAGAATCAAACATGTAATGTTTATTGCTCTTTATTGTGCGATCTTGGACTAATACCAGCCGGATGAAGATAACAGCAGTGGAGTTCACACAAACCACTCAGTGTGTTGAAGGAACACATTGAGGGAGTGGATGGACTCTGAGGTTTGCCCTGTCCCTTGCTCCTGCCCGCTGCTGCTGCCATGATCTCCTTACATCTGTAGGGTCAAGAGATATTGGAAGAAGTTCTACCCATGCTCAGAAGTATGGAGGAAGAGATCCTTCACATTGGGTAGGACTCTGACTGGATGGGGGGTGGTGTGTCTTTCCTTGCATTCATCTGTATAATCCATGGGTATACCCTGTGCAACCTTTTGACATCCTCCACACAGTCTTACGGGGACGCGGGTGGCCCTATGGGTTAAACCACAGAGCCTAGGGTTTGCCGATCAGAAGGTCGGCGGTTCGAATCCCCGCAACGGGGTGAGCTCCTGTTGCTTGGTCCCTGCTCCTGCCAACCTAGCAGTTCGAAAGCACATCAAAGTGCAAGTAGATAAATAGGTACCGCTCTGGCGGGAAGGTAAACGGCGTTTCCGTGCGCTGCTCTGGTTCGCCAGAAGCGGCTTAGTCATGGTGGCCACATGAACCGGAAGCTGTACCCCTGCTCCCTCGGCCAATAAAGTGAGATGAGCGCCACAACCCCAGAGTTGGTCACGACTGGACCTAATGGTCAGGGGTCCCTTTACCTTTACACAGTCTTACAATGGCGTGGGTGCGAGATGTTCATGTGGATCCCCCTAATGAGTGCTACTAAATCCCTCATACTGCTGCAATGCTAGAGTAGCGAAGATCTGACTGGGTGGTGATGTTGGTAGACCATTGTAACTCTTAAGTCTGCCAGAGTATTCTGTCTCATTTTAACAGAATAAGGAGAAGGAATGGGTGGAGAAAGTTGTTAAGTGATGGGGAAGACTGGTACAATTGTCAAAGAGGATTGCTTAGTCCAAGTGAAAAAAACTGCTGCAGGGAGTGAGAAGGAAATGTGGGTTGGCAATGCTAATCAGCCCAGTACAAAACTGAATTTTGCTGTCATCTTGCAGAGCCCGTTTTCCCTGGGCTGGTTCCTGAAGAGCATATTGTTCATCTAACAGCGTGATGATGCTTCTTCCAGAGTGCAGTGACTCCTGTATTTATTTAAGTACGTGTTTGCACTTTCCTTCTATTTGTATTATTCTGATGTTACTGCTAGTTTCAGGTATTTTATGACTGGAAGTTGTGGGGATTCTGTTTATATTTATGAGAAGTGCTGAAGTTCCCAATTTAGTTGCAAAGGTCGCCTATTCCTATAGAATGTAAAAATGGTTATGCCCGGCAACAGGAAGAAATGTGTGCAGCTGGTGTACTTGTAAATGTCAGGCAAGCTGCTTTTGGGGATAAAAAGGATCGCTGTAATTGAACATCCCTGCATAGCTGTAAAAGTAAGCAATTAGAATATATTTAAAACTTCTTCACCTGGAAACAGAATAAAATGCATGTGTGCTATGTGACTCTTAACAGATGACGTAGATCTTAAAATGGCATTTTGCTTCTGCAGCCCCTCATTGATGATATTTTTGGGCAATAACCTTTGCAGTTGTTCGTGTGCCAGACTTAGAGCAAACTAAATGTTTGGCCGGCATCTGAGAGGTGGGGGTTGCAGCTAACCAAGTTATATTCAGAATAGACCCATTCAAGTCAATGGACAAGGCTAAATTGCATCCATTAATTTCAGTGGTTCTGCTCTGAAGGCAGCTGGGCACAGCCTTGCTAACTCAGCTTACTGCCAAATAACTGAAAAGGGATAGCAAAGTGCCATTGGGATGTGGGAAGCAGTCTGTGAGGGAACCTTTCATTGCCTGCAGTTCCCTCCATCTCCCTCAGCCGTGGCAAAGGAAGGAAGGAGCTATAGGGAGCTTTGCAAAATTGAAAATCTTAAGGGTGGTATTCAATGCTGGTCCTTCTCAAAGTAGACCCATTAAAATTAATAGGCATGACTAACACAGGCCCATTAATTTGAATGTGTTTACTCTGAGTAAGATGAGCACTGAATAAAACTCTAGCTAACTAAGATTCTGACATGAAGCTGCTTTCAAGTCTCCAGATGATTGTGGAAGTCTTCCGTGTTTGTTTTGGGAATATCTGAACTGATCTAAAGGCATGCACAAGCACACACACATACATATAGCGCAATCAATATTCAAAAACCATCCATATATATGGTTTTTGAGTATTGACCATAATTCTGTGGGCTAATCAACCCTACTATGCATTCTCCTGTATATCTTGAAATTGGTGTTCTTTTATAGCCTGACAACATCATTGATTCCCTTTAATTATGTATTCTGCACATTCTTGTAGGGAATGCTTGTGGAGTTGCCTCATGGAAACATTACAGCACAGCATGGGAGCTACAGACAGCTACAAAGAAGTATGGCTTGGTGCAATAGCTATGATACACTACTCCCCAAACAACACCAACAGGTAAAACCTCTTACATCTCAGCTCAACAACTTTTAGATCTTAGCTCTTCAGAAAAATCTCTGAAGTATGATTTCCAGAGAGAGAGAGAGAGAGAGAGAGAGAGAGAGAGAGAGAGAGAGAGAGAGAATGAGCTATGCAGACTATGAGAACTTTGGGTAAGAAACATGTTAGCAACAAATGCAGATGGAAATCCATCATGACCAAATGAATATTTGTGCTTGTTGTGAAATCTGAGGACGTGAAAAGATCAGAATTTGTGTAAATGAAAAGAGAAGACCAAACCAGACAGGAAGTGGCATGTTGTGGGAGAGTTTCATTTATGCACATTTAATATGTATGTGGCTGCACACACGAACATCACACTGAACCTGGAAGTAACCTAAAAATGTCCCCCAAACGGGCAGGGTGAGGCAGAACAGGGTGTTTTCAGGCTGTTTCAATGGTGTTTCACAATTTCACTTAAATGTGCGGCGCTTTTGGAAAATAACTCCCGCATAAATGGGGGGGGGTTGCCTGTAGGGGAAATTTGGTTGAGATATATATCTGACATGTACATTTGCATGATTTAGATGCATTTAGATATTTTCAATGTGTTTTTATTTTATTTGTATTATTTACCACATTGGTGTTTGCCATTCTAGCATACTTTTGAATGAAGGGAGGGAAAGAAATTTGATTAGCAGCAGCAGCAACAAAACAACAACAACACAGAGAATTTAGGACCATCTAGTGTTTGTAGTTCTTAACCCTTTTATTTTATTTTCTCTTTGCTTTTTCATTTCTCTTTCCCTCTCTTCCTCCCCACTTTTCTTGTTCTGCTTTTCTGCTCCTTTGATTTTCCTCTTATGTTGTGTGTGGCGATATGGATAGGTTTGAGTGTTTCACTGAATGTATAAAAGGTTTCACAAAATGATCAGAATTCTTCAATAGAGAAGGGCCTTTCCAGACTGAAATTGTATAGATAATGCTAAATAAAGGGTGACTGGCTAGTTTAGAAAGTTAATTTAAGATTAGTTGGGGGGTGAGGAGAGAGATCAGAAAATGTTTCAAAAACATATTATTGATTTACTTGTTTGTAGTAGAACAAAGTATAACTCAGGATGACAGTAAGTTCACCTTTAATCAGCTTGCCTTCATTTCAGCATGGCTTGCCCAGGAAAATATCCTGGTGGATTGTACCCCAGGGTTGCAAGCTACCCATGTAGTACCTAAAGGTTTCAGTTTCTTCCAAGCAAGATAGAATTAATATTTTGCTCCCAGGAAGGAAAACATGATTTCGTATTCTTGACAAATGAGTAAGTTGAGCTGCTGAAAGCATGACTTGAATGTAATTAACCTCAAGCAAGATTCAACATAGAATCATAGAACTTTAGTTGGAAGGGACCCCAGGGTCATCTAGTCCAGCCCCGCAATGCATGAATCTCAACTAGCTCATCCATAGCAGATGGCCACCCAGCCTCTGCTTATAAACCTCCAAGGAAGGAGAGTTCACCATTTTCTGAGAGTCCATTCCACTGTCAAACAGCTCTTATCATCAGAAAATTTATCCTGATGTTTAGTCAGAATCTCTTTTCTTGTAACTTGAATCCATTACAGTGGTACCTCTTAACCTGAGGTACCACTTTAGGTAATGGGGCCTCCCTCTGCCGCCACACCACCGCTGCAATTTCTGTTCTCATCCTGAGGCAAAGTTCTTAACCCGAGGTACTACTTCCGGGTTAGTGGACTCTGTAACCTGAAGTGTTTGTAACCCGAGGTGTTTGTAACCTGAGGTACCACGGTAATTTGGGTCCTAGCCTGCAGAGCAGGAGAAAACAATCTTGTGCATCTTCCATGTGACAGCCGTTTAGATATTTTAATATGGTTATTAATACCTCTTCTCAAGCTAAACATACTCAACTCCCTCAACCATTCCTCATACAGCTTGGTTTCCAGACCTGTGATCATCTCGGTCACCCTCCTTTGCACATGTTCCAGCTTGGCAATATCTGGTATGACTTGTTTTTGAAAAACCTGTGCTGGGTCTTAGTAATCACAGCATCCTTTTCTAAGTGCTCACAGACCAACTGTTGAATTATTTGTTTGGGACCTTTCCTAGCACTGACATCAAGCTGACCAGTTTGTAGTTTCCTGGTTCTTCTCCACCCAACTTTTGAACATAGGCACATTTTCCGGCCTACAGTCTGCAGGGGTCTCACCTGTTCTCCAAAATTTCTCAAAAATTATACACAGAAGCTCTGAGATTACATCCACAAGCTCCTTGGGTGCAGCTCATCAGGCCCTGGAGATCTGAATTTCATTAAAGTAGCTAAATGTTCCCTTACTATATCTTTCCCCATCTTGGGCTGAAGCTCCCTCATTGCATCATGCATTTCTCCATCTTCTCCATGCAGAGGACCTGCTACTTGCTTCTTCTTCCTCTTGCTTCAAATATAGCCAAATAAACATTTATTATTATAATTATCAATTTCTCAGTTCAGCTCTCCCCAAATCATTCTATCTATCTGAAGAACTTTTAAGCAACTGACAGCTAGTGGGGGAAAACTTTATATGCCAAAATACAAGGAGTTTTAAATATAGGCTGTCTAATTTATGAGTTATGGTTTAAAAAATTCAAATGCAATATTGTGGATTCAAATCATTTGTAACATTGAGGCATTCTACATGATGACAGTTTTCTTTTACAATCTACCAAGGGAAAATGAAAATATTTCCATTATTTTTTAGATAAGCTATGCGATTAACATTTAAAAGGCCTTATCGGTCTGCTAGTTATTATTAATTTTTTTGTCTACTTCTATAACAAATACATACTGTTCAGAATATGTTTGGGTTTTTTCTGTGGCCATTTTCATGTGATAATAAATAGGCTTTTGGCAAAGTCAGAACTTCCTCAGTCAGACCTCTCAACATCCCCCCACCTCGGACATGTTTGTTTTTACACCAGGCTTGAACAACTTGTAATCTAATGAGCCCACCAGCTGAGTATGAACACAATAAATCCCTTGGGTTGTGGTTGTTGCTTTGCCTATTTGATATTACAAAACCAGGGAGCTTACTGGGTGCTTTTGCAGCGCATAATATGTGGCTGGTGGCTTTGGGGAGCGGGTCAGTACTGACTCCAGATTTATGGGGAAGGGGCTTGGGAAAAATGCCCTCAAATGAGCCACATTCCTGAGTGGGCCAATTTCCTTCTTGCTGATACCACCATTTGCTTGCCCTTTCCATTGGGGTCCAAACCTTACAGTTGCCAAGAGAGGGCAAGGCAAGTGGATGCTGCCCCTTCTTCTGTCTCCTGCCCCTGCTTATTTGCTTTGAGTAGAACAGGAAGCAACAGCAAGGAACATTGGAGCTGGTCCATTAGGGCAAATGGGGCTGTGCCCCATCAATCTTAGTCTGCCCTCAGCCAACCCACGCCTGCCTGCCTCTTTACAACCAGTACAGGGGGTGACGCTGCCAATCACCTCCCTGCTCTCTAGTGTCAGTGTTGTTTTTAAGAGAGAGAAAATCCTCCCCTTTGATAATTTCCCCAAATGCAATTTATTTTCTCAGTCATTGAAAGAGTGTAGTTGGGGGGAAATAGAGAAGACATTTTGGGCAAAATACTACTGAGCATGTATTAAGCTGCTGCTGATTTTAATAGTCTATGCGTTGATGAACAGCATTCATGCCCAGGGTGTTGAGAGATCTTTGGTCCAGCTGTAGACTAATAAAGCATTTCTTTCCATTCCAGTACTGCAGAACTCACCTCTTTGCCAGCTCTTATTCTAAAAGGTGTATTTTGATAAAATATACATGAGACAAAGGAGAGGGGGAGTAAGGATATCAGACACTCCAAGTGTCCCTGTTTTTCAGGGACAGTCCTGGATTTACAGAAGCCATACCATTATTATTATTTTTGATCCTGGAATGTCCTGCTTTTTCTTAGGACGACCCTATTTTCATTGGAGAAATGTTGGAGGGTATGGGATATATATTTTTCTACGATTCCTACAAATCCAACTTTCTTGACTCCTGTTCAATAGATACTCTTCACACCCCAAAGCCATCTGCCCCTCTAGAATCATATTTTGTTCCTTGGAATAACCCAATGCATCCCTCCCACCCACAAAAAAATCCCAACATTTAGGAGTACTCTTATTTTCCTACTCATATTGAAATACTGCCCCTCAATGAGGCCGAACTTAGATTCACAAAATGTTTAAGGGTATGCTTACCCCTGTGTTCCCTCGGGGGGGAAAAGCACTGGAATAACCCAAGTTCTTTCTCTTCCACACACACAAACACACTCTTTAGCTGGTCACTTGGTTGAATCACATATATTCCTATAGGTCTGCTGCTCACATAGTTGCATTTTTTCCCGATCCAGTCATGGATTGCATGCGCCTGTCATTTATTTAATCTTCTCCAAGAATTCCACCCACTCCCTTTGCAGGGATGGAAAAGAATTTTCCATGTGCAAATTACTAACAGTCTCAACAGGTGGAATGAAGCAAAAGCAAAGAGCTGTGTCTTTTCCCTTCCAAATAAAACACATTTCTAAATTAAGTTTACCCTTAAAACCAAAATGCATATCTACAGTTAAATATAAGCGCATTCATTCTAACATTTTAAAATATCATTTTATATCCCCACTAACACATTCCTGTGAAAAGTTATTAAATAGCTGCTTATCCAAGGCTGTTAAAATCAGTAAGCTTTAGGTCATGGCTCATAACACAGGTAAGAAGAACGCTTTTTATTTTATTTTATTTTTTTAAAAGAATATATAAATGTATGCACTTATTAACCAGTTAAATATATCAAGCAGTGTGTCTTCTCTTTTAATTAAATTATCCTTTTTCGTGGATTTTGTTCCTTGCTTTCTAAATCTCCAGCAAATTAATAAGCACTGCATTTGGAACAGGATTACTAGAACAGCTGAGCAGAAGGAAAATAGATTATGTTAGATCTCACACCAATATTTCCTTTTGCAACTCATGACTCAGGGGTGGGGGACTTGAGGGCAAAGGGCCAAATATAGTTCTCTTTAGCCACACACTTTTTCCTCATGCCACACCCTCCAACATCCCTGCTGTTTTTGCTTGGCTACAGGGTCACCTTGAACTCAGATAATCCCTCTGACTTGCCTGGACACAGGACTAAGAAGGGTGTGCAGAAACTTAGGCTACTGTAGGGTTACCAGACGTCCCCGGTTCCTGGGGACAGTCCTCAGATTTGCAAATCTGTCCCTGGCAATGTGGCGGCGCCAGCCTCAGCAGCCCAGAGCCAGCCTGGTAGTGCAGTTGGCTCTGGCTGGCTTCGGGAGCTGCTTGCTGCTGCCGCCACTGCTAAAGGGGAACCGGGGAAGTTTGACAGTACAGATCTCCTGCCCTCTGCCCCCTTTGTTTTGACAGATCGGGGGAGGCTCGGGAGTCGCAGGCGGGCGGGCGTTGCCCAGGAGGGCTGCAAGGCATGTGGTTTCTCTGCCAGGCAAGATGCAAAGCCCTTCTTTGTGAAACATAAATGCGCAGAGTTTTAAAAAAACTGGGCAACAGCTGCCTGCCCATGACTCCCGAGCCTCCCCTGATCAGTCAAACAAAACAAAGGGGGTAGGAGATCAGGAGAGGCTCAGGAGTCACTGGCGGGAGGTGCACTGTTGCCCAGTTTTAAAAAAAACTGCGCATTTATGTTTCACAGGGTGCGAAAGAAGGGCTTTGCACCATTATACAATATGCATGTGTGCTTGGGCCCAGAGTCTTTTGCCTCACCATCCCCACTACTGACTCCCTGTTGCTACTCAGCTTCAAAAAAAAAAAAAAAAAAAAAGGGTCCCCGGATTCATTGAAAAAAAATCTGGTAACCATAACTTAGGCTACTGCACAAAGGTAAAATGTGTGTTTGTGCTTTGCTCACTTTTGTTCCTGGATCCACCAACACTGGCTTTCCAGGAAGGAAAGCAAATGGGGTTAAAAGTGTTTCCTTGGTGTTCCATCTAACATTTGTTAAAAAACCTGAAGCATTTCTGTTAAGGATTGTACGAAAAGACCTGCCAAAGAAGTTGAAAAATATCTTCATGTATGCGACAACAGCGGCGAGAGTCTTAATAGCACAAGGATGGAAGACTGAGGAAATCTGGATTAAAGAATTCTGGCAAGAGAAACTGATGGACTATGCAGAACTGGCAAAATTGACACATAAACTACGGGACAAGGATAACTGTGACTTTAAAGAGGAATGGGAACCTTTACAAAGTATCTAAAGATGAAACAAAGTAAATTGGACTCCTTGGCAGGCTTTGAATAAACACAAACTTTTTATTGATAATAATCAGTTAGATGAATTAAGAACTTATACAATTCTGTAACATGCAGAGAATAGCATTTATAGAGAAACCAGAGATTGGAACGGAGGGAAGTTGGGGGGGCAGGGAGGGGGGTTGTTTTATGGGAGGGAGGGGGGGGAAATGGGGGGGGAATTAAGTATGATATGTTTTAAGATAATATGTTTTGTTGAATTACCTAATAAATAAAATAAAATAAAAAGTGTTTCCTTGGCCTGGGAAGATTTAAGTCTTGTGATATAAAGAAAAGAGAGCAGACCAAAGGAAGGAAGGATTGATGCCAATCCATAGCTTGTCTGTTGGAGGAGTTTTCATGCTGCATAAAAGCAAAAATGTTATTTTGGCCACATGAAGGAAGTGAATGGAAGAGACATTTGGCATCTGAGCAGTGCAAAAACTTGCTGGATGGAACTGTGCCAACCTCTGCCATGTGACCAACAGTGGCTCTTCCAGCTATTCCTCATGTAAACTGTATACGGCAACGTAAGGCCCTGCCTCTTGCACAGCTAGGAAATGGCAATGGTCTTTAGGCCAGTCCTTTGTGATTTATTGCTATGAGTTTGGGGTGCAAGACCCCCTATAATCCTTCGATCCAGCAAGTGTTAAAAGCTAACCAAGTCTCCTAATTCTGGGAAATAGCCAAACTTTCTGGTGAGGTGATGGGGGATTAAGGGGCTCGGTGCAAGATGGCCAATGGGTGCCCCTCTCCCTCAACAGAAAAGCCAGAGTTGAGAACAGGGTTTGGGCAGTGATATGACCTAGAATCAAAGCACCAAGCAAGAGAGAGAGAGCGCCATGCCAGATCTCTGCTTGAATCTGTGCCTGGGGAGAAATGAGACCCCTTTGCAGTATTTATACTGTGAACCTCTTCAACATAGACTCAGGTTGTATATATGTGTAAGTAAACCATACATCATATAGATACTACAGTTTCTGCTGTGCCTCATTTCTAAAAGGAAACATGCATCCTGGGTAAGATCCTGGAACCCCTGGAATCTTGCACCTATTGAAGATTGGGGTGGCAGGCAACAATATGCTACAAGGACACTGTCCTACCACAAATATAGAACACACCCAGGGCTAACAAAGGGAGGTTTCTGCTCTATAGGCCGCTTGAAGAGATTCACCACATTTGGTCTGCACAAACTGTGATTCTTCAAACAAAATGCAGTCCACCAACCATATACAGTGAGACCCCCTAATGGCTTCATAAATCTTCCTGCCTGCCATGTACCACTGAGTGCCTGGAGGAGGGCAGGTACATGTGGCTGGCAGGCTGCATCCAGTTGCCAATACAAAAAAGTGTTCACTAATGTCCTTTGCTTTCTTGTTCAGAAAGGACGGATGGACAGGATGGAAACTGACAGGTCTATATCAACAAAAAAGTCTTTTAAAAGGCCCAGAAAGAAATCAGAAGAGAAACCCTGCAACAGTGAACTCTTGAGATGTAAGAGGTGAATGAAAGGCAGACCAATTACTTCTTGTTCCTTTGGGAACTGTCTGTCTATATGGATTGTCAGAGTGGTAGCTCAGAGCTCAGGCTGACACCTGTGCTATTAATGTACCTCTGCCTCTTGAAGCTTGCAGGAAAAGGGCTGAGGCTTTATTTGTAAAAAGGAGAGTCAAATTTGGATATTTGAGGCTATGTCAACAACTGAAAGACATTTTATGTGCTGGGTCATAGCTGCTTTTGTGCTAGGAGAACTATCATTACATATTTATACACCACTCTTTGGGATTTAAAACACTAGCACACCTTCCATAAATCCAGTCATCCTATATCCAGGCATTCATTTATTTCATGCAGCCTAGGTCCAACAATGCTATAAACATCAGATGCTCCCCAATAATTCACTGGGCCCTGAAAGTGAGCTATAAACAACCCAGAATCTATTTCCAGCCTCCCTACAGTTGTTATACACACCATTCTATTGTTCATAAGCTAAAAGGCATATGCAGATTGTACCGTGAGCGATGATGCTCCCATGTTGTTGAATAAGGGCAATACTGTTATCGAATGCTCAAATGATTTTTCATGGCTAGCCACCATAGCAAGTTCAACATAAAACAGCTACACAGAGTTGAATCACAGATTATGCATGCCTCTCAACACCATATATTCCATTTAATTAGCACCAAGCAAAATAAATGGAATCAAACAACGAGGTCATGTGCACAATCGATCATGTTTTTATATTCACATAACATGCCCATGTCATTTTGGCCTGATGAGCAAATTGAGCAAATTGAGCAACAGATGTGGGGATATATGTTGGTTAGTCTTTGACTTAAAAACAAACAAGCAAACTCAATCGACATGCCAATAGATTTGCCCCTAATCAACTGTATGAAGTTCATACAGTTTATAAAGCAAGAAAGAATGGACCAACTCTTCCACTTCTTCACAATTAGAAGTACACAGCCGTTTTTCATATTTAATATTATTTGAGCTCCCATCTATTGATACTGAAATGGACCCAAAGATGTCCTCCTGTTTAGTGGAGGTTTTCACAGATGGAAAGAGGAAGGGAGATGACATTTGCTGATCCCCCCTTCTTCCTACAACCTCCCCAAACTTTAACCCAGTAGCTTGGAATATCCTCCTGAACAGCATGGTGGGGGCATGGGAGACTGTATATTCCTTACCCCTTTACAGAAGCTGAGAGTGCCTTATTCTGTGAATGGAACTTTGCTTATGTTTCTCTGGATCTCGCTCACTATAATTCTATAATTTAACAAATAGGTGTGATGGCAAAAGGTTTTTGATCACAAAAGGAATCCATCTTACATGAACAGCATCCTTAGGGGGGGAATTGTGGGAATTCCTTCTCTCTTGAAAATGACAGCCTGACCCTGCCTGTCAGTCGGCAAGTCAAAAGGCAATCCAAAAAAATAGGCCTTCTTGTTTTTGTGTCCCAGGCAGACAGCACCCCTATGCCCACATAGATTTATTAAGCCTCTTGTGTGCCACTGTACACTTTGATGGGTTGCAAAACCCCGTAAGTCTGCACTAATTAAAACTATGCAATTTCTATGGTAGGCAGTAGACACCTGAGTTGTATGAAGTGGAAGCACACGATGTTTTATACTACAAAGCGTAAGTGGCTTTGAAGACCACATAGTGAAGCAATAGGATTAAATATATGTTTAAATGTTTTGTTTTAAAGGAAGCCGGCAACTTGAGTCAGAGGTGGCCCAGGAAGAAAATCCAAATGGCAGCCATTGTGGCAAAACTATGACAATAAACTGAACAATTACCAGTTTGCTTAGCTTTAATGGCACTCCAAAATATGGTGCTTGATACTGCATTTTTAACCAAACTGAAGTCCTATTCCTTCAAACATTTCAGATCATGGAACCATTGCTTATTGACAGCTAATCATGTGCCAATCTGCTGCCACACATCGGACGTGTCCTTTGGCACACCCCAAAGAGTTTAAAAAATGAACTTGTCACTAACTCAAGTCATGCTGTGTTGCGGAAGGGAACAAGTTATTATTCTGAGGGAGTACTATTAATTAAAGCCCCTGATGCAGAAGAAATACTCATACAATTAGCAGTCAATTACTCTATGCTAAGTTTCAAACACGACTCATGAATATGACAATCACACTGTGTTATGCATCAGCATATAGCTCTGATGGAGAGATCAAAGATCAATTTTGCAATAACTGGCAACGTCTGACTGGTATAGTTACCAACCATGACAAGTGCTTAGAAACAAGAGACTTCATGCTAATGTCCTGGTCCACTAAAACAAAGCATTCCTAACGTCAAAGCAGAGCTAGAAGGAATTCCTATTGGGGTTCAGTGGAAAGATTCTCTTTCTTCAGAACAGAATTGTGGAATAATTTGGAGCAGACTGATAATTTATCAGTCCCTTTATAGCCATGATCCTAAGCATACTTACACAGAAGTAAATCCCTTTGGAAATGTGTGCAATTGGGACTGTATGTTGACATTCAAGTTTCCAATGCACAACACATTTAAGTTGACACAGCCAGACTGAAACCAATGAGACCAAGTTAAATACTAAAATTCACACTGATGTAACTGGGTTGTGGAATGAGCTACTCTCGAGTTAAGAAACAAAGTTTATATTGTAACAATGGTTGGGCACCATCCCCTCTCTCTGCTGAGTGGTAGCAAAATTCCAGGGGGTTCCAGGCACTCACCCAGGAACTGTGCTCTTTTAGACAACTGAAGACATGGGAGAGATGGTCATAGCTTTAGAAAATAGGATTTATTCACAAACTTACACCTTCAATCTGCATGGAAAGATTCCATATCTCACAGCATGGTCATCTCAAGAGGGGCTGGTCCAGTGCAGTACTGGAGTCAAAGGCACAATGAATCAGGTAACAACTTGTAAAGTAAGTTTAAAAATAAGATTTTTTTTATAATCATGCATTGGTTCATAGCAGCAGTAGCAGTGAAAACTATGCAGGCAAAATACAGATATTTATAGTATAAACCATTTCACACATGTGCCTAAAGGAAGGTTACCAGACGTCCCTGTTTCCTGGGGACACTCCCCAGATTTACACATCAGTTTCCATACAAAATCCATTGAAGTTGAAAAGTGTCCCCAGATTCATTGGAAAAAAATCTGGTAACCTTAGCCTAAAGCTGGAGCAACCAGAGGCATGTAGGCATCCAACGCTGGTCAAAGGGAGAGAAGGAGGAACAGGAAGTACTATGTGTGCCTTCCTCTCCAGGAAAGGAGGGGAAATGACATCACACAGAGTCCTCTCTATCAGTTGTATTTCTGTGGTCTGAGTATCTGCCTGTCAGCAATACAGCTCTGTGGTATTAGCCCTTTCTCATGCTAACTAGCAAGAATATACATTTATTAGGCTTGGCTGCTAATCTCCCACAATCAGAAATGTAACATAAGAAGTGGTGCCTGAGATTTCTTTCCCCCTCCTCCTTCCCCATCCTCTTCCCCATTTGTATCATGTCTTATAGACTGCAGTACCGAGGGCAGGGGCTGTTCTAGAGGGGTTTATTGAGTGGGAGTAGATCTTGGAGCTGTGATGGATTCCTTGGCCAGAAGGTGGCACTCATAAAGCCTGTTTAGGTTCTGCAACTTCATTAAACCACAGCAGCAGAATGTAAGTGCAGCGAGGACCTTTAGAAATACAGATCAGTATGTGGGACAGTCTATGATGTGGTAATTTTATAAACCACATCAGTCACAAAAGGACTCAAATGAGCACTGTGATTTTGAAAATCTGCAGCTTAATTTAGAGACAAACGTAGCTTTCAAGTGAAAATGGGAGGTCAGCCCTTAATCTACTTGCTGGAATTGAATGAGGATGATAATGCAAAAACAAGACCGACAAGCCAGTTATCTAATTCCAGAAGAATTGCCTTGTGGGTCCAGAGCAGTAATCAGAGTTCTTGTTCTTCGGACCCATTTTATAAAAGGAGGAGCCCAAGGAGACTGTGACCCTGTTCACGCATATCTGGGAGCAAACTGCAGTGATGATGAGCATTTATTCAGACTTGCTTTTGAAAAAAGATGCAGAGGACTGCTCTGCCTATCACATTTCTGCTTTCCCCACTTTGGTGATTCCTGGCCCTCATTTTACTGCCAATAGGCAGTGCCGGATTTACGTATAAGCTAAACAAGCTATAGCTTAGGGCCCCACTCTCATGGTCCCCTCCCCCAAAAAAATTAAAGGAAAAAAACCTGGATGTACATTTCCGAAATATAAGATAAAAAACAAATAAAATAAAACCTACGTACAGTTAGACCTTAATAATTATTTCACTATTATGTACTTCTTCTTACATAATTGTATTTCACTATTAATATACTTCTTAACTGTATTTCAGTTCAACAATTACTTTGATAAAATACATATTTTGTTATGTGCAAATGGCTTTCGATACCTGTTAGGTCCATAAATTACCATATAGCATATATTCAACACAAAAAACAGCGGCAATTTGTTGTTGACAAAGAAGAGGGTACCTTCAGGGTTTGCCACAGACATCTGGGTGGTCACTGTGAGCAGGCTCTTTTTAAGTTTTTGTGTAGGGATGTTATATGCACGCTGGAGCACCTTCAAAAGTAAGTGCCAGACTGCGCTCATGTACTATTCACCTGTTAAAGTAGGATTTTTTAATTTTTTTAAAAAATAAAACAAACAAACACCCCGGTCATTGCTGGAAGAATACAGCACTGGGCCCATACCTTGCATTACTAAATCATAGTTTAATTCTGTAACACCTCCAAGAGCTGGTGATACACTGCTGGCTTTGTTCATAAATTTGAAGGTTCAGTATGCTAGCTAATATAATTCCTCGTTGGTTATCACCTTCTCTAGAGGTTCTTTTTGGAATGATATAACGATAAATCATGGTCGGTATGATGAAGGAGCATTATCACTGTCTAATACCCACTCACTCAACCTTAAAGAACTATGCACAGTTCTGTCACTATTAGAGTTGTGTGAATATTGTGTAACAAAATGAGATTTTGTTCCTAACGTAAATCATGGCCTGCGTTTGTTGTAAGGATCACTAACCCCTTGACAGGTTTTGGTCTATTAACAGGATATTTAGGTCATGTCGTTATTCTGACTTGTGCTTTGTGAACGCAATTAACAATTACTTTTGACTCTGTTTCTATTTTTTGCTATGGCATTGCTTGTCGCGTTGAATTTGCTTGAAATTCTGAGGGGAAAGGTGAGCATGTATTTCTATCAATACATGCAGAGGAAAGTGAGACTCCCCTGAAAGAAATAAGTTTTACGGGTAATATTTACTTTTCCTCAGATTCCCATTTATAGCTAAATCTGGTTGCATCAATCTGGACATTTTTTCCCCTGTGGAAATAGAAAAGGTTAATGTAGGGCAAATGTGGATCAAAAAAGAGTTGGCCAAGCAATTTAAGAGAAGAGTCATTTCAGTGACTTGCTTTAAATTTGAAATGATATGACATGAGGTGATATCCAATAAAATCATAGTCAGGGCAGAACTACTGAAATCAATGGTCTACCATTGGATATTGCCTATGGTATCATCACCCATCTTTGATTAACTTGTCTTACAGAACCCTTGGTGCACAGAAGGCAATGCAGGCAGGCACTCATGATAACCATAACGTCGTTATTCAAAAAGCCCTATCAATCTATTGGCACTTGTACCATCCAACCCAATACGTAATAAAATAGCCTCGAGTAATGCAGATGAAAAGCAGCAGCGACAACAACAACAAACCCTCAGCAGAATTTAGATAGTCACCCAAATCCTATGCATGTTTCCTAGATTCCAATTTGCAATGAGGCTTCCTCCCAGGGATGTGTACATGAGATATTAGCCTATACGCTAGAACTGTGTGTTTGCAGCTCTTTGTGTTCCCATTTGATTTGCACAGTCCACATGATGTTACCCTCAAAGACCAGTTTTGAAGCTTTCTCTCTTAAATTAATGTTTACCTGATACAGGAGTAATCTAATAAATTGGAGAAAATCAGGCTCCAAACTGCTTCATTTTGGGCTTCAGAAATGTTGTTTCGGTGTTTGCAGATCTCTTCCCTGGATTTGCAGTGCTCCTCAAAAGCCTTTGAGTCTCAGAGTTTCAGCCATCTCCTTTCATGTGAATGAAAGGAACAAGCCATGCCATGCCATGGGAATGATTCGGAGGCAGCAGTGAGCTTCTAAGCAGTTCCTTTCCATTTTGCCTTTGGTTACTGACTAGAACCAGTCTCTCTCTCAAGAAATCAGTTCTGTTCTATACGCTTTCAGACATAATTTCCTTTCCTACTGTTGGTTCGTGTGCTTGCTTTTTACAATTGGTTTGGAGCAGAGCAGATTCCTTTTTGTAGTCATTATGTAGCATCAACTATATTACTGTCATCTTTTCTATGACAGGCTTTCTCCTGTCCCTTAGCATTAAGAAATAGTACAGGCACAGACTTTTGTGAGCCAACATACAAAGACACATTCTTCCATGGGCCTCCAGTTCCCACTGGTTAGCAGCCCACCAGAAAAGCTTTTGTTATCAGTGTGTTGCCTTGTAGGAATTGCTCGGCTTAAATGAATCATTATTTTGGCTTCATCTCCACAGGGCAAAAATCCCACTTCTAATGATCAATTTAATATCTCAAAGACTTGTCAGTGGTAGCTCAGAAGCCTAAGCGTGCAAGGTGCCAATTAGCTAGAATGTATTGCCAGTTTCCTATTCTCACAACAGCCATTTTGATGGTTCTCTCTCTAAGTGAACTTTGTGAGGATAACTTCCAGATTACTATACTAGTGTGTGCATCATTGTGTCTCAGAACCAGAGAGCACTTCTGAAGCCACCCAAACACACTCCCTATCCCATTCAAGCACAAATATAAACACACAAAGCCATTTCAGACATATGGTTGAGTTACCTGCCAGTATGGGGGTGGAATATAAGCATGTCCATCGCCATGCAAATGATTTCAAGTGTGATCTGAGTAGAAGTTCAAGTGTATTAATAAATATACATTAAAATTCATGTGATTTCTATAAACTCGTTCTACAAGTTCAGGAGTGGGTCAAGGATGACTGAGATTGGGAAATGCCAGATTCATACCTCACATCATTTGGGGCATCACAAAGGCTCAGGTCTATTTCCCTTCCTCCCAATTCAGAAATGAATGGATCAGTCCTGCTTTTCACCTACAATGTGATCATAAAAACACAACAAATTGTGTTGGCAAACTGATGGTTCTTTTTGAAGCGCAAGACAAAAGCCCCCTAAATAGACTACGCCATCAAGTTGAGTTTTTATGGTTCTTCTCTATTAGGAGGGTGCAAGATGGCATGGGAACTCCCCCTCATTTATTTATTTTATTTTCCTTATACAGCATCCGTGTTTAACAGCCTAGTAAATTAGCACATTTGAAGTGTTTAATAACACAATTAACCTTTAAGAAAACACTCGTTCCCCTCCCCCAAATGTCAATGTGTACTGTATCTCTTATGGTGATAAATAGCCTTTTCCACATTCATGCAGTTAGAGAAGTGAGCATTTTCAGCTCAAATGTTGTGCCATCAAAAGATTTACAACAAAATAATAATAATAGATATGACCGCTACTTGTCTCACACTTGAAATTATGCTAATTAGAGTAACACTTTGGCATACTTTTTTTGGCATACTAATCTGTTTTCCGGTCTCTCGTTTACAGTAGACCGTTCTCTCCTTCCAGTGCTCAGTGTAAGCAATTGTGTTGTTTTCCACCTTTAATTAATAGTGCCCTTGTAATGTTGAGGCATCCTTAGAGGATTCCCATTCTTCTTTCTCTCTCTCTCCATCCCTCCTATTGTTTCCTATCCTGATTGGCAAGTTCTCTGCCGAGCCATCTGTCTGTCTTGACTGCCAAAGACAGCTACCGTGAAGAGCGATTTCAGAGATAAAAGACCACTACCAGGAATGATGTTAAATACAGAATGCGAATTGCCTTGACTTTGCATTATTTGTTTCCATAGAGCATAACAATAATGGGGACATAACTAAGATGGATTCAGCCAATGCTGTATAATAATACACTCTGGACTCTGAGCCGAAAAAAGAACTTACTGTATAAGCACTCTTACCATCAAGGCAGATTGCCATGAAAACACAGTCCATGCTGGCAAACTCTGCAAGTCCATTTACCCCTCAGGATTCGTTTTGGATTGGATACCAGACCCAAATCACAGGACACTCCCCTGCCCCAATAATAACAGTCTGCTCGAGGGATAGGTATAAAATCAGAGCAAGACACATGAACTTCCACAGCTCCTCTTCTCTGCCCTGGGAAATGGCAAGCTCCAGGTCATGGAAGAGATCTTAAATGAGTTAGGCACTCTGATGTTAAACTGCCCATCTGAATAGACTGGTGGTGGTTGTGGGGTGTTGTGTGTGTGTGTGTGTGTGTGTGTGTGTGAGAGAGAGAGAGAGAGAGAGAGAGAGAGCGCAGGGGATATTGTCGAAACCATCCTGCTGTAACTATTGTTGAAAAAAAAATGGGCCTAGTTAATATGCATGCCCAAGACATGGTGACTTTCCTTTTTAAGTGGGCGGGAAGGTGGGGGAGCATTAGGGCTGCATTGAACACAATGCCAGGGTCCGTTCACACATGAAGCAGGGTGAAGCAGCTGCCTCAGGTGGTGACAACCACAGGCGCACCACCTGCTCTGCTGCCTCCACCACTGCCAGAAAAGGAACACAGGCTCCAATTTGCAAAATCTTGCCAGAAATTGGTGAAAATGCCCATTCTGCTTCTCCACTGTTGGCAGAGTGAGATGGCACTTCCACTACGACGTGTGCTCTACTTATTTTCCATTTGAACTTCTTGTTGGTCTTTAAACCTTGGTTGGTTTGAATACTGTCCACGTTCCCTGAACTGCCTTCTACCTACCAATAGCCAAATTGTCTCTGTAACTCTGTGGTCTGAGAGTTTAAATAGCACAACAGCAGCTACTAATCCAGAATGCGGCAGCTAGACTGGTGACTGGGAGTGGCCGCCAAGACCATATACCACCGGTCTTGAAAGACCTACACTGGCTCCCAGTACATTTCCAAGCACAATTCAAAGTGTTGGTGCTGACTTTTAAAGCCCTAAACAGCCTCGGCCCAGTGTACCTGAAGGAGCGTCTCCACCCCATCATTCAGTCCAGACGCTGAGGTTCAGCTCCGAGGGCTTTCTTGGTAGTGGCGCCCGCCTTGTGTAACACCCTCCCTTCAGATGTCAAGGAAATAAACAACTATCTGACTTTTAGAAGACATCTGAAGGCAGCCCTGTATCAGGAAAATTTTAATGTTTAATGTTATTTTTTTATGTGCTGTAAGCTGCCCCAGAGTGGCTGGGGAAACCCAGACAGATGGGCAGGGTATAAATAATAAAAGTATTATTATTATTATTGAGTCTAGAGATGAATGGTGCCTCACTGCTCTTTCCTGTCTTTCTTTTTAAAATGTGGTTTAGATATATTTGGTTTTTCTGTTCATATTTCATGTCCCCAGTATCTTGGGAGAATGGGACTTTGCATAACTAAAGAGTTAGCCAAATGCAGGTGATTAGTTGTCACCAAAGCTAATAGTTGGAGACCCTTCTAGAAGGTGAGCAGAAAGGGGCATGTCTTTCTTTTTCCCTCCCCTGGCTGAGGGTGATGTCATTAACATCTGAGTGTGGCTGTATCTAGAAAGCGATAGAGGCTTGACTTACTCTCTGCGAGAATCCAAAGATATGGCTTTGGCCCCCTTCCCAGAAACCTAATGTGGCATGTTAATGCTCTGAGCTTTCCATCTTAGCCTCTCCCTCTTTATCTCTGTGTATAAATATACTTTACCTTATATCACAGAAGAAGCCACCATTTTCCTGTTATCTTCACTTCAATAAACTAAACCCAAAGTCTGTGCTGGAACCCGTGGGGCGTCTCACCTCTCAGAGACTGAGGTGCACATAACTATATGAAGAAAGTTGTTCTTTTTCTCTTATAACTTAGGGGTCACCAAGTTTGAGAATTCTTCGTCTTCCTTACTTACTCAATTACACTCAAGCGCTAATGGAGCTTGTTATATTCTGCTTGTGAAAAAGCACATCCTTTTACATGCAGTTGTTGGACCCTCCTGAAGCTAAGGGAGGGAAGTTCTGCCTCTTTCAAAGGTACATGAAAGATCTGAATATCTTACGCTTTACAAGACTCCAGGAAACCAGGAACTACAAAGTCTTCATCAATACAATAATGCAGTAAGACATCTCAGAACTGCATCTTACATAATAGGAAGCAGACAGATAGGTCAGTCAACAAGTCGGGTAGCTGCTGCTGCTGAGTCTTTGCAATCTTATCTATATGTTACTGAGCAGGAAATCTTTCCACGACTAAAGGAAAGGCGATAACAAGGGTTGGTGAGGTAATACGGAATGAAGGGGAGGTTGAGAAGCATGGGGTGTGTTTCATCTTTCTTTGAAATCAATAGCAAAATTCTCATGGATTTTAATGAAGTTGGGCTGCACTCAGAGAGGAAAAGGAGGAAAAACCAAAGAAAGATATATGAAATAAGAACTAGGGCTTATATTTTATGAATAAAATGAGGCACAGGGGTGGTTTTGCCCACCACCTTTCGGCCCGCTTTCGGCATTGCACAGATTTCTAATGGGGTTGCATAAGTAACCTCCTGTGCCAAACATCTTCCTTATGTGAGGGTCATGTTCAGCCCCTTCCCTTTTAAACATTTGGTGCTCTTTTTGAAACTCTTTTTCCTGACTTCAAAGTTCCCTGGTTGTTTCTCTCAAGGAAAGCCCTCTATGTGTCGCTTCGGGCAGCTGTGAAAAATAGTCCCATCAAGATTTGCCAGATCTTTCTTCCAAGCAGGAACTTCGCATATTTGCCATGAAACTGGCTGACCACTGGTGAGTGAAGCTCACCCGTTTCTCAACAGAGGAAATGCAGTATATTTGCTATCAGACAAGGCTCTCCGCATCTTCAGCTGGGTTTTCAGTGTAATTTCTTTCTTTCTAAAAAATGTTATTGATTTCTTCAGTGTAATTTCTCAGTGGTGAAGCACATGCCTTGCATGCAAAGTGTCTCAGGTTCAGTCCCTGATTGGGATTGGGAACAACTCTTGCTTGCAGCCCTGGAGAGCCTCTGCCAGTCAGTGTAGGCAATAGTGAACTAGATGGAGCAGCTTTTCACACAGCCTCCAAACATTTCCATTTGCCTCTTCTATCCCCTCTCCCTGCAATCTTAACTCTCTCTTTCTCTCTCTCTCTTGGTGTGAAGCATAGTAGGGTTGTTATTTGTGCAGCCCAAGGCATATTTCTATTTTTAGCAATACAGGGATTTTCTGACCCTCAAAAACCCATAAATTTCCAGCCTCTCTCAAGGTTTTGTAGCACCCTGCTTGTGGTTAACGCTTAGCTGGAATGAAATATTCAACGCAGCAATAGAGAAATTAAAATAATAATTTATTTGTCAGACAAATAAATGTGAGGCACAGTGGTATATGGTTACCAAGCTCTGGCCTGGCCTCCTGTCATTATGGCCAGCACTTATATTCCCTCAGCTCAGCCCCCTTGCTCCTCCTTTGGCTGCCTCTGTCCAATCAGCCTGGTTAAAATTCCTATTGGCTGTTCGCTAGAACCAATCATAAAAGATACACCCATTTCCTATTACCTTTTATGGGAGACAAAGAGCTATATTTCCTTCTATTTATAATTGGCAAACAGCCATTAACCTCTACAAGGCACCTTAATTACCAGATAACCTTTTGCCCTAGACTAGGCGCCTTAACTAACATTTCATCTTTTGCCCTATTGCCCTATTCACTCCAAAACAGATCTTTTGTTCATCTTCCCACACATTATCAATGAAAGATCTCCTTCTTTGGAGGTCATTAAGCAGAGACTTGACAACCATATGTCAGGAGTGCTCCGATGGCGTCTCTCTGTCTGGCAGGGGTCCGGACCCAATGGCCCTCGTGGTCTATTCCAACTCTTCTATGATTCTATAATTTCTTACTTTCTAAATCCTTTGCATAATTACATTTAAGCCAATATTTCATACACAACATACACAGACCTCCAGAAGCAAAGACCCCCTCTCAAGCAAAAAGGAACTCTATAAAAGCTAGGCTCTCCAAGCTCTCCAAACTCCCCGAAGCTTCAAAGCAGCTTCAAAGAGAGAGAGAGAGGCCTCTTCCCTAGCCAGCTCTGTTTGTATTAGCTCTTGCCTTTTTAACCTTAGGAAGATGTGGCTCAAGTTTAATGGGAGGCACAGTGTTTTTGCAACCTTGATTGATTGTATTCTATCATTTGTATGGTCAGTGTGACCTTTTGCTCCCAGCCTGTTTTATGACTGCAATAAACCAAAGGGGCCTCTGACAAAGACCTTGCCTGCTGGTTCCCTGTCTCGAAAGAAACATTTGTGAATTTTAAGCTCATTTTTAGAATACAGGAATCTGATCAAAATATAAGCCTTGATTAAAATGCAGGCTATGATCAGATGCCTCATTCCCCCCTTTCAAGCTCAAGGACCTTCATCCCAAGTGTCCTTGATAGCTTGACCTTCATCATATTCCTGAGGTAAAGCTCTGTATAGGGCCATGATATGAGGTAGAGTTTCATTTGAAATCATCTTGCTAATTGTACTTCTAAAACATGAAATGATACATGGCACCATACACAAAACCATTACTACTACCGTCAAGAAAAACAAGCAAGACAATAGTATCCCTTTGAGTCCTGCGACATTTGGTAACCAGTTGGTGAGCCATCCCATATCCCATCCTTCCCATGTTTGTACTGGGACATGTGCTATATTCTCCATCTTTGTGGCCAACACACGGATCGCCTCACCATTATCAGAAATGTTAAAGCAACAGGCATTCCCTGTCAAGTTCAAGACTCCACATAGGCCTCCCTGCCTGGCAAGTACATAATCCATTCCCATTTTCAGCTGCAAAATGGCGGCTCTACTTTCATCCAACTGTTGTGCAATAAGTCTCAAACTCTGGGCCGTTGCATTGGTTACAAGTTCCACTACTGCTTGCAATCGAATTATTCTGTTTAGATTATAAATAGGATCTCGAGCCCCTTGTATGAGCTCATCAGGATTCCAGGAGGCAGGTTCATAATAGGCTATAATGCGCTCTGGTGGCCAATCATCAGTATCGCTCCAACTTTGGGTACTTCCTCCTGCTATATGAGAAATATCAGCGTTTCTTCGTGTACGCTTGGCCGAACTAGTGGGCATAATCCACATTGGTGGTAATACCCATCCCAGGAAACAAGTCCCACTCCATTTGGAAGGGAGTTTCTTGTATGCCCATTCTCCACATATCCACCACAACCATCGGGTCTGAGGTCTTTGGTACGTGGAGTGCATAAGGCGAAATATCAAAAGGGGCATAGAGCTCACAGTGCAGTATGTTAGATTGCCTTTTTCTGTCATAGTTATGTTCCACACCATTTTCCATGCATGAATAAAAGGAGGTGCACAGGGCAAGGTATTCCGAGTTCGATAGGTAGTACCGTTTGCCCAGGTTTGACTATTCTTAATATAATCCCAAGTATAGTGGCAATGAGAAGAGCCTATCATGGTAGAATCAGCTGCCTCTGATGATTTATGTACACAGAATTCCCCTTGTACAGGTATAACTCGTATTGGTTTAGTTGAGTTCCATCCGGGGAAATTCTGTACTTCTGTTTGGTGTGGCATTTCGCTTACCATACCAATGGCATTTAATGGTATTGGTAATAAGGGCATACCTCCCTCTGAATCATCTGGCCCAAGAGAGCAAACAAGGCAATTGGTCCTATTTGTAACATTGGCTACCATCTCAGCTAAGCCTACCCACATATTGTGGTTTTGACTGAATCCATATTTAGCAAATTTGCTCAAATTCAAGGACCCTTCCCCTTCCCAAGGGATCAGGATTAATAATAAAATCATGTTGATGTCTAGTATATGCATTCCTTCCACAAAAGATTACCTTATTGTGATAACAAAAAAATATTAGTCCCAATATAATTCCTCCAGTGACAGAAATGGGGAACCACCAAGACCAAAACATATGTCCCAAGGATCCCCAATGAGTAATATCTCTGATAATTGTTCCACAGGGGGGGCAGTCAATCAATTGTATAAGAGAATCTTCCCGTTCACAATCGCTGGTTCAGACGCTCCTCAAGCTTCAGGCGTGCGCAGGTCAGCCAGCTTCCAGGTTGTGGCTGCAGCAGGCCGGTCGTCTAATGTTGCCCGTGACCTAGCCCGTTCCCCGTAGGGCTAGATACAGGGGTTTTTGGAGAGAGTCAGTTTTAAAGGATTAGAGGGGTCACCTTTGCACGTCCAACTGCCTTCGGACTTCTTCAAACGGGAGTGATGAATCCAGGGGGTCACCTCAGCTACCTTCACCGCTGTTGGAGTAGAGAGCAAGACGGTGTAAGGTCCACGCCACTTAGGTGCAAGTGGATCGCGTTTCCACTCTTTCACCCATACGCTATCGCCAGCCTGGAACTGATGAATCGGCTCGGCAATGCTGCACGGCGTGCGCTCGAGGGCCCACCTGTTAAGAGAAACAAAAACACGGGAGAGAGATTGCACTTGTCCCTGTGTCACATAGTCTCCTATTTGTTTGAGGTCAGCTGGAATATCCTGAACAAAGGAGGGCGGCCTCCCATACAGGAGCTCAAAAGGTGACAACTTAAGTCTTTTTGTGGGTGCGCACCGAACACGAAACAGTGTTATGGGTAACACATCTACCCATCCCAATCCTGTTTCCTGGGTTAATTTTGCCAATTGGGTTTTCAGAGTCCGATTCATTCTTTCAGTTTTCCCTGAACTCTGAGGCCTATATGCTGCATGCAGTCTCCATTTCACTTGTAGGACTCGACATACTTCTTGTACTACTTGATCAATGAACGCTGGCCCATTATCACTTCCAATGCATCTAGGTAATCCAAACCTTGGGATCAATTCGGTGAGGAGTCTCTTAGTTACCTCTCGTGCCTTTTCAGTTCTGGTGGGAAAAGCTTCAACCCATCCAGTAAGAGTATCTACAAACACAAGGAGATACTTGAATCCCTTAGAAGGGACCAGCTCTGTGAAGTCCACAATTAGGCTTTCCATGGGGACGTATCCCACATGTTGGATTCCAGGAGGTTGTACCGGTCCCTGCCTGGGATTGTTTTTAGCACAAAGAACACATTTCTGGGAAATGCAAGTTGCTAATTGTGATAGGTTAATAATATACAACTTCCGACTGAGACTCTCTCTGGTTGCAGTACCGCCAAGGTGAGTAGATTCATGATAATTTCTTACAATTGTGCCTGCTAAGTGATGAGGTACATAAATCCTATTGTCTGGCAGGATCATCCAACCGTCCTTCACAATCGCCCCTTCCTGTTCAGCCCACTTCCTCTCTTCTGGGGTATAGTGAGGTTTAACTTCTTCTGGAACTACCTCTGGTATGAGGGCTGCTATAAATCCTCCCACAGGCTTTTGGGCTGCCTCTCGGGCTGCTTTGTCAGCAGCATGATTTCCTCTGGTTATTGGATCCCTTCCACGTCCATGACCTTTGCAGTGCATTACAGCAATCTGTTCTGGAGCCCATACTGCTTCCAACAGGATTTCTACTTCAGGTCCATATTTCAAGGCCTTCCCGTGGGCTCCGATTAGACCTCTTTCTTTCCATAGAGCTCCATGTGCATGCAGGGTTAAGAAGGCATATTTAGAATCAGTATAGATGTTTGCCTTACATCCGGCTGCCAATTGCAGAGCTCTAGTTAAACCTATAAGTTCAGCTTTTTGTGCTGAGGTGCCAGCAGGCAAAGCTTCAGCTTCCACAACTTCCTCATTGGTGACCACAGCATATCCTGCTCGTCTGGCACCCTCATGCAGGTAACTGCTACCATCAGTATAATATACAACATCTGGATTTTTCAATGGTTCATCTTTCAGATCGGGTCTACTGGAATAAACTTCATCCATTATTTGGAGACAATCATGTGATTCTTCATCATCTACCTCTGGTAGGGGCAGCAAAGTTGCTGGATTGAGCATATTCACTACTCGTAGATGAATCCTGGGATTTTCACACAATAGGCCTTGGTATCTAGCCATCCTTGGGTTTGTTAGCCAATAACTACCCTTATATTCCATAAGTGTCAGAACAGCATGAGGTACATTCACATACATTGTCTGGCCAAAGGTAAATTTATCAGCTTCTTTGACAAGGCTTGCAGTGGCCGCTACTGCCCTTAGGCATGGAGGCCATCCTTTTGCTACTGAGTCCAATTGTTTTGACAAATAAGCTACTGGACGGTTCCAACTTCCTAATCTCTGGGTCAGGACTGCCGCTGCAATCCCATTCTGTTCATGTACATACAGCTGAAAGGGTTTTTCCGAATTAGGCAGTCCAAGGGCTGGGGCCTCCATAAGTCGTTGTTTGATAGCTAAAAAGGCTTGTTGCTGCTCAGGTCCCCATACGAATGGGTCCTTTTCTGCACCTCGAGTGCTTTCATGTAAGGGCTTGGCCAGACTGCTGAAATCAGGTATCCATAGTCTACAAAACCCTGCTGTTCCCAGGAATCCTCTGAGTTGTTTCCTTGTGGTAGGTTCCTTAATAAGGCAAATAGCTTCTTTCCTCTCTGGTCTCAATGCTCGTTGTTGGTGTGAGATGTCAAAGCCCAAATATTTGACCTTTTCTAAACATAACTGTGCCTTTTTCTGGGAAACTCGGTAGCCAGCTTCCCAGAGCAAGTGGAGCAGTTCCTCTGTCCCTTCTTTACAGGTATCAAAATCCTTTGCCGCTAGTATAAGGTCATCTACATATTGCAGAACCACCTTTTCTCCAGGTATTGAGGGGTAACTTGTTAAATCTTTCGCCAAGGCAGTACCAAATAAAGTTGGGGAATTTTTGAATCCCTGGGGCAATCTTGTCCAGGTTAGCTGGCCTTTTGTTCCTGTCAAAGGGTCTTCCCACTGGAAGGCAAATATAGGTTGGCTCTGTGGTGCCAGCCGGCAACAGAAGAATGCATCTTTCAAGTCCAATACAGTAAAAAATGTTGCTTCTGGTGGGATCAAACTCAGCAGGGTATATGGGTTTGGTACATTTGGGTGCAAGGTCTCGATAGCCTGGTTTACGAGCCTCAAGTCCTGTACTGGCCTGTATTCATCTGTCCCAGGTTTCCGAACAGGCAAAAGGGGTGTGTTCCATTCTGATTGGCAGGGCTTAAGCAGACCATATTTTAATAGGCGGTCCAAATGTTTCTGGATGCCCTCTGCTGCTCGCCGGGGTAAAGGATATTGCTTTACAGATACAGGGGTAGCCATAGGTTTTAGGGTTACTACAATTGGAGCTATATTCTTAGCCATTCCTGGTGGGCTATTTTCGGCCCATACTCCTGGTGGCACCTGTAGGGTTTGGAGGAGCTTGTTTAATCCTGTATCCAATGTGGGTTGGACTTGCAGGGCTGACATTAGGCGCCATGATTGTTCCTTAGGTACTGAGAGGGTAATTATTCCTGCTGCCTTTGATGGCAGTTTCATTTCTGGACCTTGAGGAGTGAAGGTGATTTGGGCCTGCAATTTGGACAGCATATCTCTACCTAAGAGAGGTATTGGACACTCAGGTATATACAAAAACTGATGGGTTAAACGATGTCCCCCAATCTGGCATTCCAAAGGTTGAAGGAAAGACCTCTTAGCTGACTGACCAGTGGCACTTTTAATGACTACACTTTTGGATGCCTTTTTCTGCAATAGTTCTGGGAGTACTGAGTATTCAGCCCCAGTATCAATCATAAAGTCTATTAAATGGCTCCCTAATTGAATCGTGACCGTGGGCTCCTGGAAGCCTAACTTTATGGAGTCCGGTCGTTCCTAGTCTTGGGTAAAATCCTCCTCTGCCAGTCCAATGAAATTGTCTCTACTCTGTCCTTGTCCAGGTCTCTGATATCTTCCATTTCGGATCATTCCCCGTCCCCGTCCCTGGTTTCTTGGGCCGGAGCCTGGGCCTGGGCCTGGGCCTGGGCGTACTTCTTCCAACCTCAGGGGTTCAGGACACTCCCGCTTCCAATGACCCTCCTTCTTGCAATTCGCACATTGATTCCTTCCCAGTGGTGGATTCCTTCCCCGCCCTCTCCCTCCGTTTAAAGGGCGGTAGTCTTGCTTCACTGCTGTGGCTAGCATCACCATCTTTTCCTTCTGCCACTTCTTCTTCTCTTGTTTCTCAGCCTCATCCCTATTCCGATAAACTCGACCTGCAATGGCCATAATTTGGCTCATCAGCATCCCTTCCCATCCTTCTGATTTCTGAATTTTCTTACGAATGTCAGAAGCACACTGGGCCACAAATGTAGCAGTAATCATTCTGCTGTTTTCAGGGGCTTCAGGGTCAAAAGGAGTCCATATACGATAGGCTTCCTGCAGCCTCTCTAAAAAGTCTCCCGGACTCTCATTTGGTTTCTGTTCTACTTCTGAGACTTTAGACATATTAGTGGGCTTCTGGCATGCCCTGCGGATACCTTGCACAAGCGTCTGGCGGTAGGTGGTAAGCCTGGCCAGGTGAATTGCATTGTTTGGATCCCAATTAGGATCTTCCAAAGGAAAGTTATCCTGGAGATGACGGTCAATATTAAAAATATTTCCCACTCTGGCCTGCTCACGCAAATATATCTGTGCCTTTTCAATTATGTCTCTTCTTTCCTCAGTGGTGAACAGAGTATTCAGGAGTTGGCGGCAATCTGTCCAAGTAGGACTATGAGTATTTACTATTGAAGTCACCAAGTCCATCATAGCCTGAGGTTTTTCTGCGAAAGATGGGGTGTGTGTTTTCCAATTCATCAGATCCGTAGTTGTGAATGGAATGTACTGGAGGGTCGAAGTTCGAGGTGGCCGTGGTCCGGGTTGCCCGTTAACCAGCACAGGCTCCTCAAGTGCATCAAATACTCTTCTAAGAGGGGCTACTACGTGACCTTTCTCTTCGCTTTGCTCTAGGGGCCTCAAATCATAGGGGATGGTATCTGTCCCAAGGCGTTCTTTTAGCAGCTTTATACGCCTGGCTGTATTGCTTGCTGACCGATCAAGGTCTTCCTGTAACTTCTGTAATAGTTCTCTAGGATTTGGATGTACAGGGGTTTGGGGTGGGCAATTGGTTGTTCCACTAAAGGAGACTGTAGATGGAGTTCTACTGGGACTCACAGGTGGAATAACCACTTCTGCTTGGGCTTTATTATAGGACTCCAATGCCTCCTGAAGATATTTATCATAATCTATCAAGGAATCAAGTTCTGTGACTCTACCCCCATTATTCGTTCCACTTTCTTGCCTTGGGGTTACAACTGGTGGAGTATTTGGATTAGGCTCCCTTCGATGTGGAGCATAGGGTGGAGGTGGAAGCACCTCTTCCTCTGGTCCCTCAAAAATGGGTTTGAGTTTATTTGGCAAGATTCCTTTCCTAGCTTCGGCTTTTACAGCCAATAATTTGCATCGTTGGACTTTGCATTCCCTTATCCATGGAGGATTTTTATTTAATGTGCTCAGCCAAGAATCTATATATGAAAATTGTTCTGGGCACCCTCCCGTTTCTTTGGCGATGTTAGTCCAAAGTTTGCTTACTAAATTTATATCAAAGGTTCCCTGAGATGGCCATTCAGTATTTTGTTTCGGCCACTCTAATTCACATAACGTTCTCAAGCGCTCTGGCGTCATTTTGACTCCATATGCTCCTGAGAAGGCTTTCTTAAAATTATTTAACATACATTCAAGAGGTGTATTTTCCCCCTTTGAACCCCCAACTCCCATTGTATGGCCCTGTGAAGTATCCACTCAGTCACTCACACACTCGCTTCGTGGGGTTCCTTGCCCAGTGAAGTCGCCTTACTGGGAAACGAAGTACTACCCACTCCACACTCAGGTCAGCTACAGATTGTACTTTCTCACACATACAATGCGCTGGATACTTCACCACACTCTACTTCCCAACCTTTCCCTTTTCCTCCACCAGACCACCGTCTGATGTACCCAACCACCTAGCGTACTCAGTTTCCCCCTTACTGAGACGCAGAAGTTTGATCAAGACTTCTCTTCCTCCCAATTAATTGGAGGGCCAAAACCCCTTTGTGCACTTACCCTTAGCGGATCCCTCTTTATTTCTCTGGTTCCCCCCGGTCCGTCGCCGTCGGTGAGCAGGGTATCAGACAGACGAGACTTCTGCATTCCCCTGGAAAAATGTTCCAGTGCGCGCTGGGTAAGCAGCTAGTGGTCCTCCCTCTTGTACCCTGCCCAGTAAGGCGAAGGGGCTGCGTTCCAGCAGACCACTTATCCGAGTCACAGAGGCACCATAAAATGTAGCACCCTGCTTGTGGTTAACGCTTAGCTGGAATGAAATATTCAACGCAGCAATAGAGAAATTAAAATAATAATTTATTTGTCAGACAAATAAATGTGAGGCACAGTGGTATATGGTTACCAAGCTCTGGCCTGGCCTCCTGTCATTATGGCCAGCACTTATATTCCCTCAGCTCAGCCCCCTTGCTCCTCCTTTGGCTGCCTCTGTCCAATCAGCCTGGTTAAAATTCCTATTGGCTGTTCGCTAGAACCAATCATAAAAGATACACCCATTTCCTATTACCTTTTATGGGAGACAAAGAGCTATATTTCCTTCTATTTATAATTGGCAAACAGCCATTAACCTCTACAAGGCACCTTAATTACCAGATAACCTTTTGCCCTAGACTAGGCGCCTTAACTAACATTTCATCTTTTGCCCTATTGCCCTATTCACTCCAAAACAGATCTTTTGTTCATCTTCCCACACATTATCAATGAAAGATCTCCTTCTTTGGAGGTCATTAAGCAGAGACTTGACAACCATATGTCAGGAGTGCTCCGATGGCGTCTCTCTGTCTGGCAGGGGTCCGGACCCAATGGCCCTCGTGGTCTATTCCAACTCTTCTATGATTCTATAATTTCTTACTTTCTAAATCCTTTGCATAATTACATTTAAGCCAATATTTCATACACAACATACACAGACCTCCAGAAGCAAAGACCCCCTCTCAAGCAAAAAGGAACTCTATAAAAGCTAGGCTCTCCAAGCTCTCCAAACTCCCCGAAGCTTCAAAGCAGCTTCAAAGAGAGAGAGAGAGGCCTCTTCCCTAGCCAGCTCTGTTTGTATTAGCTCTTGCCTTTTTAACCTTAGGAAGATGTGGCTCAAGTTTAATGGGAGGCACAGTGTTTTTGCAACCTTGATTGATTGTATTCTATCATTTGTATGGTCAGTGTGACCTTTTGCTCCCAGCCTGTTTTATGACCGCAATAAACCAAAGGGGCCTCTGACAAAGACCTTGCCTGCTGGTTCCCTGTCTCGAAAGAAACATTTGTGAATTTTAAGCTCATTTTTAGAATACAGGAATCTGATCAAAATATAAGCCTTGATTAAAATGCAGGCTATGATCAGATGCCTCAGTTTCTCTGATCAGCAGTTGATAAACTGACTGATCAAATCAGCTGGACTGATTGTCAATAACAATTTTCTGTTTAAAGCCCCAATTTATAGAACCAAGAAAGAAGATGACTTACTCCAATTATGCATTCAAGAACCAATTAATAACCTATTGTTATCAAACACTTGTAATATATCATTCGTAACTAATATTGACCCCTTTTTTGGACATGGCGCTTAACTAGGTGTTACAAGAATGAGCCACACTGAGCCTTCTTCCCTCTGCCTCTTCATCTGACATGACCGCGAGGAGGAGTTCAGAGTCTCTTGCTTCCATTTCGGATTAACTGCAGCTTCTTGTGACATCTGAACCTGGACAAACAGTGGCTACACTTCACCATGATTTGTTGAAAGCAGCCAGTTTCAAACCGTAGTTTACCCAGTGGGCTTGTCGTTACATGATTTAGTTTTACATCCCAATGCAGCCAACCATCTCCCACTCTCACCTGCTGTACCTCACTTGGGACGGCCACACAGAGATAAGTCTCAGAGCCTAGTAAGGTACATGCAGAAGCAGGCAAGACTTGATCTAAACTGGTCCCAATCCATAAGGGGCTTTAGCACTTTGAATTAGGCCCAGAAATTGATCAAAAGCCAGTGCTCAAAAGCCAGTGCTCAAGTAATGAATTGATAATACCCAGGTGAGCCTAGCAGTCTTTCAGATATATTCAGAGCTAATTGGAGTTTCTGGACCATTTTCAACGGTTGCTCCATCTATAATGCACGGCAGTTGCCCGATCTGGAGCCAAGAAGACTGGCACCCAGTTCATGCATGAACACACAAAAAGTGAGTATAGATACAGATAGATATTATTTGTGATATTTAAAATGTTTTGTTCACAGAAGTTGAAACATAATACTAAAAATCAAAAGACTGCTGGTTTTAAAGTTAAAAAAACAACACCACAACTCACAAATGGGGGATGCAGTACAAACGTAAGAGCAAAAAACACAAAACCAAACCCCCACTTCCCCCCCCTGATGTTATCTCTATGTATTGTTATGAGCTTACTGGTTTGATCTGCGTGACTGAGCAGTTGGGGCTTTGACAAAGGAAGGTTAATGTTTGGAAGTGACGATGACTGTTTCCCTGACTGGGCAATTCACCAGCAGGGTCGGGACAGATCTTAGTCTATGGCACAGGAAGTGTGCAAGAAGCAGCAATTTGGAGACTGGACAGAGACTGAAGTCCACTTCAGAAATTCAAGAGACTGCATGAGGGATCTGGGGGATGAGGGCGCATGCACAGGGCTACTAGCCACACCCCCAGCATTCCTGTGCATGCTGCCCCTCCTCTCTCTGCCTTTCTGCATTGAACATGAAGGTCTGATTTTAAGAAGAAAGCATAATCGAGATAAGAATGGCTGCAAATATACCACTTTAAACACTCCCCCAAAGAATATTGGGAACTAGAGCTTGTTAAAAGTGCTGGGGATTGGGAGAACCCTATTCCTAGAGTGGTTTAACAAGCAGTCCCTCTTCCTATGGAACTCTGGGAATGGTAGCTCAGTGAGGAGAATGAAGGTCTAACAAATCCCAGCACCCTTAAACTACAGTTCCCAGGATTCTTTGGGGAAAACAATGGCTGTTCTAAGTAGTATGGCGCTGTTTTAAATTTACAGTGCAGATGGGGCCTCATTGCAAGTAGATATCTATAGGATATGCTGTTTAAATGGTATTTGTTCATGCCATTATGGCACAACTGGCCAGAGTTCAGCTGGACTCAACATTTGTTTGCATACTTTCACTGCTTCAACTCCTGGATTGCCTCCCTGATATTTTTATTATAGTGTTTTAAAGTCCCTCTTTAGCAATTCCCCCCCTTTCTTTTCCATACTTAGAATTTTATCTGATCTACAGTTTTGATGGGGAAATTTATTAGCAAAGTTGTATTTAAATTCATGTTTAAGAAGCACGAGTTAGTTGGGAAGCTGTCAAAAATGAAACGACTTTTTGGCCGAGCCTTAAATGCATTCATTCATTATGCATGCTATGAATATATAACTGGGACCAAGCAGTAATAATAAAGACAGAATTAAATTGCAGGGTGCCTGCCATGTGTAGCACCATTTATAGTTGCCCTTATATTGATTACATGTACTTTTTATAGTGGATCTCAATGCAACTGTATAGGGGAAAGACAGCAATTAGAGGTCCGTGTTTTCCCTATCTTACTATTTCTGCTTCTAATGTATGCTATGCTTTCTATTACCATTTTCTTTCTATTTTAGCTCTGCATCCCAATTGGAACATGCATGATTCATTCACTTTTTGTAATTGCTCACCCTGTGGAGATGATTAAATCTAGGGATAATCAACATGTGGGAGCAAAATCTCGCCACTGGATCTGCCACACTGATCACCGTGTGCGGAATTGCGTTTTTTATTCCATTTTATTTTTGGATGGGTGGGATGCAGAGAAAGTTAGCTATGTTTTAGTTCAGTTGAAATTAATGAGGCAAGTTAGTCCTGGGTAACTTAAGTTCCATTGATTTCAATGGGACTGAAAGGTGCCTAACAGTTGTGGACTCCATACATGCTGACCAGTTGTTTTGCCGATTAACACGGCAGGTTCTTTAAAGGATCTTTGGTAGACAATTCATGAGGGAAAAGATTTTTATCTGAACAGAATAGGAAAACCTCTCAAACAGTAAACCACCTTAAATTAAAAAAACCCTCTTATACCGATAAATAACCCCAAAGAAACAATTTCCTCACCAGACCTTCACCCATGTCCAGCACCAGATCCAGCCTTAAGGAGCCTCAACAGCATTGGGCCTATCATCCTTGATCCTCTCCGACTACAGTCACCCTGAATTTGTACCTGCCCCAACCAGGCAGGGCTGGATGTCTCCATGGCTGCCACCCGTGGTGATTAGGGTTCCTAATCTGCGCAGTCCTGCCCCAGCTGGGCCACCCTCAAGGGCAGGAGTGCTCATGAAAGGACTCACAGGAAGGGTCGGCTGTACAAGGCCAAACCAACACCTCCTGAATTTTTCTTGAGCATTTTCCACTACGCCTGTTCTCTTCCATGCAGGACATGACTCATGCAGCGACAGCTGGGCCTATCCACCATCCACATATTGATTATCCACATTTAGTCATCTCCACAGAACTACTGTCACCATTTCATAAGGGTACATAATTTTCTCTACAATGTACAAAATACAGTGGTACCTCAGGTTAAGAACTTAATTCATTCTGGAGGTCCGTTCTTAACCTGAAATTGTTCTTAAGCTGAGGTACCACTTTAGCTAATGGGCCACCGCCATGCAATTTCTGTTCTCATCCTGAAGCAAAGTTCTTAACCCAAGGTACTATTTCTGGGTTAGCAGAGTCTGCAACCTGAAGCGTCTGTAACCCGAGGTACCACTGTAAATGAAATTGAAGATTCTCAATGCACACCGAGACTGTTTCTCTGTGAGCAAATGATGAAGTATGGTTGATGAAGAGATCAGAAGCCTTTGCTACTTAACTTGTAAGGGAACGGCTACTTGTGGAGGGCAGACCTCTCAACAGCTATAGGTTTCTTTGGGTGCTCAAGTCTCGGATGAGAGTGAAAACAGGACTGCAGCTTCTCCCTATTAAATTGCATCCCTGTTGCATAGACTTTTGATCCTCCTTGCATTACAGGGTGAAGTTCTGAGGCAAGAGAGCCTGTTCTGCAGAAAAAGGCTTCCTGCAGGATTTAGAGTCCTACATTACTAGGGCTCTAAATCACACTGCAATCCATTGTTTTCTGCGCACCTATCTATTGATAGGATTGTGCCCACAGTAACTGAAGCTTGCCAAAATCAACACAATCACAAAATATTATCAATCACTTCTAAGGAAATGATAATCAAGTCTAAAGCATTCCAATTTCAAATATCGGGTTAGAAAATTGACATTTGAAATACAAATTGAAAATTTTCTTCAAAATTCCACTAAATGTTCAATACTTTCAAATATTTGCTGTGGCTTTACTTGCAACTTATGTGCTCAATATATTTTAGTGAGATTCAAGTGCAATCAATGGTGATGGCGTAACTCAACACTATGTTAAATGTATAGCTTGCGACATCATCAGAAGTTGTTTTCAAAAAAATACTGAGTACAGTGGCCCTGGTTTTCATTGGGAGATATTATTCATAGGAGAAATTGTCACAGGAGGGATTTGAAACCTCCTCACCTATGCAGTGTGGACCCCCCCCCTCAGTATTAATTTTTTTGGGGGGGATGCTGACAATGCCACATGCAACATATTTAATGTAGAATATAATTTGACCCTGATTTTAGCAGGACTGGGTTCAGCATTTTTCAGTGGAATCAGGTCATGCCTTTAGAAAGCTGTTAGTTATCAAGGGATTGTGAATTGTGTGATGTAGGTGCATGTGTGAACCGGTTCCTATTACCACCCTCCTTGCCATAGCACAAGGATGCACACACTGGAGTCCTCCAGAATTGCTGCCCACTCCTGCAGATCACATCCTGAACTATGCCACCTGTTTGTTCCCCATCTCCACACACTGATCTGCTTGAAAGTCAAGTAGGAAACCACCTCAGGGGGAACTATAGGGCCCCAGAGACCCTCCTTTCATGCAAGCAGCTTCCTCACATCCAGTTCTATCCTCACAATGTCTATATTCACACCGTGTCTCTCATTCTCCTTCTTCTCCACCTGCTGCCTCCTGCTCAGAAAGCAGATTCAAGGAGCACTCATAGTGGTGAGGAGGAATGAATGAATGTCCCCTCAAAGTATCTGCTTTATATACATTATTTACACAATGGGCTGCACATGATTGGCTAATTCCGGAATTCTACTGTAAGCCAATCAGGTTGTGGATTCACTTCTATCTGGAGCATGATTGGGTGGTTCCTGCCAACCAATCATACTGCTGCATTGTTCTAGGACCAATCAGACTGCTGCATTCTGAATCCTATTGTTCTAGGACCAATCAGACTGCTGCATTCTGAATCCTATTGTTCTAGGACCAATCAGACTTCTACAGTTTGGATCCTATTCAACTCGGTACATAACAGGTAACAACTTTAATTTCCAAGGCAAACTTTAGAGTAACAGCAGTTTAAATTTTGGGCTTCTACTGTTAAATGTCAGAGATTTGTCTGTTCACTCCCCCCCACCTACCCCTGTCCCTCAACAATGAAGAATGGAGCTTGTCTGACCTTAAGAAAATGAATCCCGAAATTACTTTTTTTACAAGTAACTCATAAATGTGAAAGGGGAATATATATATTTTTCTTCGTCTTGTGGGTGACTGAGAGGAGAATTTTATGCATCCTTCTGTGCAAGAAGTGCAGGGAAGGGAGAGATTACAGTGGAGTATATTACACATCCGAATCAATAAAGTCAGCACAGAGGTTTTTAAGTTGCTTTCTCAAAAACTGGCCAGGTTTGCTGGCCCCTCGCCTGTACATCTAGCACTCATTCTTTATTGTGCAATGTGCAGGGAACAGCAGAGTGGAGGACAAGAGGCACTGGAGACGCCACTAAATGCACTCACGAATGGGAGGGCAGGTAGCATCTTGTTCCACTTCTTCCAGGCAACAGAAAAGAGTTTAGCAGTTTCCTTATCCTCACCGGATGGTTCAGTCAATTTCTTACCTTTGTAACTGAAGCAAAGTTTATATAGCTAAATAGTCCTAGGGAGAATCTGGTGCCAGTTAATGGATAGCATATCCATTATTGAGCCTTGGCACAATATATGGGCAAGAAACAGAAGGAAATACAGGCAAGAAGAACTGGGCTCCTGCCTTGCCAGTGATGCAGTGCAGTAGTAGTATGCCTTACAATTGCTACCAAAATCCACCAAGGCAGGCTTTTTGGAGCCATCAAAACTTGACAAAGTTTAGGCATTTTAAAAGCTTTGATCTACCTAGTTTAGATTAGACTACCAGGGGCCTGATTCTGGGGATGGGGAAACCTGTCAGTTTTGGTTTCTCTCAGTTTCAAATTTTTCCAACCTACAGTTCAGTTCCCTACATTTTCACATCCCCCTGTGATTTATTTATTTACTTGTTTTTTGAAGTACTCATGAACATTCACCAGCTCTTTGGTGCAAATTTCTCCTCATACACATGCTTGTATGCTATTTTACCCAACACAACCATCTTAACAGAGAAATTTCTTTCAATATAATGCATGTGCACATGTTATTTTAAACAATATATACCTTTTTTTGTTTATGTCTTTGGCTGGAGAATTGCATTGCAAAATTGAAAGCAGTGTAAATTTTGAAAGATGGCTGTGTTTTGGTTGGTGTATTGTTTTGGAAAGGATGAATTAGGTTAAGTTCTCCTTTAAATGCAATCTGACTCAAAATTCATTTGATTCACACTGTACAGGCTTGAGTATTTGAAGGTGTCTTTGTGTTCAGACAAGACAACCACTCCTTCTCTTTCAAAACCGAAAGCTATTTCTGTAGGAAAATTTTGCATCTCCACTATTTTGGGACTTTCAAGCTTCTGATATAGAGATAGTTTGCATGCCTCCCTCCAAGTGAATATTGCATGCCACAATGTCAAAGGGAACTTCATGTTTTACCATTGAAATGTCCAAAACAATTCTCACTACATGCACTCTCAAGATCAACTGCTTCAAGGTCATGAAAAGTTGTGTGAAGTCCACTAGAACCCTCCTCTTACTTTTCTACACCAGTGAGAGTCCTTCCTTCCTTCCTCTGTCAGCACCAAGACATAGGCTTCTTTATTTTCATGTTAGATATCTGAAAATGTTGCCGAGAGAAGGCATTTGCCAGAATTTTCAGTCATAGGTCAACTGAAACCATACATCGTCAGAAAGTTGGTCTGGAAGGAGGATTGCTCCTCAAGCAATTGTATCACTGTGGAATGCCATAGGCCCCTTAGGATCAAATATCTTTACAGTTACTTGCTTTCCTTCACCCTTTCCCATAGCTATTGACTCCTGCACATTCATATTAATTTACAACTTTGTTTCTGCAGCTCATAGACTCCATCCCCAATTCATTTTCTTACTTCTGTTGTACTTCTTGATTTTGCAAGCTTTTTATTTCTTTCTTCAGTTTCCTGGTCCAGCCAACAAGTATGAAATATTATTGTATCCCAACCAAATCTAAAAAAATGTAGTATGAACACCGACAACTGGGAAACATTGACCTGTGAGTGCTCCAATTGGAGAACAGCCTTTACCAAAAGTGTCATGTGCTTTGAAGATGCTGGAATTCAGGACAAAAGGGAGAAACGTGTTAAGAGGAAGGCACACTTGGCAAACCCTCACCATGATCAACTCCTGCCCAGAATCCTATGTCCCCACTGCGGAAGGATGTGTGGATCCAGATTTGGCCTCCACAGTCACTTACGGACTCACTTTTAAAACCATGTTTATGGAAGACAATCTTGGCTATGAGTGATCACCAAAGAAGACTCATGATTTTGTTTCTGCTCTCATTGCAACTGATGGAAACTGCATTGATTTCAACAGAGCTTAATTCTAACTAACTGCATCAGGACTGATGAAGCAAAAAAAATTATATTTTTAAAGATTTGGTTGTGTTAGTTACCCATGAGTCAGACATATTTTGGGAGGTGCAAGCTTAATGTAAAAACATGGTAAATTTTTAATCAAATTAATAAACTGTGAGACTGTAATAGGAAACATAAATTAGTAGTCTATTTAACTGCCACAAGAAAATATCATTAGTAATGAAAATGATTACAGTCTCTTAATGGAAAGATCTTCACAGCCATTGCTCCAAATGTGGTAATTGGCAATCAATTAAAATTAAAGTTAAGGGAATATATCCATTTCTTTCTAAGTTGATTATTTCCTACCCTCTTCTCTTAATGAATTTGGGAGGAAGTAATACAATAAAGTGTATTTTATTCATGATTTTAAATTTCTGTCTTCTGTGAAATAAATAAATAAATAAATAAAACTATTAGACCATAGAAACCAAAAGGCAATCCATGTCCTCTGCAGATGTAGCTCATATAGCTGCATGCACAAAAGAACCCTGCCCAAATAATTTATGCTTTCTGAAACAATAACTGTATCAAAACATGACCGTCCTTTGAAATTCCCCCTTGCGGTTCTCCAGTCAAGTACAAGGATGAAATGTACATAAAAATTCATATTGCTAGTGAAAATAGTATAAATTAATGTATTATAGTCAGAAGAATATAAACATGTTTTTCCCCCAAATTCTGTATCTTAGGCAACATTGCATACAGAAATATTCTGAGAAATTTGCCCTAAAATGTTGATGTATTTTCCTGATAATTATTATTATTTTTAAATCACAAGCTTATGTGGAAACACAGAAAACTGAATTTAAAAATGATCAAATGAGAAGCCTAAAGAAACCGAGATTTGCCCATCCCTGATGTTTGGCAAGCTTCACATGTGTGGACATCACTTCTCTGAGGCAAAGTGTCACAGGGATTTGTCGGAGAGAGGTGGACTAAAAAGGAGGGTGCTGCTTTTCTCTGCATCTTTCCCTCCAGCTGGGACTCTAGACCTGTGTTTCAGAGGTACACTTCAAATCCCATGTGGAGGGAAAGTGATTGGGAAGGGGGCGTTTCAGGGCAAAAGTGGTAATTGGTTGCAGAAGGGTTAATCACCCACCCTCTCACTCACAGCTTTCCCCTTGGAAATCCAATATTCTTTGAATGTCCTACTGCTCTTGACGCAGCACAGCGCAGAAATTGAGTCACTGTGCAGGAATGATGTAGTAAACAAATCATGAATCACACCTCCGCTGAATATTGTGACATTCAGTGCGAAGCACATCACGGTGACATCTTTAAAAGGAGCAGGGAATAACACTCAGCCAGGAAAAGTCAGATTGTCACAATGGATAAACACTTTGGGGAGTGCCGTGAAAGCTCTTGTCAAGCTTTTGGGCTTTCTGTTTGCAAATATGTTCATTACAAACTGCTACAATCTATGCCTTCGCCTCAAGCTGTCATTGGTCCCACTTCATTAGCTGTTATGAGTCTGTGGCTGATCCACTATGCTTGCTATTTAGAAGCATAACATTGGGCAGCGGGGGAGGGGTCATTTATAGTAGTTGCATGTTCATCCTCCGCTTTGGCTCCTCTGCTGAAACATAGCATGCGAGGAGCTGAAAAGCAGAGACAATTTTCTTTTTGCAAAAGCATGAAGGGATTATGGGTTTTATTTTGGGGGTGGGACTGCTTTGTTCACATATATTAGGCAATCCCTTGTTTTGCCTGACCTTCACACAGAATGTCACCAGGGCCACAATTTAAATTTCACTGTGTTGTTGAATGAAATTTTGCAGGGGTGGGGGACAGGATCCAGAGTCCGACTCTTAATTGCATTCACAGTTGAATTGCAAAGAAAAGTAGAGCATTTCAAGGAGTGTTGGGGTTATTTTTCTCTTTAGTACTTCAGCATAGCTATAGCAATGTTGTCAATCTTTTCTTTTTTTTAAAAGCAAATGGATTTGTGCCTCAATTCTCTGCCTTGTTGTTTAATCGTTTATAACAGTCATCACTTGGTGTCATCATCACCATCATTTTATCTGTATGCCACCTTTCCACAGTTAAAAACAATACTCAAGGCGACTTACAGCATGACAAGATTTACATAATTTCAAAAGTCATAAACAATAAAGAAACCACATCAAAAAATACACAAGCAAATGGAAAGCAATTTCCACATAAATCACAATCTGAAACTAAGAATACAGCATTAATATCACAGTTTAAAATGACATAGGTAAAAAATGTTGTTGTTGTTTAGTTGTTTAGTCGTGTCCGACTCTTTGTGACCCCATGGACCAGAGCACGCCAGGCACTCCTGTCTTCCACTGTCTCCTGCAGTTTGGTCAAACTCATGCTGGTAGCTTCAAGAACACTGTCCAACCATCTTGTCCTCTGTTGTCCCCTTCTCCTTGTGCCCGCCATCTTTCCCAACATCAGGGTCTTTTCCAGGGAGTCTTCTCTTCTCATGAGGTGGCCAAAGTCTTGGAGCCTCAGCTTCACGATCTGTCCTTACAGTGAGCACTCAGGGCTGATTTCCTTAAGAATGGATCGGTTTGATATTCTTGCAGTCCATGGGACTCTCAAGAGTCTCCTCCAGCACCATAATTCAAAAGCATCAATTCTTCAGCGATCAGCCTTCTTTATGGTCCAGCTTTCACTTCCATACATCACTACTGGGAAAACCATAGCATTTACTATACGGACCTTTGTTGGCAAGGTGATGTCTCTACTTTTTAAGATGCTGTCTAGGTAAAAAATAACAGCAATTAAAAAAAACCCCTCTCTGCCCAGCAGCAGCAGTCCTTTATGGAGCCTGTCAGGCCCTGCCCTAGGTCAGGTGGTGAGTGGCAGGACTTGGGCCCTCAGGTGCTGAGCAGGGAAGTCCTCCTGGGTATGAATGCGAAGTTGCCAGAAATTGTGGAGGGTGCCTCCTTGTAGCAGACCATGCCCTTCTTGATTTTGCTTGTCATAATTCCAGCAGGGGCTTGGTCAGATTTGAGCATGCCTGCTTCAAAGTCTTATGTTACCCCTATAGAGGAAGTTGCCCAGCCTGAGGCCTTGCAACAGATTGACTTCCCTCACCACCAAGGCTGCTAATCGAGAGGGAAATTCCAGGAAATCCAAACGTGATTCCAGCCCACCGACACAGAATCCTCTTTAGTTCCGTGAGCAAGGAACTCATAGAAAGCTAGTCCTATGCCACATCTTTGTATATATGTCTCCCAGTCAAGAAACCTATTGCTGACCACCAGGCTGTATCACAGTGGCATGTTGGGGAGGTAGTGGCGTCTCCCCAGCATCAATACACCCACTTTCCAGGACAGTGACAGGATATAGTGAAGCAGAGATTAGGCTGGGTTGATGTGCACAGATGCTGCCCTGGTGGATCTTCCTTGGCCTCTTTTTCGTGTGCTCCAGTTGCCTTGATTCTTCTTGAAGGGCCCCACCACATGAGTAACTCACCAGGGCCCCAAAAGTTGCGATTTTGCAAGCCCTGTTTTATAACCTTGCCTGGTCATGGAAAATTCTATGGTTCTAGCACCCCAGAGAGGCCATTAAGAGCTTGTGGAATATGGTCCCAACATATGGAAACCTTCCTGTCCATCCATCAAAGGATGAGAGAGACAAAAGGGTAGTAGGGATACTATTACCTGGTGACCAGTTAATTTATTTCTTGAGAACAATCATGCAATGCCAGCAGACACAGAGAGCAAGCTACTCTTCTAAGATTCAGGTTTCTTCCTGGCAGAAGTGGTCTCCTTGCCTGGGACTAACACAGCAAGTTCAAGGCTTGTTGTTCCTCTGCTCTAGCACCCGGGACTCAGCCCCTGGCTTACCAGACTCCACTCCTAGATCCACCTAGGTCCTTATGGAGGCTTCTCATTTTCATCTGTAAAATGTTGGACTGCGGCATTCCTCATTCTTACCTGACATGGGTTATTTCCATTCACTTGGTATATGAAGCAATTCAACAGTGTCAAGAAGATTTATTTCATCTTAGACACAAGACGTCTGGCACTAAAATTAATGTTCTGTTCAAAATACATTGCTATGATTGGTTGCCTTTGTAAACTACTTAGGGTCAGATTTCCCAACCAAAAGACAAATAACAGCTTTGAGGGAACTAGAGGGATTTGGCCTTTGGTTGATATTTAAACTCAGCTCCAACCCAATTTAGTATTTGCTTCTCTCTCTCTCTTAAAAATCCACTCCTCTCCACGCTAAAAAATGGAAAAGAAAAGATAGTGGGAACCTGAATTCTTGGGAAACAATTGAAAGGAACCAGATCTACCCAAACAAATACATGGCTCTTATTTTGACTGAATTGCAGCAACATTTTCTGCTCTAATAAAATTTGATCAACATTGAAATTCAGTTTGGAATGTACTCTGAAGCTCAATATGGTGGTAACAATTTCCAGAGGGGTGACCATGTCAGTCTGTTGCATGAGAGACCAGTGACACCTTAAGGACTAACAAATTGAGTTATTATGGCGATAATTTACAATATAATCCAGCAACCTAGAAAACTTTTCAGCAGTCGAGTGTACATGAGAGAAGAGAAAACTGTGAGGTTACCTGCTGTCAAAACCTCAAACAGATCTCAAGAGAAGGATAGCTGTGTGGGGCAGCCTACAGATTGAGTGGAAATGGATCCCCTCAAGTAAGGAAGGTGGAGAGCACAGGCAGAGCAGGTGAAGGAAAGGGATGAAGGAAGCAGCATGTTGGAAATCAGAAACCTGACAGCAGAGATGTCTGTGAAGTACACTTGCATAGTATACATACTTATATTAAGCCTCTGAAATAAGTAGCCTACCCTTCTGAATAAATATGCTGATTGATTGATTGATTGATTGAACGAAAGATGGGTTAACACTGCTTATTGTTATTGCTGTAATTTATTACCTATCCTTCACCAGAAGGTCCTAGGGTGGGATACAACAATTACAAAACAGTGCCACAAACAGTTTAAAACAATTTACAATCACAGAAATAAGGTGGGTCATAAAAATGTACATCTCAGGTGTTGAAAGTCAAGGTAAGGAGATTTGAGCTGTGCATGCAGCTGTAGATAAGGTCTAAACTGCAGGTGGTGAGAGCAGTCACAAAATTAAAAGACGCCTGATCCTTGGCAGAAAGGCGATGGCAAACCCAGACAGCACCTTAAAAAGCAGAGATATCACCTTGCCAAGAAAGGTCCGTATAGTTAAAGCTATGGTTTTCCCAGTAGTGATGTATGGAAGTGAGAGTTGGACCATAAAGAAGGCCGATCGCCGAAGAATTGTTGCTTTTGAATTATGGTGCTGGAGGAGACTCTTGAGAGTCCCATGGACTGCAAGAAGATCAAACCTATCCATTCTGAAGAAAATCAGCCCTGAGTGCTCACTGGAAGGACAGATCGTGAAGCTGAGGCTCCAGTACTTTGGCCACCTCATGAGAAGAGAAGACGCCCTGGAAAAGACCCTGATGTTGGGAAAGATGGAGGGCACAAGGAGAAGGGGACGACGGAGGACGAGATGGCTGGACAGTGTTATCGAAGCTACCAGCATGATTTTGACCAAATTGCAGGAGACAGTGGAAGACAGGAGTGCCTGGTATGCTCTGGTCCAGGGGGTCACGAAGAGTCGACTAAATGATTAAAGAACAACAAAGACATAACAGTCAGTAAGGTTTGGTGTCCCTATTTTTTCTTCTTTCCTTTTGGTGTTCAGGTCAGTGTACCGTTGGTCTGTAGAAGAATTGGAGTTAGCATTCCCACATGCATGCACATCTCTGTTTCCGTACGTAATGCTTAGTCCCTGGAATACTGGTGACTGGGTGCATGAATTGATCTTTGATGACTCACCCACACGGACAGGTGGGAAGAACATACATATTTGGATTAGCCCTGGTTCTGCACTCGGTAGGAACAGGGACTGAATTATCTCCCCCTTTCTCCCAGTAGGGCGCATTAACTTGATGTGAGTAATCAAACACATTGCCTTTTTGAGGTGGGCAGGGGAAAGAAACTGACATTTATGGGAAAAAGACATAAATTCACCTCCACATCTGCCCAATCAGCTATTTTTTATTTAGCTGTGGAGTGTTTGCATTTGTGGGCAAAAAACTGCTGTATAAGCTGTCTTTAAATTATTTTATATTGAGTTCCCAGCTAAAAACCATTCATTAGAAATTTTATTGTTATCAGCCACAGCGCAAAGCTCCGCTGCTACACCATAAGGTGGAGGAAGTTGTGATTTTTACGACTTGGCTACATTAATTAATTTATTAAATATTAATGATGGAAAAGCAATTCAAATGATGCTCTACGAACGGCCCCTGCAATGCGAACATGTTATTGCCCCATTCATCAGCGCCCGGGCTTGAGATGTACAGAGTAATATAACTGTTAGATGAGGTATATTCAAACCATATGTTGTTAATCTAGTTAATGGAATAACAAATACATGGCTGGGTCTATCACGTTAGAGACTTAACAATATACACTTAGGTGCACACATTTCATCTGCTACAGACGGGATGATTGTGCTATCTTTTGGACATCAGATGAGAACGGCGACCTAAATGAATGTGTTCAGTGAGCATGCTGTAATTCTGTTGCTGTCCATACTGTAATCAATAGGAGGATGAATCATATGTAAGCACTGCATAGTCCCTTTCAGCCTTATCTGAAGATTTGAATTGTGTGTGTGGCTTTAGATAAGATCTAAAGTGGTCTTAATCAAGAGCCCTGACTCTGTTCACTTAACTCGATTGGGCCTTTGGAAATGAGGCGGATTGGAAGTTATGGCTTCTGCTGTTGCACGTTTCTAAGAAAGGGGAAAAAACCATCAGGAAAGTTAGCAGAAACAAGGGAGAGAGAAGAAAGTCTAGGAGAGGGCAGGTAGGAAAAGCACAGTTTTTACAACTGCTATAATCATCATCATCCATTATCATCATCATCATCATCATCATTAGACTAGCACCAGCATTATTGCCAGTGTGGTGTAGTGGTTCAGAGCGGTGGACTCGTAATCTGGTGAACCGGGTTCACTTCCCTGCTCCTCCACATGCAGCTGCTGGGTGACCTTGGGCTAGTCACACTTCTCTGGAGTCTCTCAGCCCCACTCACCTCACAGAGTGTTTATTGTGGGGGAGAAAGGGAAAGGAGATGGTTTGCCGCTTTGAGACTCCTTAAGGGGAGTGAAAGGTGGGATATCAAGTCCAAACTCCTCCTCTTCTTATTATTGAAGACTTTCAACAAGCCAGGTCTTTGGAGAGGATATTCTTATTTGTATTGGATTTGATATTGTTTTTATATATGTCTTTCTTGTTGTTGCTGTTTTTGTATTAATTGTTTTATACACAATTGGTTTTTTTAAAATTGTCTTTATGTATGCAGTTGCCTTAACTGTTTTTGATATGTAATTTATTTATGTATATTGTAAAATTGCATTGAGATGCCTCATAGCAAGTGGCTCATAGATATATATTTTTGTTAACACTTTAGAAATGGACCTGGTGGCAGTTCAGTGGTTTTCATGTCCTGCAGACCTGTTGGACTAGCACAGGATCCCCATGAATGCTCCTTACCCACCAAATTAGGGCAACGCAGAAAGGTCTGGGAACGGCACAAAACTTCAGTTTGCTTCTGTGAACCAACAGTGGAGCAGCATTTGCAGAGCATACATCTGCCACACTAAAGTTCATAAACCATAATGTTATGCTGACAGTGTTTCGTTTGGGAAGTTGCTTTTGCGCAGGAAGCTGTACTATATACTAATGAATTCAGAAACATATGCTGGCATACAGGAGAACTATACTTTGTTGTTGTGTTAGGCTCACATCCACTTTAGTTGTAATCTCTTCATTCCTTGGAGTTAATGGAATGTGGTGTAAATATATTTATGTCAGCTAAGTCACCCTTAGTACTGGAATCCTTCCACAGACCCAGTGCTATGAGTGTGCTAGTCTCCCAATGGCAAGATTGTGCCATGCAAGGCCAATGTGTTGTTTTACAGGTTTTGGGATGCGGGTGGCGCTGTGCTCTAAACCACTGAGCCTCTTGGACTTGCCGATCAGAAGATCTGTGGTTCGAATCCATGTGACGAGGTGAGCTCCCATTGCTCTGTCCCAGCTCCTACCAACCTAGCAGTTCGAAAGCACGCCAGTGCAAGTTGATGAATAGTAACCACTTCAGTGGGAAGGTAAATGACGTTTCCATGCACTCTGGCTTCTGTCACAGTGTCCCGTTCCACCAGAAGTGGTTTAGTCCTGCTGGCCACATGACCTGGAAAGCTGTCTGTGGACAAACGCCGGCTCCCTCGGCCTGAAAGCGAAATGAGCGCCGCAACCCCATAGTCGCATTTGACTGGACTTAACTGTCCAGGGGTCCTTTACAGATTTAGGGCTGGGTGAGCAGAGTCACTTTCCAAAACCTTGCATAGCACTCTGTGATCATATTCCCACCATATTGCTATAGCTGAAGCCCCAATTTAGCCTCATGCAACTATAACCTTGTGTTAACAGCATCAGGCAATCTAATGTATTGTTTTCTTCAAATGATTCAGATTAGATATTGTGGTAATATTATGAGAAACCTGAAGTTCAACAGAATCCATAGAATCACAGAACTGTAGAGTTGGAAAGGACTACAAGGTTCACCTAAGGCTAGGTCAACCCCCTGCAATGCAGGAATCTTTTGCCCAACGTGGGACTTAGACCACAGCTCTGAGTCTCATGCTCTGCTACCTGAGCCATGTTAGTATAATTATTGTTCAACAGAAGTTAGATACAAGAAAATAAATGGCTTAACCTATGTCTGCTGTTTGAAAATGTGGCATACCTACATAATTTAATGGGAATGCTAACACGCAGCAAAGAGATCACCATATTTATGGTCTTCTTAATGTCCTTTCATAGCCTTTGCTATTAGTGATTGAAATTTGCAGATTAGACCTATAAGCAAAAGTGTGGGCTGGAATCAGTGTTCTGCATGTGTCTCTGTGCTAAGAGAGGTGCTAATCTGGTGTTAAGCATGTTATACAATACTGTTATCTTGGCTAATTTTAGACTCATATGATAGAGACCCACATCTGGGACCCATACACATCAGGCAGCCTACTGATATTTAGGACCTCAGACATACGTACACAGAGATCACAGTTTCAGATACTTGAAACACCTTCAAATCTAGCGAGACCAGAGCCTGTGATGGAAAATTACTGTACCAGCTGTTGCACATTACAAGAGAGCACAGCAAAGATTGTTTGTGTTTAGGCTTCACGGCTGTTGATGGCCTGTTGAAAAATGAGACAAAACATGCCCAGTCACTGGTCAAGAGAGTGGCCTTGCTTTTTGGTGTCATGCACAGCCTCTGCAGCAATAATAGAACTGAATCTCAAGGCATACCAATGCTACGAACTTGGCAAAAATGTTCTCTCCTTGTCAGAACAATAAAAGGAGATGCACACAGCAATAAAACTGCTAGCACATTTGCAAAGCTAACCAGGATCCAGGGTGGTTTCAGACTGGGTGGAAGTCATGTTTTGAGATTCTTGCATTGCAAGAATTTGGACTAGATGACCCTTGGTGATCCAGTTCTATGATTATGGTCAGGACTGGATTTCGGTTTGATGAGGCCCATAGCTACTGAAGGTAATGGGGCCTTTTATGTGTCCAGCTGTCCTTTGTCAACAACAAATTGTCGCTGTTTTTTGTGCTATATGATAGTTTATGGGCCTAATAGGTATCTAAAGCCATTTGCACATAACAAAATATGTATTTTGTCCAAGTAATTGTTGAACTGAAATACAATTAAGAAGTATATTAATAGTGAAATAATTATTAAGCTCTAACTGTATGTAATAGGGACGTGGGTGGCACTGTGGGTTAAACTACAGAGCCTAGGACCTGCCAATCAGAAGGTCAGTGGTTCGAATCCCCGCAATGGGGTGAGCTCCCATTGCTCGGTCCCAGCTCCTGCCAACCTAGCAGTTTGAAAGCATGTCAAAGTGCAAGTAGATAAATAGGTACCGTTCTGGCGGGAAGGTAAACAGCATTTCCGTGTGCTGCTCTGGTTCACCAGAAGCAGCTTAGGCATGCTGGCCACATGACCCGGAAACTGTACGCCGGCTCCCTCGGCCAATAAAACAAGATGAGCACTGCAACCCCAGAGTCGCTCATGACTGGACCTAATGGTCAGAGGTCCCTTTACCATTTACCTTTAACTGTATGTAGGTTTTATTTTATTTGTTTTTTAACTTATATTTTGAAAATGTACATCCAGTTGTTGTTTTCCTTAAAAAAAATTTGGGGCCCCCAAGAGAGTGGGGCCCTAAGCTATAGCTTCATTAGCTTATACGTAAATCCAGCACTGATTATGGTACAGAAAAGGGATGTGTCAACCAGTCAACATTCTTGACTGTATTCCAGCCCTTTTACCATCTTAAGTAAGCTTAAGTTTCATTCAAGTTATTATTAAGCACATTTATTTCTATGCTGTATGTCATAAATATATTTAACCATTACGCTGAATCCGAAGCAAAATCTGCCAGGGTTCCTTGCTCAGCCAGGCTCAGCCAGGCTCATGAGCTGAGGCCAATGTAAGATCCCCCCCCCCCAAAAAATGTGTTCTGGGGGTGCAGCATGGGTGGCATTAGAGAGGAACTTGGTTTGCAATCCTAAACCTGTCAGCTCAGTCATGTGACCTGGGAACCTGGCATAGAATACTACTTTACAAGTTTGTTTTCCCTCTGCCAGTCTCAGGCAGAGCAGCAGCAGTAGCCTCACTGCTGAATGAGGTCTGTATCAGCTTAATTTACACCGGCTTCTTGTGCCTAGAATTGCTCAGTTTAAGTCATGTGCAGGAAGGAGTCAAGAGGAGTTAAGTTATATTATTCTGCATGCTTTTGCTTCATCGATTACAATTTAGCAGACTACAGGGGCATGCTGAAGAGAAGTCATACCATTTAACCAACTTTGTTAGTGGTTTGATTAGACTTTTTGGGGCTACATTCGCATTGCCAGCTTTGTCAACAGCATGCTTTTTTATTCTCAAGTGCATCTTATCTCATTTGTTTTGCATCTCATCTCCCTGCTTCCAATGTAATCCCATAGGCTCCACTAGATGCGCATGGAACCATCCATCTCAAAAGCTGTCATTTTCTTTACTATATTAGCTGTAGATTAATTGGATTGCATCCAACTGAGTCATACTCATACTAATGTAAGTTGGACCTACTCTATGACTCACATTAATGTTATGTATAGCAAATTTTGGTGTAAAATGACTTGAGCGTTATATGCAATAACCTGATATTAATTGAAAGGGATTCGCGTTGCCCTACTTGTGGTCAAAATTATTTGCTTATATAACTACTATGAAAACTTTTAATGTTGGTATCCTTGCAAATGCATTCCTTATCCATGCATCCCTCTTATATCCTGAGTCTGTGGTGATGTTTTGTCTCTGTTTGGACCTGTCTTTGCAACCCACTGGAGTGTTCTGAGACAAAGACTCATGTGGTTTGGTTCTTCAATAATATAATAATAATATATTTTTATTTATACCTTGCCCTCCCCAGCCAAGGCCGGGCTCAGGGCGGCTAACAAGCAATAATAAATACAAGTTGAATGAATACAACTTAAAAACAAGATTAAAATACAACATTAAAATATTGAAACATTAAAATATTAAAATGCAGCCTCATCACAGGAGGAGAAAGGAAAAAGGAAAAAGAAAGAGGGGGAGGGAATCAAATTGGCTCCAAGCCAAAGGCCAGGTGGAACAACTCTGTTTTACAGGCCCTGCGGAAAGAAATCAGATCCTGCAGGGCGCTGGTCTCATGAGGCAGAGCGTTCTACCAGGCCAGAACCAGTGTTGAAAAGGCCCTGGCTCTGGTTGAAGCTAATCTAACTTCCTTAGGGCCCGGGACCACTAGGGTGTTGCTATTTATGGACCTTGAGGTTCTCCGTGGGACATACCGGGAGAGGCGGTCCCGTAGGTACGAGGGTCCTAGGCCATGAAGGGAAGTTCAGAAGTTGTAGTTTTGATTTTCCCAAGAACTATTTCTAATGTTGTAGAATAAACAGGGCAATTTCCAGCTTTTTAGGAAATAATTCTGATTATTGCCAAGCCAATCAAATTCAGGACACTGGCAGCTTGCACCTCACTAATAAATATCCATGCACTTTAACTCATAATGCCAGTGTACTGATTCACTTACACCTTTCCCCAACCCTCTTCTCGAAACTCAGTAATGATCCTTGGTGTGAAAATAAGTGTTGTAAAATACGGATGCCCACATTTTAATCTGTGACATGCTGAGGGATGGGTAACTAAAATTCCGGTTCTATATTCAGTAAGGCTGTGGTCCAGGTAATTAAATCTCCAGCATCATTCAGTAAGATTTTGTTTATTGATTAGCACAGACTCCCTCCTGAATGTTGCTTCCTCCCAACATCGTTTGTCACTGTTTATTGCAGCATATCAATATGAATTGTCATCCTCCTGCTGTTCCACCCAAGTAAATATAATAAAACGTCAATCTTCAGAGCTTCTACTTCAGTTGAATATCAATCGTCAGATGCTGGAATCCACTTTTCTGCTGCAGTTATTGACCTAAACCTCAGTGACCAAACATATAAATGGTTATGGAGTGGTTTTCATGTCCTATTTCTGGAGTCTGGAGTCTTTCAAAACTTGGCGTCTAGTTGTATGGTGCCATGGGGCGGGGGAGATCATTGTTTATCCTCAGAAGCTACATTTGCCAATTGCCTGCTGTGAAACTTTGCATAAATGCAAGACAGAAATGAAATCTTTGCCAAGCCATGCCAAAAATTAGGTGAAGGACTGCTATTCTACAGTTTCAAATACTGGGGCACTTTTGAGAACTACAAATTTCTAACCTCACAGAAATCTCACCAATCTTTACATATGTGTAGTTACACAAACTGGACATCCATGCAAGTTCATGGTTAGGGATTTATATTATACTTTCACTATAATAGCTTCCTCCAACCTGATACCCTGCAGATGTTTTAGACTACAGCTGTCGTCATCTCTGAACATTGACCGTGCTGACTGGGGATTATGGGAGCTGTAGCCTAAAACATCGAGAGGGTGCCAGGTTCAGAAGGATGCACTCTATATCCACACACCCTTTTCCAAACATTTTAACTCCTCACATCTCACTCTACAGAGGTGCAATTATGCATCTCCCGAAATTTCACTCCCAGAACTCTTCACCAGTACGGAATCAAGGTGGTAAGCGTTCAGGTTCTCAGCTTAAAGAGACTCTCTCTCCTAAACTTTCATGTTTGGCAGGCAGGATTCATGAAGGTAGTGAGGAATGAAGGTCTCTCCTTGCCACTCTTAAAGCTTACTGGAAGTGCCAGAGTGCCTTTTAAGAAAAAAATATTTCGGAAGTGCCTTCACTTCCTGGGTTATGGAGATGGAATAGAATCTACAGACTGACTCTAGAATTCAGCAGACCAGAATGCAGATAAGTTAAAATGTGAGCATATGTAATTAGGAAACAGAGTGTCCAGAACAAAGTGTCGTCTATGCAGAATATTCAGAGTTCTAATGTTTAATTCTAAAATAACTTATTTTTCCCCATGACGGCTGTGAGAATGACTTTTAGATATTTAGAATGGCTTTTATTATCTCTGTCATCTCATTCCCTTTCTCTTTGTCATTTTGGTCATTCTCCTTTTTAAACAGTCCGCAACTGTCCTTCTCAGTGGACACTTGCCACTTGCCATTCATTCTCTTCCCACCAAACATTATATCCCACTCTACGGCTGTCTAACATTCTTTCACTCATAACTCGGTTGCAGCCTTCTTTGCAGAATAATCACACATTCATAAATTTTATATTCATTTCAACAGTGACAACTAATTTCAGCAAATTAGTGTGTATGTTGTGTGTGGTGAAACTGAGCTCACAAAAATGGCATTTCTCCCTGTACAATATTTGCATTAGGTTGTTGTCACACCTTGGCAGTTGTCACACCTTGACAGCCAAGGTAAATCAAATGCCTAAAAATACAAAACAAGCGAAATAACATTTTTTCTGGTCCCAAAGAAAATGAAGCAAAAAAGCCGCAGTTGAACTGCAGAAGAAATGCCAGCATTGTTGATAAGCCGACTGCTGAATCCATTTTGGAAAGGGTTAATGGTAGCATGGCAGACACAAAACCCTTGTCATTTATGCGTGCATCAAAAAAGCAGGCCAAGTTGGAAACTACTACGCCATATACATTTCCAACAGGGATTTCTGTTCCGCATGACCTTCTGTTTACAAAATTTTCTTTTATGACACTTGGAATCAATCTTGCCATGTTTTCCCAGTGCATGTGTATTCACTACATCATTTGTCATGTATCTTGTGTCCTAGAGCTATAGCCACTGGCAACGGAAAATGTCAACATCTGTGAGAGAGAAATACAGACAGAAGTTGTGAAATATGTGGTAATGCTTTTAATATATTACATGGCTGTAGAGGACACATTTATTAAAAGGTTTAACTTAATTTCACCAAAAGTGATTTCACTAAAACAAAGCAGAACCTTCTGCCCCCTGTGCTTTGGTTCCAGGGATTTTGTTCTGGAGATCTCACACTCCAACTTTGAATGTGTTTGGAGCAATCACTATTTTGCTTAACTCTGCTACGAGAGAGTCAAAGAATCTCTCTTCCAAACCCCTCTCTCTCCAACTGCCTTGCCCTTGTAAACAGGAATAGTTGAAGCAAATGGGTGGCCTTTCATCTTAAATACTTTATGAAACACTATTCCAGTGCTACTTGTGAGAAATTGGAAGTGGCACTGAGGGAGAAAGTTAGAATAAAAGATCTACCTCTGCAGGAATTTTCTCATAGTAACCTGGGAATTTGGATGCCCTTAGTGTGAAAGCAATTATTGCATAGTATCTAAACCATATTATCTGAGTCACCACTTACTGTCGTAAAAGCATGTTTAGCCTTAAGACCACCCTAGTCCTGTTTGGCTGGATAAATAAATTTATCTGATTCCTATTCATAGGGGAATGGAACAAAACTCGCATAATGCCCTTTGACTTTTCTATTCTGTTAGCTGATGATAAGAGCAGGGACAGATATACAAATGTTTAATGTTTTCCTTGTATTGGAAAGATCGCTCCAACTTATGGAGTCCTTGAAATAGTTTTTTTGTGTATACAAGCAGAGCCTATTGGAAGGAAACAAAGTCCTCAAAAAAAAGGCAGCAGAACTGCTAATCTTCTTTCCGATTCTGAAAGAGTAACTGCACCCCCAGGATGTTTCCATTTTAACAAACCTCAGCGACAAGTTCTAAGCTATCTGTCTAAATTTGAACTTGCAACATATTGCTTTTCTTATTCCCCAACCTCCGCTGAAAACTGTGCCTTCCAAACACATGGTAGAAAGATATTCTGCTAACAAGGCAAAATGGAATTATTTGGTCAAATCTCTAACCTAACACACACACACACACACACACACACACACACACACCACACACCACACACCACACACCCTGCTCTTTTTACCATAGTCAAGGCAGCCAACCGTACCCCAATACTTTCATTTCTCCATATTTACCATGTTTCAGTATGTCTCTTTCATTTAATCCTGTAGAGGACTATGTAATCTACAAGACAGACACTTCTTATGTCCCTTATTGCTATGTTTGAGTTATTACCATGCCAATAAGAATTCTCTCCTTAGCAACGTGTTCTCCTCTGGGCTAAAGATGCTTCTTAATGCTTGTAGACTTATTGCTTGGTAGGAAAGTAGGATTTTGCAGAGTGCGGAGTTTACCCCAAGAATGAGTGACAAGGAGAGGTTAGGAGAGATGGGTGATGGACACTGGAGTCCCCCCTTCCCCATTCACAGGGTCCTGTTTAGGTAGCCTGCAGTATCAGCGAGGTGAGCACAAACTGGCTTTTCTGAAATACTTTTTAACTTCTCAGTCAGATTTGGATTAATTGCTGCCAGATAACATTCTATGCAATGTCTCAGTCCTGTCTTTCACCTGAGTAGATTCAGGTTCCAAAAAAAACCAAAAACAAATCACAGTCTTGAATATTATTTTTAGCAGGAGTACATAGTATCTTTTTTTCCTTCCAGTAGCACCTTAAAGACCAACTAAGTTAGTTCTTGGTATGAGCTTTCGTGTGCATGCACACTTCTTCAGATACCAGTGGTAATGCACACGAAAGTGTGCATGCACACGAAAGCTCATACCAAGAACTAACTTAGTTGGTCTTTAAGGTGCTACTGGAAGGAAAAAAAATTTTTTTGTTTTGACTATGGCAGACCAACACGGCTACCTATCTGTAAATAGTATCTTTTGAGCCTTTTCTGTACAAACTGATTCCCACAACTACTCCTACCACTTTTGCCAGGAAAAAAAGCAGCTTTACTTTCTCTCACTGACCTTTATAATACTGAAAGTCTGCTTGGGAAGAGTCATGGCCACAGAGTTATCTGAACCTAGAGCCTTTGGCATGTTGTGAAAGGATGCAAGCGTGATAAGCAAGCCCTTGGCACACCTTCACTGATGGATCCCTGAGGAGGGTTGTAACTTAATGGTTACTTGTTTCAGTCAAATGCTCTTTACAAAAATAGTTAAGAGCTTTCTCAAAATTCACACTTAAAAACTGCCCCTGAATAGATGAATTCCTCATAGAATGGCTAGTGGTTTTACAATACCTGTGGATCCTTCTAGGATACACTTTCTAGAATTGCTGCATTCCAGTGTCCCAGGGAAACAATCTGGGTTGCCCTGCCTAGCTAACCCTTCATTCAGCCCTAAGCAGGCTCTGAAGTGATTCCCTAACTAGATGTTTTCCAAGCCCTATCTAAACCTAACTGACAGACAAACCCTATCTGACCTCTCACAGATAGTCAAGACCTACCTGATAAACTGTCTGGTTCTAGCTTTTGACTCCCAACTCCCTCTGATTGGATAAACTTCCACTCAGCCCTGGTTGCTTTCTGGGTCAACAGGAGGCTGACCCAGGGTCTCTCTAATGCACTTGGTTTGTATTAATGACAGGATAAAGATTGGGACATAGACACGTGTCACATCCTGGTTCTATTGTCTCACGTGTCAAATCTTCCAAGTTTAGAAAGCAGAAGTAACCTCAATGTGTTCTAGTTCCTCTTCAATATTCAATATCTCTCAGTAGAAAATGAAGCTCATATGAAAGATCCCAGCAGTATGTCATCCTCCAAATCCTTCACTTTTTCAGCTTAATAACCAACCTTCTTTATTTTGTTCAACAAGTTATATCCCATGCTTCTAATGCATTTGCACGCAGAGCTGCAATAAAAATACAATAAAAACACCACAATCACAATAAAACACCAGTATAAAAAAAAACACAACAGAATAAAACCAGTCTCATTGGACAGGAAAACAGGCTCAGCATATAAGAAGCAGAAGTTTGATGGCACAGAAAGAAGCCACCACCTTGCTGAAGCAAAGCAGGTCTGATCTGATCACAACCTGGATTGGTGACCAGCTTGGAATCACATGTGCACTACCTTCCTATCTATGGTGGAAGAAAAGTAGGATAAGGATCTAAGTTCCCATAGGGACCAGCTGCATGCCTATGAGAGGCCCTGCAAACAGGACCCAAGCGCAAGAGCACTCTGTTCTCCTGAGGTTTCCAGCACGTGGTATTCTGATCAATGCTGCCACCAACCATGAAGGCAAAGTATAGCCAAATTGGCTAGTAGCCATTGATAGTGTTTACTTCAATGAATTTGTCTCATCTTTTTTTTAAAAAAAAGCAGTTCCAGATGAACATTGTTGCCAAATTCTATAGTTTAAATACAGTGGTACAGTATTTAAGAACTTAATTCGTTCTGGAGGTCCATTCTTAACCTGAAGCACCACTTTAGCTAATGGGGCCTCCCGCTGCCGCCGCACGATTTCTGTTTTCATCCTGTAGCAAAGTTCTTAACCCAAGGTACTATTTCTGGGTTAGTGGAGTCTGTAACCTGAAGCGCCTGTAACCTGAAGCGTCTGTAACCCGAGGTACCACTGTACCTCGGTTTTTTAACAGCTTAGTTCCCAAACAACTCGGAACCTGAACACTGCAAACCCGTAAGTAGGTGTTCTGGTTTTCAAACTTTGCCTCAGAAGCTGAACGTGCTCCTGAGTTTTCATTTTCACTGTTGCGCAGCAAATTTGAGTCCCCAGCATAGTAATTAAGGCTTTCCCCCCTCTTGTTCTACCCTTGCGCAGCAAATTTAAGTCGTCCTGCCCATTGTAATTAAGGTTTTTTAATCCCGTTTGTATCCTTGAAATGCTAATTTAAACCCCCCCCCCCAATAATTAAACTCTTCTGTTTCTGATTGTAGTGTTCTGAGGTGATATTTAGTGCTTTTGTTATTGCTATTTTTTGTGTTTTTGTTTGTGTGGCTTTTTCATTTTTGTGACTGTGGCTTGTTTTTCGTTTTATGATTGATTGATTGTGTGACTGCGGAAATGGATAAAAGCCCCCCATCCAAACAGTGACTATCATCAGTGCAGGTAAGAAAAAAAATAATTTTTATTTTTATCATCTACAATACTGTCTTCGTTATTTTATAGTACAGAACATTGATTATTGCTTTCATTTTATGGATCAATGGTCTTGTTAGAGAGTAAAATTCATGTTAAACTGCTGCTTTAGGGGTTGTTTTTAAAAGTCTGGAATGGATTAATCTGTTTTGCATTACTCTCTATGGAAAAATGCGCCTTGGTTTTGGAACACTTTGGTTTTGGAACAGACTTCCGGAACCGATTAAGTTTGAGAACCAAGGTACCACTGTATGCACTATGTGAAGAAGTAAGGTAAAGGTAAAGGTAAAGGGACCCCAGACCATTAGGTCCAGTCGTGGCCGACTCTGGGGTTGCGGCGCTCATCTCGCTTTATTGGCCGAGGGAGCCGGCGTACAGCTTCCAGGTCATGTGGCCAGCATGACTAAGCCGCTTCAGGCGAACCAGAGCAGCGCACAGAAATGCCGTTTACCTTCCCGCCAGAGCGGTACCTATTTATCTACTTGCACTTTGACGTGCTTTCGAACTGTTAGGTTGGCAGGAGCAGGGACCGAACAACGGGAGCTCACCCTGTCGTGGGGATTCGAACCGTGACCTTTTTATCGGCAAGTCCTAGGCTCTGTGGTTTAACCCACAGCACCACCCACGTCCCATATGAAGAAGTACTTTCTTATAAATGCAACAAAATGAATGACAGGGCTCACTGAGCCTCATCTGGTTGGACCACAAAAGTTTGTCAAAGTGTCAATGGATGGAATCAAATGAACCCAAAATCTCATCCCAAGCCAACTACCCCATCTGGTGGGACACAGAAACGGGCCTCTCCACCAGATTTTAGGGAGCAGCAGTTTGGCATGGGAAGTTAAATATTTAATCTTCAGTTTTATAGATATATTTTTCTCCCGCCAGTTACATATTGATACAATATATTCAGAGCAGATGGGGAGGAAGTGATGTGTCAATGTAAGCTTCAGCATGTGATTGTCCAAAGGAAAGCTTTCAAAAAGTTGTTCTTAGAATTCCTAATTGGATGGGGTATATTGATTGACAGTAGCTCATAGAGGTGAAATGAAGGAGACACCTCAAAATGAGATATATCTATATGGAAAGCGGGATTCAATCTGCCCTAATAAGCATTGAATTATGCACTGGGCATTGAATTTATTTAACTTTTTCAGAGCCTAATTTGGACATACAGTTCAGTAGAGTAACTTATGAATTCAGTATGGTTTATTTCATCAATATTAAAAGAAAAGGCAAATTAAGACAGTGCTGTCCCACTTATATGTGAGGGTGATGTTTTTTAAAAAATGTCACAAATGATCTCTAGCATATGGGAAAAGCACAGCTTATATTTATTTCAGAAAAATGAGCACAGGTCCAGGATCAATTTTCAAATTTAATTTAGAAAACAATTACGACAGAAACATATGTTAACATTATCCAGACTTTTGCTAAGCCACGGGTATCTGCACAACACCTTTCCCTCTCCCAAAGTAATAAAGATCTGCCGCTCTCTTCTACGGAACAGCTAGCTTGTGCTTCCTTTCCCCCACGCTTTCAGGGATTATCTGCATCAGGTTCTCATCTGGACTGAGAAGATATTATTATTATTATTATTATTAAATATTTATTGGTATTTTCAAAAAACACACAACAAACAAAAACAAAAAAATAAACAAAATAAAAACAACACAAAAAAGCATATTCGAAACTAAACAGAAAAATAGAAAAAACACATACAGTTTCTGATACTTATTTTCCTCAACCTTGTTTCTCAGACCTCCTCACACCTCCCCTTCTTGTATTCCAATTTAAATTGTCAATTCAGCAAGTCCTTAACTTATTTCTTCACCTTAACTTAAACATTTATTCTAACATACTGTTATTTTACTTTACTTCTTTTTTCCATTTCCTCCATTTATTTTTAACAGCCTTATTTTCACTTAATTTAAAAAAAAGAAAAAAAAACCAATTTCACCTTATTAAAATTACACATCAATACTTATACCTCATTAATTTATTCTTAAACCTTTTTCCTAAGGTCGACCAAAATTTCCCTTCCACGGTTTACCCAATTTCCTTACCACTAACAAAATATAAAACAAACAAAGCAATGCAAATTATCCTTATGTACCCTTTGGATTCCCAACCTCCACCCACCCTTCTCCCGGTTCCAGTCCCCAACCAGTATCCATCAGTCTTTATATTATTTATTTAGCCTGGAGATCTCAGGTCCGAGGCCCTTATGTCTCTCTCAGTTCCTTTCTGCCGGTCTCTTTGATAGACCTTGATGTTAAGCCCCAGGTCTCGGAGGGGCTCCGGCCCAACAGAATCGGTGTTACTTCTAGCCAGTCCTCCATACTTAAAAGCAAAAGCAAAGCCTATGGGGTATTCCAACTCTTGTTTCAAATTTCTTTCAAATCCAAATGTCCCCACAGCTCCAGCTTCCACCTTCAACAAATTTATAATCCTCAGGTCTTCAGATCTCCTCAAAAGAGGATCTCTCCATTTTCCAAATTCCCAATCAAACCAGGCTTTCCGCATCCAGTTTTTATTGTCCTTTTTTATCATCATGTCAGGCCTCATATTGTAGCTCTCCTTTGACTCCTGCAAACCTCCATCTCCTCCTTCGTTTTCTTCAAAAAGAACATATTGCTCCATCGTGTCTACGCTTTCGGTTTCATTTATTTGTTCAGTTGAATAGGCTTCCTGTTTCAAATCCTTATCAGACTCCAAGCTGTTGTTTACTGTCCAGTGTAATAGCGATACCTCTGTAGACAAAGCATCGTACTCATCTTGTAAGTTTCCCAAGAGAACCAGTGCTCTGTCCAATTCTGCTTGGAATTTAGACACTCCAGCCATTTTTGTAATGTAGTATCCTTGTTACCCCTCTAGGGGGATTTAATTCCTTGATCTTCCTTTCAGCTCAAAAACCAAAAGTCCAGTTATTTTGTATCAACCTTATTTTCAACAAGTTATCCCGAATAAACCAGCAAAAACAGCAGAAACAATGTTCTCTTTTTCCAGCTGACAACTAGCTGACTAGCAGCTCACTTGACAGCTGTCAAAATCTTCCATGCAACAGGCTTTCTCATCGGACGTTCCCGGGTCTAGGGGGGGGGTGTAGTTTCAGCTCCCAAAATTCTTTTTATCCTCCAGAATATCTTCTTATAATGTCCAAACCGTGAGGTCAGGATCTTTGTTAAAAAAAGCAAGAAACAGATTCTCTTGACCTTAGCTGCCCAGTCCTTTGCTTTAAGTTGTTTACAAAGAGGGGGGGGTGGACTTCCTTTTTAGCCCCTTCCCGCTCGTTCCAAATCCAAGATAAGAAATTTTTTAAAGTTCCAATCTCCGTATTACTCACGGGTTGATGTTTTAGGATCCAATCACTCTTAGAAGAAGTTGGCGCTCTCTGTCAATGGCTTGCGGCTTCACTCCGTAGGCGAGGGAGTACTCTCAGCACCACGCCTTACCCTGCCTCCGTTCCGAAGCCTTTAAAAAGGCTCCGTCGCGGATTGGGGGGGCGCAAATGGTGCCCGCCGAGTCTCTGTGTTCACAGGCATCCGCGCCTGTGATTTTAAGGGTCCCCGCTTCGCCGCAGCGGCCAGACCCAAACGCTACGGAGCCGATTCCCTCCGGAGCTCGGAGGGAATCCGCCATTAAACAGTGGCACCAACCCGGAAGTCCTGGACTGAGAAGATAACTCATTTCCCCTGCAGAATGTACATCGCTTTGCTGGGGAAATTTATGTATCCCTAGCTTAGATGTGGAGAAGGGTAACACCAGTTGCTTCTCCATATCTGATGCAGCCACATCTTGTTCCTGTTTCTGCATGTCATGTGTTGAACCCAACATACGTCAACTGGACTGAGTTACCTTGCTCCCACAAGTGGCAGTCGCTGAAGGAGAGCAGAGATGAGAAACTCACAATGAGATAGCATGCCATACGTTAAACCAGTGTTACAGAAGGAGGAGGCATGAAGCTGCCCAGCCCTTAGTGCCAGCACCATTTGAGCCTTACTACAGACACTCAAACTCTATTCCACCTTTTTGGCATTTCGCTTCCTGAAGATGATGAAACGGTAGCTTGGCAAACCCTTCTGGCAGTCAGTCTTCCCCATAGATCTTATTGCAAAGTTCATGTAGGAATTCTACTGAAGTCCTCCCACCTTCTTACAGAACTGCTTTTATGCCAGCTCTTTCTTTTTATATTAGACTATTCAACTGAGTGTCTTTTTCAGCATTTTGGTATCCTGGATCTCATCTTGATGCTTCCATTAAGTATCTTTACAAGGGTGGCCTAATTATCTTCAATGGACAAAATATAAAGCTATGTAAAATACCCTTTCGGTCTTTTTAATTTGCTTCTCCTCCTCTTCTCAATGATTGTTTTCCCCCCAATCATAGATCTTCTTAGGTGGAGAGGTCTGGTTAGATCTCTGAACCCCATGGCAATTCCTTCTTCTTTGGATGCTTTGTCATTGCTGGGTGTGCAATTTAGCATTTAACTACACATGGGCAGTGGGAAGGAGAATTGTCAAAGTTACCGTAAATGGACATTTTTCCCAAACCCTTCTTATTACTCCTGTTCCCAGGTGTACTTCTTCATTGTAAGACCAGTTGGAGCAATGGCAAGTTTTCAATTCTTTTACATTCACATCATTGCCGAAATTATTTTCATATTTGTTTCTCTACCTAAATCCTTATGCTTTCTTTGCAGCCTCATTGTATACTTTTCTAATAATGTTTCACCATCCTTTGACATCACGCTTCTCTAAATGGTTGCTTAGAATCTGGTTAAACATTTGCAGGGTTTCCCAGTCTTTCACTGGGTTCTGAATCTGATTACATTTTCCCTCCTTTTCCAGCCACTTTTACATCTTTCGTTTTTCTCCAGTGAGGCCAGTGTCATCTGTTGACGTCATCCAAACACTGCCACAATGAAATCTGTATGATGCTGCAATTGATTCCTCGTCTTATTAATAAAAAGAAAGTTAATCACATTTCTAGCTCTGCACCGTGGGAAAATCCAGAAAATTGTCTCCATGCATTTGTTTGCATAAAAATGTATTTGCAACAACTAAATTAATTTTTGCACCAAAAGGCGAGGAGCTTTTAATCTTTCTCACTTTCTTGCTAAAAAAGCATCCCACATGCAGAGCAATACCGTATATTAAGAAACCTTTGTTAAAATGAGAATTAGTTTGATAGTTTATTCAAAACTTGAAGGCAGTAAGTTCCTACATATACCTGAAATCAAAGCTCCAGCAATCTTGTTTAGCAATGAAATTCTGAAATGAAGTAGGTGGAAAAGCTTTAAATGAGGTTAGCACCAGACTGAAGAAACAATACACGGTTGGGAAAGAACTCTAGTCAAAGATATGCTATAGTCACATATGGCTCATAGACCTACGGAATATAATTATAAAGAGAATCTTGCCTCTGTCCTTCAGGCAGGACAAACACAAATATCAGAGTTTATTAGGTTTAAAGTCTAGGATTTGGACAAAGTAGAGGGATTACTCATCACAAGGATATTTGCCCAAAATCCTCTGGGGCAATGCTGCTCCTGACTATAAGTCTGGGGGTTTAAGAGAATTGTAAAGGATAGTTATAAACACTGCAACTGTCTTAGGTAACTGTTCTAATCTCAAAAAACAATAAATGTTGAGGTAGAAGGAGATTTGAAAGAATCTCATTACAAATCCAGACCTGGTACATCCAATATTAGAATCCCTTCATTATATTATCCAGCTTATTTAGTTGCCATAAATGGCAAGAAGAAATACAGGAATATTTAACAATAAATTAGAAGCATTTCCTTTTTTAAAAAAGCATGACTACTTGAGCTCAGTGCAATATTTAATAAAACTACTGCAACACTGAAGCTTCAATATGCTATAAAATATACTTTAGACAAAAACATATTAAAATAAACAATATGCCTGCAGTGATAAATACTTGGGGAATTTCATAAGTGCCAGTATATGGGCATTTCTATCTAATCTAGTCTAGTCTAAGCAGATATATATAATATTTGATGTCTTTCTTTATATAAACCTCTGTTGATTAATTCTTTCACTTATCTCATGCAATTTCCTAGCCATACTATTTCAAACTATTTTACTGTTATTGGTTTTGTGACCTGGATGTGGATTTTTAATTTTTGTTGCTCCTTTCCAAGTATGTCATCAAACTGCAATGTTTGTTGCCTGATATTATGCTGGGTAAAATATCCATCATTTTAGGAACCAAGATCTTTCAGCCTCTTCTCTTTCCATTTGCTTGGAAGACTTGTGATTATGTTCAGGGAAAATACAAAGTGGTTCAATACAGCATTCCTCTGTCAATTTCATTACTCCAATGTCTTAATGGCTATTAGAAGAATGGCACAATCCTAACACAGGATTTTCTGGGATGAGCAGTTTAAGATTTCTGGTCTAGATGGAGCTCTGGTCTAGATGGCTGATCCGCAGCTCAGCTGGGATACAGTCAGTTAAATTGAAGCTGGTTGAGCTGAGGCCCATGTAAGACCTCAAAAAGGGGTGCAGTGGGGACAGGGCTGGAGTGGAAGCTCTTATGCTAGATTCTAAGCCCATTCATCTTGGCCATGGGACCTGCCTTCTAGGGCTGGGGATCTCCCTACCCATAGTAACAATGTCTTGTTTGGGATTCAACCTCAGCTTGTTGCCCACATGGTGTCCTCATTTCATCAGAGGCTCTCTTGCCTGGCAATGTTTTTTGCAAGAACTGGTAAGAACTTGGGACGTAGAATATGCTCGCCTCTTCTGAAGTACTGAAATTTTAAGATCTAGATTTCCTACCAAGAAATGTTTAAGAACTCCTATTGTTTATCCTAGGCTATATGTTTTGATATGCATGTGTTGTTGAAAATATGTTTGTTAATAAAAACAGAAAGGTTATTTTGTGTCTTAATCATTGCGTACTAAGCCAGCATTAGGGACGTGGGTGGCGCTGTGGGTTAAACCACAGAGCCTAGGGCTTGCTGATTGGGAGGTCGGTGGTTTGAATCCCCGCAACGGGGTGAGCTCCCATTGCTCGGGCCCTGCTCCTGCCAACCTAGCAGTTCGAAAGCACATCAAAGTGCAAGTAGATAAATAGGTACCGCTTTATAGCAGGAAGGTAAACGGCATTCCCGTGTGCTGCTCTGGTTCGCCAGAAGTGGCTTAGTCATGCTGGTCACATGACCCGGAAGCTATACGCCAGCTCCCTCGGCCATTAAAGCGAGATGAGCGCCGCAACCCCAGAGTCGTCCGCGACTGGACCTAATGGTCAGGGGTCCCTTTACCTTTACCTTTAAGCCAGCATTGGACCCACAACCATTTTCATTGTATGCTTTGTTGAAACATATCAATCAACCGTTGGCAAATTGGAAGCCCAAGGCTTCTTAACAACTGGCACTATAAACTGGTAACACTGACAAAGTAAAAAATTGTCCAGTAGCACCTTAGAGACCAACTAAGTTTCACCAGCTGGTTAAAGGGATTCAGGTCGGAGCTAAACAATATAAACTGAGAGTGTTTGCAGATGACCTAGTATTAACTTTACAAGAGCCAGACACTAGTACGAAAAGAGTTTTAGAGCTAATACAAGTATTTGGTCAAGTAGCAGGTTTTAAGCTGAATAAACAGAAAACGAAAGTACTGGAGAAAAATCTAACAGATGCTGAAAGAGAGAGGTTCCACAGTGAAACTGGATTAATGGTAGCAAAGAAAGTGAAATACCTGGGGATTAATTTGACATCTAAGAATGTGAATTTATTTAAAGACAATTATGAGAAATGTTGGACAGAAGTTAAGAAAGATCTAGAAATATGGTCAAATTTGAGACTTTCCTTGTTAGGCCGAATTGCTGTTATCAAGATGAATGTTTTGCCGAGAATGCTGTTTTTGTTTCAAACATTGCAGATAGTGGATAAAATGGACTGTTTCAAGAGGTGGCAGAAAGAGATATCTAGATTTGTCTGGCAGGGCAAAAAGCCTAGAATAAAATTTAAGATATTAACTGATGTAAAAGAAAGAGGGGGATTTGCCCTGCCAGACTTAAAACTGTATTATGAATCAGCGGCTTTTTGCTGGCTGAAAAACTGGCTGCTTCTTGAAAACACAGACATTTTGGATCTGGAAGGGTTCAATAACAGGTTTGGTTGGCATGCATATATATGGTATGACAAGGTTAAAATTCACCAAGGTTTCAAAAACCATATTGTTAGGAAAGCACTATATAATGTTTGGATTCGGTACAAAGATTTGTTGGAAAACAAAACCCCTAGGTGGTTGTCACCAATGGAAGCTAAGGAAGTGAAAAAACTTAATATGGAATCTAAATGGCCAAAATACTGGGAAATTATAGAACAAGAGGAGGGAAAAGTGAAACTACAGAGTTATGAGAAATTGAAGTCTAAAGTAAGAGACTGGCTTCATTATTACCAGATAAATGAAGTATTCAAACAGGACAGGAAAATTGGCTTTCAGGTGGAGAGATCAAAATTAGAAACAGAACTGTTAGAACCCAATACTAAGAATGTGTCAAGAATGTATAACTTGCTGTTGAAATGGAATACACAGGATGAGACGGTTAAATCAGCTATGATTAAATGGGCACAAGATATTGGTCATGACATTATGTTTGCTGACTGGGAACAGTTATGGACCACCGGTATAAAGTTTACGGCATGTAATGCCTTAAGAGAGAATATTATGAAAATGATATATAGGTGGTACATGACCCCAGTCAAGCTTGCAAAAAATTATCATTTGCCCAATAATAAATGCTGGAAATGTAATGAAACTGAAGGTACTTTCTACCATCTTTGGTGGACGTGCCCAAGGATTAAGGTCTTCTGGGAAATGATCTATAATGAAATTAAGAAGGTTCTTAAGTGTACCTTTCACAAGAAACCAGAGGCCTTTCTCCTGGGCATGGTAGGCCAAATGGTGTCAAGGAAGGATAGGACGTTTTTCATGTATGCTACAACAGCAGCAAGAGTTCTTTTAGCAAAGTATTGGAAGACACAAGAACTACCCACGCTGGAAGAGTGGCAGACGAAGGTGATAGACTATATGGGACTGGCCGAGATGACTGGCAGAATCCGTGACCAAGGAAAAGAGACGGTGGAAGAAGATTGGAAGAAATTTAAAGTTTATCTTAAGAACTGTTGTAAAATTAATGAGTGCTAAAATGTCATGGGTAATGTAAAACAGAATTGCAGTGATAAATGAGTGGGTGAGAGAAAAAGGATTAAAGAAAGTGAATCATAAGTAATTGAAATTAGGGGTTGCTGAAAAATTTAAAATAGGGATGCAGAAAAGGGAGGTATGGGGAAGTCGTTGAAATAAGGTTTAAGAAAAAGAGGTTATGAAATTATACGTGTTTATATGTTTGTTTGTCTATGTATTGTCAATTGTAATGTGTTTTAATTTATGTTGGAAAATCATTAAAAAATTTATAAAAAAAATAAGTTTCTTCTGGGTATAAGCTTTTGTGTGCATGGATAATTTTTTAATTTAGTTCGACTGTGTCAGACCAACACAGCTACCTACCTGAACTGACAAAGTAGAAATTCATGACAAGATGACACTTTCCAATATCAAATTCCCTGCTGAATCTATGTCTGCATTGCTGGGTGTGTGATTTAGCATTTAACTACACAGGGGCAGTGGGAAGGAAAATTGTCAAAGTTAAATGGACATTTGTACAAACATTCTGAGACAACATACCATTTGGACTTTGCTGGTCTCCATGAACCCATTTCTCCAGCTGGCCTAAGCACGGATTAGCACAGACCTCATACTCTACTGGCATCCTTCTGGAAGAACTACTCTTCAACATGTTCTTCACAGTGACACATTCTGACAATTATTTTTAAAATCTGCATATGCACAATACCTTTAAAACGCCTTCAAAGTACAGTCTTTCCCTCAAAAAAATCTGGGAACAGCAATTTACAATTTTCTAGCAACCCTTAACAAGCTAAAGTGCCCAGAATTATTTGATGGAGGGAAGGTGCTTTGAGTGTGCAAATAATTTCCAGTGTCCCTCTATGGCAAAGTGGTACATTATTCTTTGTACTTTATGTATTTCACAACTGATTTGCATTATTCATCTCACCCAGTGATCCTGCTGTGCTTCTGTTGTGTTTCATTGATGAAAAGTGGTCTCAGCTGTATCCTGTTAGAATGAGCCCCAGCATCCCACCAGGAAGCTGGAAGATGCTAGCAAATGATTGTTTATTGGATCTGCTGAAACTGTTCTCCACTGAGTTTCTCCTGTCATTTAAAAACAAAAAAGAATTGGATAAACTCATAAAGGATTATAATGGCTAGTGGCCATGATATGGAACCTCTAAATTCAGAGACAATGTATTGTAATTGCCAGAGGTTGGTTACAAACAACAAAAGACAACTATCTGGTATTATCCACTGCAGTTTCTTGCTGACATTGCTGAAGACAGAATTAACAGAATTATGGATTGGGTGGCCTGCTATGAAGTTGCATTACAGAGTGTGAACCAACATAGCAGTTTTTAGGTTTCACTGTTCTTCATATTCCTAAGACTGCCTCTTGATTTTGCAGTCCATCCACTAGTTCTCTTATCTGTACATATATGGATATGATTATAATGCCAACTAGGATTTCCTCTTGTGCCTACAAACTGACCTTGTCTTCAGGTCCTAGATGCTCCATCATCTCATTGGGAGAGTTCCATCTTCCGACAAAGACAGTAACAGCAGTACAGCATCCTAGCAGCACGTCTGGCAAAGGACTAGTAGCAACTCAGCTGTAATATTGGCTTAGCTGTACAACCTGAGCTGCACACCTGCAATATGGAAATAATAAATGTCCCAACTTACCGAGTTGTTGGAAATAATGTACTACCGAGACAATATATAAGAGATGATTTGAGCATTTGGGAAAATAACTACATGAATAGTGATTCATACTATTACTAGACAAATGGTAGTCTTTATGATGGCTGGGGGGAAAGTCCTATGGACTGCAACATGTAATCTCCATGTGTTCTGCACATAAAGCAACTTGTAGGCCTCCCCATAAAGTCCCTGTTATTACACTGAGCCTCCCACTGTTTAAAGTGAGGGCTGCATTTTTCCACACCGCAACATCATCCCTTAGTGTGGTGTGTTATTTTTACCATACAATCAGCTACATAGGAGAAAGGAAAGAAGGACACTACTGGAATTGTCTAGCAGATTTTGTTCCCTTTCAGCTGCCTGTTTGCTTGGCTCTATAGAATTAAATGGGAACCCAGAAAACTGAGCCAGCTCTTAGCCTGCTCCTTTATCTACATAAAAGGTAAAGGGACCCCTGACCATTAGGTCCAGTCGTGGCCAACTCTGGGGTTGCGGCACTCATCTTGCTTTATTGGCCAAGGGAGCCGGCATACAGCTTCCAGGTCATGTGGCCAGCATGACTAAGCTACTTCTGGCAAAACCAGAGCAGCGCACAGAAATGCTGTTTACCTTCCCGCCGGAGTGGTACCTATTTATCTACTTGCACTTTGACATGCTTTCGAACTGCTAGGTTGGCAGGAGCAGGGACCGAGCAAAGGGAGCTCACCCCGTTGTGGGGATTTGAACCGCTGACCTTCTGATTGGCAAGTCCTAGGCTCTGTGGTTTGACCCACAGCGCCACCAGCGTCCCACTTTTATCTACATAGCCTCATCAAATTCTGAGTGAGACTGAATCCTAGCAACTAGTTTTTGTATATGTTCACCTCAAGTCTAGCATGTGCAACAAGTATGACTTTGAATGACAGTTTCTGGGAATCACAAGTGGGGAGAGTAGTGTTGCGCTCAGGTCTCAGCTGGTTGGCCACTTAGGATGGGCTACTGGCCTGATCCAACAGGCTCTTATTATGCTTTTATGCATGTTACAACTAGTAGATCCTCTTATCAAAAGGCACATACAATAGGAAGTGGATAAATGTCATGACATGGGTTTAAATCAGAATCACATCTGGAACTACAATACAGCTCAAGCAGAGGCAAGCTTCCATGCACTTTTGTTAGAGAACCACTCACTATTAGAAGCAGTTGATGGTGACGCCTTTTTATATTAACCACATTCCTCTTTCTACCTTTGCAGCTTTAATCTAACATTTTTCCTTCAGTGCTTCCAAAATGGATAGGAAGCAGTGAATTTTGATGATGCAGTACTCTTGCGAAAGTAATGAGGTTGGTCTGAGTTAAGCAGTGGTAGATATAGCATGTGACAGAAACTGAATAGTAGTATTTATTAACCCATCCATCTTCAAGCTAATCCAGGGTGAAAAGCCCCTTCATTACTCTTTGTACTTCATTGAGAAAAGGCTTGGCTGTAACCCTGCCACACTTGACGCACAGTAATTTGGCAAGGGCATGACACTATTAGACTACATTCGTTGCAGAATGAGTGCTAAGGAAAAACTTGGCAAGTACTGTCATTCCCCGGAGCATGAAACAAGTATTTCTCCTCTGCTCATGCCCCATGTTGCTTGCTCACAGATTCTGAAAAAGCGTGTTCTCCCTCATGGAGAGCACATGTCGCGGTGGAGTCTGCCAAGCCACCCCTCTGTTGCCAGGCAGGGTTTCTAAAGAGGGCCTAGGGCAACGATTGGATTGGTGGGTTGCTGGGGTAAATGTTATGTTGCAATTTGGGTGGGAGGGGTCAAATGTTTTAAATACTCTGCATGCAGCCTGGAGCTTTCTTTTTGCTGCCTGCAACGGATCACCCGCCCACCCACCCTAAATTAAAGGTTTTTTTGTGTTGACCTTGCTATGCCTGTCATGGGGTCGTCTGCCATTGGGGCAGGGGCCTGGTAGGAATTTTGTCCATCTGGCTGATTGGCTGGGCCATTTGGTTTTTGGCTACTGCATAGCAAATTGTCACAACTTGTAAGGTTGCGGTTAGGCATTGGTTATAAATTGGTTGGAGGAGGGGTTAGGATAGGCTGTGCCTGCCCCTCCATGGTTGCTGTGGAAAAGGAATTCCATTAAAGGAATCCAGGGGCTTGCCATCTTTTCGTCTGAATCCCTGGAATGGGGCTAGGGCCGGCAAGACTCAGGAGGGGTGGAGTGGCAAAATTAGTAAACAGAGTGGACATTGCAGTCTCAGCTATATCCACTCACTGAGTTCCCTAGGATTGTCATCAAGGTTGATGCTTACAGGATTGCAGCGAAGAGGGAGAAATCTCATTTCGTGACTAAATATATAAGAGGGAGAAATCTGCACCTCACGGCTGAACACATTTAGCACCATCCAGAGATAGTTAAGCATCTTCATTATTTCAGTGGGTCTGGTTATGCTTTGAACTGTGTGCTTAAGGATTGCTGATAAAGAACCATAGATGATTTCTTACTTTTTACAATCTTTTGCAGCCTGGAACTGGACAGTATGTGGCTTGAGTGTACGCCTGTTGCTTTGCCACACTCCCTTGTGGTCCTTAGATAGAGGTCCTCAGTTGGAGTTGCTGCTTGAAAACATTAGGAAAAACCTGACTAGGCTGCCTAAATATTTCTGGTACCATAGACACCACATTATTTCTTTTCCTAATACTGCATTTTAATGAGATTGTATTGTGTAGTTCTTTTGTAAAGTGGGCTATAAAGTTGTCCAGATAAATAGATGCACAAATAATTATGCCTACTCCTATTTCTTTCTCCCTTAACTCCTATTTTCTACTTACATTATCAACAGCATTTAATGTACTGTACACATGTATCTATAACACCATATACAAATAATGGGGGGGGGGGCGAGAATTGGGTACAACCCAGCCAGACTTCAGCACATTCCAGTCCCATGACATCAGTGGAAGAGTTAAGCACATGCATAAATCTGTTCTACTGAAGTTAATTGAATGAAAAGTACTGGACCTTGTCTGGGTTATGTCCATTATAAATGTATTAACATGATAATCAAGGGTCCATAGATTTGAGCAGGTATTCACATAGACAAGCAAAATTTGTGGTTGGTCACCAGGCCCCTACCAATCTTGCAAGGAGAGAGGAATAAGGTCTTGTCTCCAAAGTCATGCTGAGTTCTGGAGGCACTCTGAGCACCCCAAAGTGCAGTGCAACATCAAGGACAATCATTCAACCACCACCCTAACTGCAAACACTGGAGGAAAGCTAGGACACATGCTGAACTTCTGCAGTGCCAAAAGTACGTGGCGATGTCCTCCTCCACTCATTTTGCGTAATCCTCTGGTTTAAACATGCATAGTGAAGAGTCAACCAAGCTGATGAATATCAGATTGGATTGTGTTTGCAGCGATACCAAACTCCTTACTGGAGAGACTGTCGTGTTCATAGCACTGAACGCCTTCTCGCAGTCTGCTGTTTATGTGATCCAAGTATTAAAAGCTGCTTCAACTGGCTGAAAATTCTTTGGTATTTTGTCACAGTTCATTCTCAGCCTATATCCTTGAAAAAGAATCTGTAATGAAATGTCCACTAAAAAAAATAATTGCTTTAGCCAACCCACAAATCTGTTTCTCCCCCAATACACAGGTCACTTTCTGTAGACCAATTCTCCATGCTGGCCTTCAGGATAAATATTTTCAAGGCAGCTTACATGTTAAAAATAAAACAAATATAATGAGATAATAACAAAATATGAAACAGCAGACAAAATCTGGCAGTTCTATATCCTCATAGTTGAAGCTTTTTTTGCCTGTCACCAAAGTGGTAGCAAAGTAAGCAGCTAGCAGGATACGCCTCCCAGGGGACAGAATTCCATAAACTGAGAAGACCCCCGTATCCTGTTGTCACATTCTTATCTCGTGACGGTGAGGGCACCTTGAGAGGACCTTGAATGGGGATCTCAGCAAAAAGTCAGGCTAATGTGAAGACAAGAGGTCCTTTAAGCACCCCAATTCCAAGCCATGCAAGACTGTAAAAAGTAAGGACCAGCCCTTTGAATTGCAGTCCAAAGCTGATCAGTAACCAACAAAGATGTTTAAGGATTGGTGAGATATATTGCAACAATTGGTGCCAATCAAACACCTTACAGTTATATTTTGAAGTACTGTATTGTTATTATTATTATTATTAGTAGTAGTAGTAGTAAATTTATATACAGTTTACTTGCAAAAAATGGCTTCTAAGAAAGGGTAAAACTAATTATAAAAATATGACCACACATAACAAAAATAAATAATAAAACACTTTGTCCAAACATTAAAAGCATCTGTAATTAAAATGTTGAATAAAACAAGCCTACCTCAGGTTTCCTAATTGTCTTCAAAGAATCCCTATATGCAACATTGTGAGTACTCTAAGCTGGATAAGACCTGTGACCAGACTGTATTCTTCCAGGAAGGATCACAGTCTTGGTTGGTGATCCACTCTGAGCCACTGACAACATTTGGGTCTAGTTTGATCTAGAAACACCCGGCAGCAGCTCTTGAAGGTGGGCGTTGTGCACCTGGCCTCCTAAATAAAATGACTATAAATAGAAACCTGAAATCATATTCTGGTATTATGAAATGGTTCTGAGCTGTAACTTTCTATGTGACAAATAGTTTTCGACTGCATGCCATTCATCTTCAGGAGAAATTAATCTAAAAGTGAAGGGATGTTGAACATCTATGACACCACCTTCTTATGAATACATTATCATTGATCTTAATCCTGTTTAATACTTCAGGTATTATATCTTGTACATCTGGATGCAAAATATCTGACAAACTGGAAGCTTCAAGCTCAGTTCTGGGTTCTGCCTTGTCTGTCATTAAACAAGAGAAGGAAGGTCTTTGCTAAAGCTTTTGGGATCCTTGGAGTTGGCAATGGGCTTCTCAATTAAATCTACTTACAAGGTGCACTTGTGCTATTTTGAGACTTCTTCCCCTCCCTCTCTTCCTCTCTGCATATCACTGCCATAACTAGGTATCTTGGCGCCCAGACCAAGCAACATAACCCAAATTTTATTATGTGAAAAATTAACTGCAGGCAAAATAAAATGATAAAACAAGGATAACAATCAATTGCAGACCATTTAAGAACACAGAACAGTATCGATAGAATAAACTATAAAATTGAAAATGAAACAAAAAATACAGATTATACTTATTACAGAGATTATAAACAGAAGACTAGAAAAAACACAAATCAGAACGTCCTCATCCTTATAATGTAACCCTCTGAACTTTTATTGCAGAAAAATTGCTGATTACTTGGTTTGAATTTATTCATTTTGTAATTTTGCCATATCGATAATCTCTCTTGTCCAAGAGAAGTTATCAAATAGTTTTTAATTAATTTTAACTTGCTAAAGCTTCTTGCATAGGATGCTACAGTAATGTTTGCTCAATTGCTGGCAAATTGACTTTAAACAGTATTATTTTTGTTGCAACTGTATTTATTTTTGTAAATAATGTACACATATCTTAGCCATGGGTTGACCTGCCTATCCGCCCACTTCATTGAACCTCCCATCAGCCTCCATCTCCTCCTTGCCCTCTGACGCTGCTGTGATGGCCCAACAACTCTGAGAGTCCAGTTTGAAATCATGCTGTACAGGCAATCCTCGTTATGTGCGGAAGTTCCATTTTGGACCCCAACACTTCAGCAGAACACATGTCAGCCTCACCGCCCTGGCCTGCCCCTTTTCATTATGTCTTTATGACATTTTGACACTACTTCCAGGTTTGGCACCATGTGCGTGTGCAAGATTGTGCATCATTCAGACACTTCTAAATTGGTTGTGGCCTGTAGTTTGAAGCCCCCTATCTGTGGCCAAATGAACTCCAGTGTGATGACAGTATTACATTTTTATTAGAGAGTGAAGATAGGGAGATAGATACCTTAAGGCTCCACTCTCCCCAGTTCTGGTCCTGCTGCATATCAGTGAACATTCCACCATGGCTGACTCTGTAACCCAACTATACCAAATATATTTGGTCAGATAACCAGCTCTAAAATGCTCTGTTTTCAGGAGTGGATACCAAGGGGGAAAACAGCTGTTTCTAATTAGTTACAGGTTCCTTCTGGATTCTTGCCAGAAGAGCCAATCCTTTAGTTGCCACTTATTCAAGGTCAAAGCAGAGCTCTGTTCTGGAAAATAATAATAGTCTAAAGCATCTTGAGAAGCTGCTTTCCAGAGTTGGTTATCACCCAATTCTATATAGCACAGTGCAGGGAAACACTCGATTGGCATAGTAGCAATTATTTTATTATACTTTAACTGAGCACTGCCCATCGTTGCCTTAATTGTTGGCCACTCGGATTCTGTATAAAGAAGAGCTGCTGATATTCCTGAAGGTAGAGAGCATAGCTTCTGGGAAAAAATATTTCCCATGCTTTCCAAAACTTTAATTGAATCAGAACACCAGATTTCAATGCTGAGAGCACTTGAATAAGCACTTTACTATGAAATAGCTTTAGGACAGGTTCCGTTAGCTGTTCTTCCATATTGTAATGGAACTTCATCAATGCCTCCATGGTTTTCTGTGCTTTGACTTTCACTGCCAAGAGAGGGTTTCGCGAAAGAGTACCCCCAGGTATCCAAATAAGCAGGCTTGTTCTATAGCTTGCTGATATAAACACCATTTATACCTAGGGTTGTGTTTGCCAAAAATCATAATCTTGGTCTTAGAAAAAAATATAAATAGGCTTTCCTGTTTACAGTACGTAATGAACACCTCTAAGAGATTTTTGAGGCCCAATCAGGAAAGAGAGAGGAGCACTAAAGCATCTGCAGTGGAGAATGGGAGTTTGCATTGGCTAAATATAGCCCCAAATCATTAATATAAAAGTTAAAAAGGATGAGAGCCAGAAGCCAACCTTGCTTCACCAAGTATATTTGTGAAATATCAGAAAGTGATCCAGTTTCCATTGTAGTGATCCTGTGGAGTTGGTATTTAGACTTAACCTGATCAAAATAACACTCTAAAGACCAACCTGCCTGCCTATCTATCACCACATTCAGACACAGCTCCATAACAATATTCCCTGGTTAGCTTACATTACATCAGTAAATCATAAAAAAGACAAAAACAAGACAAAAACTAACAACACTCTGTGGGGCAATGTGATTCATGAAGCAGCACACAGTCTCCAAAACTGATGTAGATTGAGTTTAGTCAGCAATATCTCAAATACTAGGACCTATCTGATAACATTTCTTTGATGTATTGAATACTAAAACATGTCTTGCTTGATGGTTCAGCTCATCCTATATTTTTCCATTGTCCTCTTTCATATCTCCACTGTGAATGTACTTTGAGTGACCTTTCACCCATGTTGAGCGATGCTCAAATCCTTCCCTTTCCACTGGAGCCCCTCTGGTATCCCAGCATCAAGCCCTCTGGTATCCTAGCATCAAGCCCACCAGAAGCAGCCCCTGGCAGAGATGCAAGTAATAGTGTAATATATATATATATATATATATATATATATATATATATATATACACACACAAAAAACAACAACAACAAAAACACAACATATTCACAACTATGGCTAATTGTCTCAAATGAACTGAAAGGATTATGAACTGTTATCCCAAACCACTCTGGGGTGGCATAAGGCAATGAAAAAGTATATTTTGTTCTATGAGTTATTACTCTGTTCTGCCAAGAATGAGGAAGGTTGTGAAATAATTCAGTATTTCATGTAACACCTCAGAGCTATGCACCACAGCAAAGGTACAATGACGAGGAGCCACAGTAAGGTAGCCGATATCTCAAGAAGTTTACTAGGCCTTATCTTTGTTTCTTGTTGTTTAACCACTGATGGTTTTACATTCTATTTGTGACTTTAAAAGGAAACTGAATTATCTTATGTTTTACAGTGTACATCACTTCGGATGTTTTCTAATGGAGTAATGGATAACTCTTGTCTATTTATTTGTGTAATTTATGAATCACTTTCCATGTGAACCATAGGTTGAGAAAACAAGGCAGAATAAACATCTAAGGCTGGAAAAGCTGGTCAAAAGAAATATGTCTTCAATTGTTTCTGGAGAGAGCATGTCAGGGATGCTGTTCTACTGACCAGCGGTGGCCACACAGCAAACCCTGCCCCAAGTTACTGCAGAGTGGGCTTCTGATATTTTAGGGCATCCAATGATGAACGAAGGGCAGGTCTTTGTGTACTTATAGAAAATAAAAATAAAATGGCTTGAAGAGACAAGGAATCTGATGCTGGTGACTGTGATAACGTTCCCTTGAAACCCGCCAACGTTAAATATCAAGGTCCACAGAGTCTTAAACACTGAACATTCAATGTTGCCTTCAGGCGCAAATTATATTCCAGTAGCATTATCTCAGGTTGGCAGTGGGGTATATTGACTAGCGTTAGCATCCTCTCACTACAGAACCAAGGATGGCACAGGTGAAAAGACCCAGCTGATTCCAAAATTGGCTCTTGGGAGGGCAGGGGCTCAGGTCTTTTTCATGGGTGATGGTTTTCAGAAAGCTATGGGCCATGGTGAATGGACAAGTTTTCAGGCTTGTACACACAAGTCTCTGTGACACAGGCAACGTGGAGAAAGGGGAAAGGCTCACAAATCCCTGTAGAACAGAAGCTGATGCCTATGAGCCTATACCACTATTCTGCCAAGAGTTGTAAATGTAATGACAGTGCACACTGGGTCTGTCTGGAACTATATTTTGAATTCCTTAAGTCTTCCTTTGAGGATGCTAACTTTCTTAATAAAACCTCATCCTTGCAGGCTCCTTTCCTATAATCTCTGTTTCCATTAAGTGTGAACCCTTGGAGAGGGCAGAGAGAGCCAGTCCCCACTATTCCAACAGGTATGAGTTAAATTTGCACTCGTAGTTCTCATTAGCATCTAATGGCTATTTCCAGTTAAGTATGTAGAAGCCATCAATTGCAGGCTGGGTTCAAAGTAGCTTATATCCGGAGCATCTCTTTCTAGCCAGCTCAGCTTTGAATTATTCCCAGAGAAGGACTTATTTCTTGTGAGTACAGCACCATCAGTCGTTCAGACTTCCTTCAAAAACTAAGAAAAACGGAAGCATACAGAATATGGAGGTAACAGAGTATGGTTAAGATTTTTTTTTATTTAATAAACTACTCCTATGGGACAGGGTGGCTGTTATCTGCATGGTTACTATGGTGTGGAATCAGCATCTTGAATGCAAAATCTCCTGTCTGCTAAAGGCACACAATGCCAAACAGCAAGGCAAAAGCTGGCTTTATTTTAAACATGTATTCCAGACTCATTGGGTCGTACAAAGTCTGCTCTAAGGCTATAGTGCTCTATCAGTGCTCCAGGGTGTAGAGCCCTTGAGCTGATTATGCAGGCCCACTTGAGCTGATTAATGCTCTTGTGTTTTTCAGAGGCTCTCAATTCTGTCACTTGGTTCCATGAGAAGCAGGTGAATGATTATGAAATATAAACCCCAGAAAACATGAGGTCCAAATCCTGAAAATATGATGAGGGATTTGCAATTGAACAATTAACTTGTGGGATCCACTGACACAATATGTGGTGACAGCCAGTGGTTTAGATGGCTTTTTAATAAAAGGATTAGACTAACCCTGGACAGGGTGGGAAAATAGCAAGGAACTATGTTGGTTTTATTGGACACAGACCTAGAAAGTCTGGAACTCTGCCTGCTAGAAATGAGGGGCAACGGTTAAGTGTGGACGAGCCCACAGTCATTTCCTTTTCAGAAAACCTTGCCTCCTGATGTATTAATGGAAGTTCTATTGCTTCACCCAGAGCAGCTACATGTAATTTTCTGCAATGAATTACACTAAACTGAGGCATTTACTAGCCGCCACCGCATATACTCCTCCACTCCTTCTGCCCACGTCATCCAGGCTTCAGCTTACTGACACAAATTGGAATTCTTCATGGGTTCTTACAGGCTTAGGATCTGGCCCAGGGATATATGCAATTAGAAGATAATTACCTCCTCTCACCCAGGTGGCACACGGCAGAGACGCTAGCTCTGTTGATTCAGCTGTGACTCAACAGGAGGTGGCTTTTGTACAGCTCATCTCTCTTTGAATCCAAAGATTAAAATTACACTTCTCTACCTGCAGTATAAATGCCAGCTGCCGGAGTCAGGGTGCTCTGTGGGGGGGTCACCGCTCCGATGATACTGTATATATACCTATACGCGGGTCATAGAACAACCCGCCTTCCTAGCCATGACAATTATTTCTTTCACTCTGTTAGAAGACATGCATAATCGTATTCTGTTTCCTGAGGTAATTGGCAGGTAAGGCCAGGCTGCAGAACTAAGATGTGATTGGTATGAATCACAAAAATTAAACTGAGAGGAAAGGAAAAGGGGATTTGTGTTTGTGTCAGGAGGAATTTTATGCTTGGGCTTATATATGAATGCAAATGGGACTCGCAGCATATTGCTGGAGTGCACCCCGAGCCCTTAAGTGGAAAGCTTTTGTGCAGAGCACCCACCAATCAGAAACTTAAAATGCTGCCCTGGCCTTTCACAGATAGGGGAGGAAACAGATAAAGAAAACACACACACACACACACACACACACACACACACACACACACACCCCTAGGGTCTTCCTCCGGTAGGCTGTGTAGGGGAGATTTGGTTCTACTTTGTTTTGGAACAAAGGGCACATTTCAAATTTGAGAAAGTGTTTGGTGGGTGCCATTCCCAAAAGGGCTGCTGTGAGAGTACATACCTCAAGATGAAAATAGAGCAATTTCTCACTCCTCCACCAACTGACCCTTCTGGACCCCCATTTTTGAGGGGGGCGGGCGCCAACAATTCCTCTCAGAAGGAGGGCAAGTGCCACCACCAACACAGCAAACACACCCTCCTGGGAAAACCCCTTAATCCTGATTTTATTTTATTCTTTGGTAGAGTTACAAAAAGGAACAACACACACCAATAAACTGGGATCATTTGAGGGTTAGGCTAATCCTGTTTTTTTATTAGCTGTAAATTGGGATTCTGCAGGAAAAATGATACTGCTAAAATGGGCGCAGTTGTTCATTTGTTAAGTCAATAGTCTAGCCAGGTCTGTTAAAGATACGCTTGTTACATAAGTTTTGGCCAGTCTTGCTATAGAAACTAAAGAGCTGAAGGGAGCACATCTTCTTTCCTTCCACACTGTAGTAGCAGTATGTCTGGGAAAGAACAGACAATCTCTTTGTAAGATTCCAAAGCTATGGATCTGTTGCAGTGCCAGTGCTATGAACCTCCCATCTTATGCTCAGCCTGTATAAATAAAACCAGTGTTTTTTTCTGGGGGGGACGGGACACAGGGGTACACACACCCCTAAACATTTTGTGAATCTAAGTTTGGCTTCATTAAGCGACAGTATTTCAATATGAGTAGGAAAATGAGAGTAACCCTGAACATTTTTTTAGGAAAAAAAGAGCACTGAATGAAACTATATATATATATATATATATATATATATATATATATATATATATATCAATCACAAGATATCATAAGCCTCCAGTGACCATTACTCCACAGAAACCAAACCCAAGACATGTGCTTGGACTCCTGAAACCGCTCACCACTCAGAGACTGGAGTGCATCTATTACTATCTGTGCATATAAATACAAACACAATTTTGTATTTATCTGTTCTTGGGGTAAACTTGCTAACCTCACAAGCACAGACCAAGCAGAAAAACACATTACAATTACACAGATCACCTATAAATCTGGAAATGTAATATGATACAAGTACCCTGAATGCCATTTGCAGTGTATATATATATATATGGGGGGGGGCCTACTACAGTACCATGAATATGTATGAGGTATCATAAGTTACTGACATGCACCAAAACAACTGGATATTTCAGTGTAGATGACAACAAGCTTTCAAACTTAGAAATATTTCCAATAGAACAACAATATTGAGACATGAGGCACAAAAGCAATAAAAACAACATTTTTATTGCTATTATTTTAGCCATGTGGTGTTCTTTCTAATTACACATCTGATCCTAAACACTCCATTTTTCAACATTTCATCTGCAGTAATCAGGCAGTCATGCTTTAATTAAAAGTAAATGTTTTACACTAATTAAACAATTAGGCTGACCACCTAGCTCAGGCTTCCTCAACCTCAGCCCTCCAGATGTTTTTGGCCTACAACTCCCATGATCCCTAGCGAGCAGGACCAGTGGTCAGGGATGATGGGAACTGTAGTCTCAAAACATCTGGAGGTTGAGGAAGCCTGACCTAACTGTTATAGCACCCATCCCTTGAAGACATTCCTGCAGAGAGAGAGAGAGAGAGAGAGAGAGAGAGAGAGAGAGAGAGAGAGAGAGAGAGAGAGGATGCCCTCTATTGCATGTTGAGACCTTTAAACCTCCCCCCTAAATAAATTCAGACAAGACTCAAATTTTGGTTTGGTTTTTGGCAGAATTTATGCCACAACTTTATTGATTACAGCAAGTGACTGGTTGCATAGGCTCTCATTCAACTAGCTCCCTGCACCATTGCAGCTAGCGCTGACCCAGGGCACCAGCCTAGGTCAGCCTAGGGTGAACACCTGGATAAGCGGAAAGCTGGGAACAAGCTATCTCCGCCACTGAAATGCCCCCCTGGACTCAGGCACGGGCACAACCCCCTCACAGGAGTTGACCAAGCCATTGAGTCCCTGGATTCCTTTAACGGAATACCCTTCACATAGGGATGGCGAGACCGTTCTCCCAACCCTATCACCTGAACCAGAGCCTATCCGCAACCTTACAAGTTGTGACGATTTGCTACGCAGCAGGCGAAACCCAAATGGCAACAGCCAATCAGCCAAGTGGGGAAAATTGCTGCCGTGCCCCTGTGCCAACGACAGATGACAGACAATGGCATAGCAAGGTCAAGCGCAAAATTCCCTAAATATAGGGAGAGGTGGGCGGGTGGGTTCTGATGCACGCACTGAAATAGGAAGCTCTGGGTCACGTGCATAGTTATATATAGGTCCCTTGATCCGTTTAGCCTGCGTCCCATTGGCCTGATTGAACCCTGCATCAAGGGACCTACCAATTGGGTGTTGTGGCTATCCAAATGTACCCACCCACAACACAGGGTTAGGTTGCCAGGTCCCACCGCAACATGTGCCCTCTTTAAGGGAGGACCCGATTTTCTGAATTGTATTCAGTAAACGTGGCATTTCCCCTTTCTCCTCATGTAAGACTCTCACTTAATTATTTCAGGTTAGGCATAGACTTCCTGAAGCCAGAAGTGAATTCCAATTCCAGTAGTAAATAAGGGAAGAGGAACAATGCTTGGATAGTGCTGGGAGTTGTCCTTCTGGAAGCAACCTTTTGGAAATTTTGGTGGCAACTGAAAATTAATGAAAGGGCAGTATGGGAAATAGTGGTAAAATAAGCAGTGTTTTTACATATCACAGAAGTCATGGGAGCCATGATATCAGTGTATAAGTACTTCTCAGATATTTAGAATACATTCTGCTCCACTCAGTTTTTTCAGCTAGACAGGTGCATTGGCTGGAAAAGCATTAATCAATTCTGAATCCAAAACACACAGCTGTATTGCGCCATATGGGCGGCAGCTAGCCAACTGCAAGAAACATGGATAAGCAAGGATTTCGGATATCTGCACTAGAAAACAACATGTTTAATACAACCTAATATGGTTAATCTGAGCTTAATTCTGCCCTGCTCTACCAAATCAGGCTGGCTGTGGTCTAGGCCAACCTTGCCCTCAAGCAAAAAAAAAATTAAAAAATGATGAAATGGGTTCAGTGAACTGTGAACACTTCAAACATCAACCTCATTATTTCTGATTTGCCCTTCGTGTAGACTGCAATGCCAGGAGTGAATATGAAATAGCATGAGTGCCAACACACTGTAAAGTTTTTGAGGTGCAATCTTTTACCTACAAGTACTTTCACACTGGTAAATGGAATTACCGGCACAAATATAAGATCTGCCTTTCCTCCAATAACCCTTTGTTTTTCTCAGTTTTTAAAAGAGGCTTTTGTTTGGGAGGAAGGGATGTGCATTACACAAAATTTTAGAACATGTGTATAATATATCGATGTTACCCAAACCTCTGGTAGCTTCTGAGGCACATTTCCATCTGATTTATAACTGGAGGCACACTTCACTCTTTCACCTAAAAGGGGCTACTTATGAAATGTGTTCTCAAGGGAGGCTACTCTTGTTTTCTCTATATGAGCTGCTCTTATTCTGGGCCTGCCTTCTTATTAGACTCATGCAGGAGCCTCGTTTGAACCAGGGATTTTGCAGGGCTTCCATCTTAGAAGGGACTGAAAACTACAAACATTCCCAACATGGCAATGCAGCAGAATTATCTTTCCAAGCAGAGGCTGATTAGGAGGAGGCAAGACCAGAACAATGAATAAAATAGACACAGAGCAATCCTTTAATTGTTCTGGGCTGCAATTGTATACCTTCTTACCTTGGAGCAAGGCTTTTTGATCTCTTAGAGTTACTGTGCAATTGTTGTGTCTACTTAGAAATAAATTTCATTACTTCTTAGTAGACATTTGAAGGATTGCAAAGAAGTATTGCACTGCTAAGTTATTTCTCAAAACACTCTAGCAATTCTTCTATGGCATAGTAGTCTGTGATCTGGCACACAGTCTGCAAATTACTGTTTTAAACTCTAGAGAGCCCATAGGAGGCGATGAAATGAAAGGAGAACAATAGCAGTGATGGTGTGACCTATAACAACAACAGCAAAATGTGCCAACGAGAAAATCAACATAAAGGCATGCTTCTTTTCCCCCAACTGTTCCCATTCACTTTTGCAGAAACCTAGACCTGGTCCTATGTCTGGACAGACAATTTAAAAAAGAAAGAAAGAAAGATGAAGGTTATGTGACAACCAGCATTTCTTAAGAGCTCTCTTGCACCAGGCTTGCCACTCAACTACTGCAGCATCCTGTATCCCATAGTGACCAAACAGGTGTCACTAGGAAGCCCCAAAACATGAGGACAAAAGACCTTTCCCAATATTTATCCAACAGCAAATGGTATTCAGAGGAACTACCTCAAAGGTTTTATGTACCCATCATCAATGAAAACCTTAGATTAAAAAAACCCCACACTTTAAATCAGATCCCAATTCATCCATGATTCAAGCTTCTAAGGCAGGCATAGGCAAACTCTGGCCCTCCAGATGTTTTGAGACTACAATTCCCATGAACCCTAGCTAACAGTCAGGGATGATGGGAGCTGTAGTCTCAAAACATCTGGAGGGCCGGAGTTTGCCTATGCCTGTTACGGAGAATCAAACATGACCTACCAACATGCCCATCCCATTCACTATAAGTAAACTCCACAGATCTGAATTACATGTGTCTATATTTAGAAGTTAACACTGTGATGGCCACAACAGATTTAAGGAAAAAGCATCTCTCAGCCTGTTATGACTGTGTACTTTTGGTGTGATGTTTTGTTACAGTTATTAACTAGTGAAGAGATTGGGGGAAACCAACATTCTAGTACATGGGTTTCCCTTTGAATGAATAGAAATGTACACTTCAGGAGTGTGTGTAGGGGGAGTAATGAAACCTTGTCATTTGGTTGCTTGATCATCAAACACAACTTCTTGGGCACATGATTCTTGGGAATAAATTCAGTTTTAACTGGTGGAGAACATTGAAGCTTAGACCATGTGTCTTTTTGAGCTCCCCACACTTTCCCCACACTCGGTTTTGTTTAGTTTACTCCAAAAAATTGCTAATTTAGTAATCCTGTGCAGGAAATCCGTATTAGAACTGGGTAAAAATTCTCCTATTATACATGGGTTGATTTTTTAAAAAATACCACTAAGGCTACAAGGCTATGCACACATTTCTCATTCAGTTCAGTGGAACGTAGCAGACCCAATGGACCAATGGTCTAACCCTGTATTTGTCAGTTGCACATGCACAGAGCCAGTGTGGTGTAGTGGTTAAGAGCAGTGGACTCGTAATCTGGGGAACCTGGTTCGCTTCCCCGCTCCTCCACATGCAGCTGCTGGGTGACCTTGGGCCAGTCACACTTCTCTGAAGTCTCTCAGCCTCACTCACCTCACAGAGTGTTTGTTGTGGGGGAGGAAGGGAAAGGAGATTCTTAGCCGCTTTGAGACTCCTTTGGGTAGTGATAAAGCGGGATATCAAATCCACACTCTTCTTCTTCTACTGGCATTTCAGATTTGTTGTGCTCTGTAAAAAAAACAAACCTATTAAACACTCTCAAATTAACTATATCAGCAATGTACAGGATAGATAATTATCTGATTTTACAATGCTTGCTATGTTCAGCTAGTTAATACAAGAGTAAGCACGCTGCCAAGTTTTAAATCATTTGACGGCTTAAAAATTCAATATTTTTATCTTGTTGGTACTAGGGGAAAGACACAAAGCCAGCTATTTGTTTGGAACTGCACGGCTTGTCTCAGGCTGCTGACAGATTTTCTACTACTCTTTTCCATTTGCCAGCTCCTTCTCAGCACCTGCCCAGAAAGAAAGATTTGGTGTTTATTTTCCTTGTCCGTCTTGCTTGGTATTCCGGCTATTGCTGTGAATCACCCAAGCTGCTCTCAGTTGTATTGTGATGGGAATCCTCTTCAGCCATTCGTCCGGGCAGAAATGAGCAGTTTCTCTTTGCCTTGAATGGTCCCCTTTTCTCAGAGCTCATATGTGATCCATATTCTAAATAAATGTGGGGCGGGGATTGGGCCACATGTACAGGAACCTTTGCATACTTATGTTGATGTGTGCGCCACTGCTGTGCACAATGGGACATTGAGCATGTAGAGTTCAGAAGCAGGGCCAGAGGGCCTGATCCCTGTCCCTCCGTACATGCATGTCAACACTGATAAATGCATGAGCAGGATGTTCATGTAGTTCTGTGTAGTGGCAGCCTTGGTGGAGGAGCATGTGTTTTTACATGCAGAAGGTCCTAGACTCAATCTATGGAACATCCATTTGAAAGGCCCCCAGGCAGAAGAGTTAGGAAAAATTACCCCTGGGAAGTCTGGAGAGATGCAGCTAGTCCGCACAGACAGACAGCTCTTATGCTCACTAATTCAGGTTTGAATAGGTATTTGGTCAATCTAGATTATATAGGTATACAATACAGATGTGGGAGGAATTTGAATCAGTTCGCATTTAAAGGGAAATCCACATAATTACTACTTTCCAAAACAATGTACAAAGCAAAGCACAACCATTCTTTGAAATGTACACGCCGACTTCTCCAATGTATTCCAATGTCGAGCCAAGTAATATGCACAAAACTGCACATAATGGCATAAAGTGTTTATAGAAATGCATATATTAGTGAAAATAACACACAAAAATGTACCTTATTAGGGGGAATTGCATTGCAGATATGTGTATATTGGGCAAAAATGCATACAAATGTGTATATTAGGAGGAGAAACTGCAGTTGAATTTTCATGAGGACTTTTTAAAGCCGATCCTCGGGGGGAAGGCTCGGCTCATTGTTGTCATGATAAAAGATAGTTTCTCATTATATCCAAATGCAGCCATTGAGAATGAGCCAGATATGATATTCCACAGTGAATATAAATTTTCTTTGTATCATCAGTTCTTTTCTACCCAATTAGAATTTGTGGAACTGAAATATGGTTTATGGCATTGCATACAAGGGATAGGTGAATCTGTCAATTCCAATTTCTCTCCGTTTCTCATTTTTCCAGTCCCTTTTCCTTTTGCAGTACCAAGCAAGCACCTAAAACAGGAGGCATATGAGACCCGACTGGCTGCAATGTATAGTTGATGAGCTATACATTGCACCAACTTTTTGAGGTGCAAAGCAATGTATTCATTTAAAAATAATCTTCATCAAATGATAATACTGTTTCTAACAATTTAAATATAAAGTTCCTTCCGGGGACAGGAGAAGGTTTTACCTCTTCTCTGCATGAAAGATTTATACCACAGTCATCAAGGGAACAGATGCAGCAGGGGAGATTCTTTCCCTCCCCACTTTTTTGGCATGGAAAATAAATTTCCTTGGCCTAGCAGAATGCATGGGAAATACTGCAGTTATTCCTTGAAGGCTCTTGCCTAAGGGTCAGGAAAGAAAGGACATCCTTCATATTGTTTGCCCTTACTATTTACTACGGCAGCCTTAAGTATTCACCATCCATACTGCAATGGGACTGAGGTCATTGTCTGCCTGACTGGCTGGAACAGGGCAGATGGGAACACTTGGAGGTGAACATGGCTTATGGTTTCATTATAGAGACAAAAGCCACTAGTGGGCAACAACACCTGGTGAGCTATTGTAAAGTGCTGCCTCTCCACCAAGAATATTTTTGCTGTTGCCAAAGGTCATTCTAAGCCTTGGAGAGGAATAAAAAACAAGCAGGCAAGAAGGTTATTAAAACTGTTCATGTCCCAGTGCTATTCCTTTAGAGATTCCCTTACTCTGCTTTTCATGCAGCGACTAAAGCTGGGCAAGGAAAAACATTCTGACTTGAGAAATTAGGTGACTGGCACATATAACCTGGGAATGAATATTTAGATATCTGCAAATTTCATGGTGTGACATTATATGATTGGCATCAGAACCGGGTGGAATTTAGTCTGAAAACTGAGCCCCAGATCTATCAAAAGTTAGTTCTGATAAATACCATCAAAACCAACGAAAGTCAGATTTGTGGCTAACTTAAGTCCTGTTCAAGGAGACTTAGGCTCCATATACACCTCCCTGGCAAAAAAATAAAATAAAATAATCCCATTCAACTCAATAAGGCTTATGTCTGTGTATATATTGGATTGTGCTGTTAGTTATAGCTAACATTAGATGGATTAGGGCCAGAGTGGTCTGCAAACATATTTGAGAATGGGACAAGGTTCTTACATTGTTTTAGTGGGTTTATTTTTTAATGCAAAATACTTAGTGTCTCTGGGAAGCACACCTTGTACATACTAGGTTGGAATCTAGACACAGATAAAAATGCTTTTTTAAAAATCCTTTTGAAAAATATATTGAATTTGCCATGAGGCGAGGGGAGGGATCTCACCCACAAATAGTGCTAAAATGAGAAGAAAAGGTCTAAACCAGGGAAACCATTTCTAATGAATATACTATCAGTGGTCCATTATCAACATTAAATACACACATTAACAGTGTAATCATAGGCATATTTGCTCGGTAAATCTTATTGCGTTCCAAGGAGCTTAATGTCTAGTAAGTATCTAGGGTCACAGTTTTAACCATTAAAATGCAGCAAGAACTCAAACAGCAATTTATGGCAGCAGAAGATTAAATTCTATCTGCCTGTTACCCTGTCCCAGAGGTGCTCTGCAATAAGTTAGCTTTTTAATGGAATTCTATAAATTTGGTGTCACCACCTAGAAAGCCCTGCATTCTGTAGCTGGAAGCCCATTTTCAAAAGGAACAGGTCTTGAAGCAGGTTTCATCGAATGATCTCAGCATGCAGTGTGCAAGTGCAAGTGCATGAGGACTGCCTGCTGAGGGCCTGAAGGACCCTGCCCTTGTCTCTTTCCACTTGGCTTGGAGGTGGGCTTGACAGGCTTCACAAGGACTGCAGCTGCTTTTAAATTGTTTTTAATTTTTATCTGTGTTGTTTTAAATGAGACCATCTTGGCTGTGAGCCCTGGAAGACCTGCACCCTGCCTTGCTGGCCCTTTCCCATCTGGCCTGGGAGAGTGGAGTGCGGACTGACTCCAGCTACAAAAGCTGAAGCTGTTGAACAGATTCTTGGGCTGGAGTATTGTTTACGGGGGGTTGAGAGAGCTGTTGCTGTTATTGATATTATTGTTGTATCTTTAGTTTTAGATCTTATGATTTACGTGGAAATTGGTTGCGTACTTTTGATGTGTTTTATTTATTGGTTATGACTTCTGTTATGTTTGTAATTATGTAAATCTTGTCATGTTGTAAGCTGCCTTGGGCATAGTTTCAACTGTGGAAAGCCAGCATACAAATAAAATGATGATAATGATGAGTGTGCACAAATATGAGATGGGAAAACATGGTTTAGGAATGGGTACTGCAGTGGAGCAGGGACGCGGGAGGCGCTGTGGTGTAAACCACTGAGCCTTGGGCTTGCCGATCGGAAGGTTGGTGGTTCGAATCCCTGTGACGGGGTGAGTTTCCGTTGCTCGGTCCCAGCTCCTGCCAACCTAGCAGTTCAAAAGCACATCAAAGTGCAAGCAGATAAATAGGTACCACTCCGGTGGGAAGGTAAACGTCATTTCTGTGCGTTGCTCTGGCTTAGCCAGAAGTGGCTTAGTCATGCTGGCCACATGACCCAGAAGCTGTCTGCGGACAAATGCCAGCTCCCTCGGCCAGTAAAGCGAGATGAGCACCGCAATCCCAGAGTCGTTCGCGACTGGACTTGACTGTCAGGGGTCCTTTACCTTTACGGCAGAGGAGCAGCGCATCACTGCTACTTACTAAGACACTGGGGCAGCAGGCTGGGTGTTGGCAGTGTCAGGGCTACATGGCAAATTCAGCAGTCCCACAGGTTGCACCCAGTCAGCGTCAGCCTCATGGCCCCCTATCCCAGGAAGTGGCAGGGACACTGGTGTCAAGAAGGTGGCTCCACCCAGTTGCACAAGTCATTCCTGAAATGGCCCTATCTGTGCTATATACTTAAAACAGGCATAGGCAAACTCCGGCCCTCCAGATGTTTGGGACTACAATTCCCATCATCCCTGACCATTGTTCCTGTTAGCTAGGGATGGTGGGAATTGTAGTCCCAAACATCTGGAGGGCCGGAGTTTGCCTAAGCCTGACTTAAAACATCATTGTACTACTTTGAATTGTCACACCTCCCTCCAAAGAATCCCGGGAACTGTAGTTTGTTAGGAAACCTCCATATCCCTCACAGAGCTACAGTTTTCAGATTGGGTTAATGACCAATCTCTCTTTCCCGGGAATTGGGTGAACTGTAATTCTGTAAGAGGAATAGGGATCACCCAACAACTTGTCACATTAGCAAACTACAGCTCCCAGGATCCTTTGGGGGAAGCAATAACTATTAAAAGGGACATGATAGTGCTCTGATAGTGCAAATGAGGCCATGGTCTCCAGTGCTCCAGCTTCACGCTGTGCAGGGCTTTAAAGTTTAAAACGAATATGTTGAATTTTGCCCAAATACTAATTGGCTGTCCCTGGACCTTTTCCAGCACAGCTAGATTATGGTCCTTACAAGTATTTCCAGTTAAGAAGCTAATTTGAACCAGCTGCAGTTTCCAAACTGTTTCCAAGGGTAGCAACTCACAGAGGACGTTAGAATTTGGAAATCCCATTTGAAAGTCCTCAAGGCAAATATAGCAGTGGCCAAGACTAAAAACCTTACCCACTTACCTGGGAGTAAGTCTCACTGAATTCAACAGGACTTGCCTCAGAAAAGGCTTGATTGGGTGACTCCACTGTAAATCATTAGCCCCCTCCCTCCAAAAAAATACAGAATAGCTGGAGAACAACCAAACCTAGAACATTCCTCACGCAGGACTTTGGGCATAATATACTTAAGGAGCAATGGGGGAGATTATGGACAACAGACATTAAATTCACAGCATGCTATAATCTCAGGGAAAACACCATGAAAATGGTATATAGATGGCATCTTACTCCCCAAAAAGCTTGCTAAAATGTATAAAGGGAAAACATTTTGATTGTTTGACTATTTGATTGTTGTTAGCCGCCCTGAGCCCGGCTTCGGCTGGGGAGGGCGGGATATAAATAAAATTTATTATTATTATTATTATTATTATTATTATTATTATTATTATTAACATCAACCTGTTGGAGATGCAAAAAAGAGGAGGGGTCATACTATCATATGTGGCGGACATGTGTAGCCATTGGCAAATACTGGAATGATATTTATAACGAGTTTAAGAAACTATTTAAGATCACTTCAAAAAAACCCCCGAGATTTTCCTACTTGGTATAATTACCATCAGAAATTAAAAAAGATATAAGAACATTGTTTATGTATGGTATACAGTGGTACCTCGGGATGCGTTCCGGAGCCCCATTCGCATCCAGAAGCAAACATAACCAGTGATGGCATGTCTGCGCACGCGCACGTCGCTTTTCGCATGCGCAAGCGGCGGAACCCAGAAGTAACGCACTCTGTTACTTCTGGGTTGCCACAGAGCGCAACTCGAATGAGCTCAACATGAAGCATATTCAACCCGAGGTATGACTGTAACAGCAGCTAGAACCCTTATAGCAAGGAACTGGAAGAATGAAACGCTCCCAGAGATTACAGATTGGCAGATACTCGTGTTAGAATATCTACAATTAGCAAAACTGATGGGATCAGTTAGAGGAATATCAAAACAAAAAAACAACCAGAGAATGGATAATATTTAAGAATTATGTAAAACTTTATTGTACAAATAACTCCATATTAGCAGAAATTGAGTGATATTTGTAAAGAAAAATATCAAAGGAATGTATACAAAGCAGAAAGAAATGATATTATACAATGTAAACCTGTGTAAAAGAGAATGTTATATCAAACAGTATAATGAGAAGGACTGGAAGGACTGTCCTGATGAGTACTTTTACTATGTAAATAACTTTGTCTCTCTTTTGTTTTAATTTGATTTCTTTGATACTTCTTTATATCTTTTTTATAAATTTTCTGTTTTATATAATTTTCTTTTTTTTAACCTGTTAAGAGATAGTACATAATGTTTGTATAGACATGCAAATCTTTTAATCAATACAGAATTGATAGTTAAAAATAAAATAAAATAGAACACTCCTCACTACATTAGTGACCTGGTCATTTGGAAACAGTGCTCTACATGAAGTTGCATGCGGGCTGAAAGGTGTATTTTGAGAAACATGCCATTTTGAGCTTTCAAAGGAATATGAGTATAGGCCTGAGAGCTGTTGACAGTCACACATCAGCCTGCAGATTACGATGGACAAATCCCTCAAGTAGAGTTGTGACTGCAATTGCAGTAGCATTTTTCAAACCAACATTTAAAAAATGAGCTTCGTGTCAATATAAAGCCTACCTATATGGGAGGCATGCCCGAGGCAGATCTATCACAGCCATACATTTGTGACTCATAAATTATGAGCACTACAACTGCCACACCGATTTTTACCTGAAAATGTGTCGTCAAACGGGAAAAGCTTGGATATTGACTTTATGATGTATGTGAGTATATTTAGGGAAGCATTTTCTTTACCCATAAATCAGTGTACAATATTTTCACACTCTCTCACTCCCACATATACATATGAATGTGACAACATACCTGATTGGGCATTTTTCAGAGGTTTCCATTCTCAACACTCAATTCATTTCCAAAATTGACCCAGGCAGGATAATTTCACAATTTTGAATCCCTGGACTCATTTGTGGTTGGATACCAGAGACTGAACATGGAACCTTGTATATATAAAGCAGATATTCTACTAATGAGCTGTGGATCCTCCATTTTAGTTTCAATTTATATTCTGGGTACAATTTAGTGATTGTTAGGTATACTTCAGAACTATCCACATCCATGGTTCATAATATTTTAACAGCAATATTTTTGTTCAGCTATAATTCCTTGCAATAAAATATACTCTGCTAGAAACCCCAGCATAGGCAGTTATATAAACAGTTCACCACATTTGTTTCCAAAGGGCTCATCCGAGCTTTAGAGCTGCCACGGCAAACCGAGCTTCTTTGTATGTTACGCAGTTATATTGTTTATTTTAAACTTTGCTTTCCTCAGAACATTTAGTTTTAAGAAGTCAGCCTTTAAATCTACTGGAACATTTCTCTAGGTACTATGTCAACAAAGAGATTATGACAGAGACCCTCAATTTCTTGCAAGCTGCAGTACAAAGCTACTGCCAAATTGGTAGCTTAGACTATTAGTGACTATGCATTGGGAGGACATGGGTTGAAAACTCAAAGTAAGATTTCTTTTTGGCTACAGAATGTTAACTCATGGTAGCAGCTCACAAACCAATGTTATTTATCAATACTTTAGTAAAAAGCCAAGGATGAATATATTACTCACAACTATCAAAAACTGATTTCCATCAAAATAAGAATATAAAAGTATGCAAGAATATAAAAATGATTATCTTGGATTAATCACTTGAAGATTGGCATATCTACCTGATGAGGTCTATGAAAGGGCCAGATTTCAAATTGGTCAGATAAAAATCGCCACAGCTAAAGTAAATTAAAAAGAGCTGAAAATTGACATTGACCCCCCTATTAAGACCCCCATATATATGTTTCTTTCCAATTTTGAACAACTTGAGAGTTGAAATCTCTTATTCTGGATTGGCTCCCTCCCCCCATGCAAATACTAAGTGCTTGAGGCCTGATTCGGATTGGGACCACAGTGCAGGAGGTCAGTGCCTCCTATCCTCACACCCAGAACCTAATCTAGATCCAGAATAAATGCTCCTGTACTCCCCTAGGAACAGAGATATGTAGCAATTTTACAGATTGCTTCCATTAATTCCAATGAGATTTTAGTATGTCTACTGTTGTTGTTTTTTGATTGACTCTTCACCCCCAATCTGCAGAATTCTTATATAATTCAGAAAACTGACATTCCGGATGCATGCATCCAGATTTATTTATTTTCCTGCTATTGCACATAATCAGGCACAAGGCTTTCTATCCACAGTGTCAGTCCTCTGAACTTATTTTCTGCGTTTAAAATGCAAGGATGTTCATGAATGTTATCAGCAGGAGATCTATGAAATTGGTATTTAAATATTGGCTCCTAAACCTGGCATGTGCAGACTAGCTATTTATTTTTAGCCCCAATATCAGGTCAAATTGTGTGGGTTCCAAAGAAGTGAAACAGGTGTTCAGTTTAGCCACATTTAAATCATACTGACACCCACCGAACTCTCTGCTCAGTGGAACATATGGCACTTAACACAATGTTTTTGAATCTTATGAAATCGGTAGTTACTTTTATTTCTGATATGAATGCATTATGCAGTTTTTCCATTTGTGATTTTCTGTATTCGTAATTAGGGAGCACAAAGATGTTGAGAAATATACTAGCTCATTTAATCAATTTCTCAAATAATGGATGAAAAAAGTATGAACACAGATCATTAAGTCAGCCACTTAACAGGTTGCCAGGTTTCTGGTCTCTATCACTGCCATTTCATTTTTTTTTATAAGATATTTATTAAGATTTTTTAAAGTATTACAATAAAAATGAAAAAAATAACAAAAATACAAAATAAAAATAGTTAAAAACACACAGATTTTCCATTGCTTAATTTCCTTTAGCTTGTTTCCCAGACCTCCTCATACCTCCCTTTTTTGTATTCCACTTCAAATTGTTGGTTCAGCAAATCCTTACCATTAAGTTTTTACCTATTTATAACCCTTTTTTCATATTCTCTTAAAGCATTACAGCTGGAAACCACTTAATTTCTATCCAACATCATTCTAACATTCATTAATTTTACAATATTTCTGTAGATAGTCTTTGAATTTCTTCCAATCTTCTTCCACCGACTCTTCTCCCTGGTCTCGGATTCTGCCAGTCATTTCTGCCAATCCCATATAGTCCATCACCTTCTTCTGCCATTCTTCCAAAGTGGGTAGATCTTGTGTCTTCCAATACTTTGCAATGAGTATTCTTGCTGCTGTTGTAGCGTACATAAAAAAAGTTCTGTCCTTCTTTGGCACCAATTGGCCGACAATGCCCAGAAGGAAGGCCTCTGGTTTCTTCAGGAAGGTATATTTAAATACCTTTTTCATTTCATTATAGATCATTTCCCAGAAAGCCTTAATTCTTGGGCACGTCCACCAAAGGTAAAAGAATGTACCTTCAGTTTCTTTACATTTCCAACATTTATTATCGGGCAAATGATAAATTTTTGCAAGCTTGACTGGGGTCATGTACCACCTGTATATCATTTTCATAATATTCTCTCTTAAGGCATTACATGCCGTAAATTTCATACCTGTGGTTCTATCACTGCCATTTCAGAAGCCTGCTTAAATTTGTTTCCACATCATTCTATGATTTTAAAAGATTTTGTCTGATGCTGGCAACCAGGTTCCTTCTAAGTACCTCCAGAATGTTGAATTGCTATGTCCTTGCAATTGACTGTTATTTGGGTGATGTGGTAAAGGCATTCAGAAGTATTTTGATACCAAAAAAGTATTCCAACAGTGAGGCAGATGCCAATGAAATCCGATCACATCTTACTTAGAGGTAGACTGCACTGAGCTCAATAGGACTTGCTGCATTGCAGCCGTCGACTATAGCAATCCTTTTCCAGTCGGACAGAAGGAAGGTTTTATAAATATAGAGAGGATTGTCTCTAATTTTTTTTAATGAAATGATTTATAACTCCCATGGATGAATATAATCTGAAACTGAATGCATCATCTTTGAAATGAATTGACAACATGTCTGATTAAAAAAAACAATGTGGAAGATAGATGAGTCTCTGTGCTGCATCCAAATGCAGCTCACACTTATCCATAAATCAGCCCAGGGCTCTTATTTCCTAACCCAGTGGTTCTCAAACAGTGTTCCAGGGAATCCCCCAGGTTTCTGGGAAGCTTGTCAGCAGATTTTCATGGAGAAAATCCATAACAGTGGAGAGATTTTGATGTAAAGCTGATCTCCATGGCAAAAATTCTGCACTATGTTCTAGGCTTGAAACTCAGTCCGCATAAAGGCTTGAAACTCAACCCTTTTCGATGCCTCTCTCAGGGCTGGGCTGTAGGAAGCAGTCCAGTGAGTCAGGAACCAGGAGTTCAAACCAAAGAGCAATCAGGATAAAAGGGCAAACTAAAAAGGCAGCTCTGGAGAACAAACCACACGACAGGACCGAAAAGCAAGGAATTGGAGCAAATGGTAATCTGCAGAAACCCGAATTGCTGTTTCTTCTGATTCAGTGTTAAAGAGCTTCTAAGAATGGGCTTTCATGGGGAAAGGGCTTTGCTACCATATCAGGACCAGATACCCCACTCGCAAACATCTGCCTAGTTGGGCAATATTGTTTAAAAATATCTTTTCAAAGCTGCTGCAATCTACCTAACCAGTTTGTTGGTTTTAAGAGACTTTCGTTTTGCATTGTTAATGCATAGTTCGCTTCTGATGTCTTTGTTTTCCGTGACAGAAAAGGACAAGAAAATTTTCATATTCTTTAAGTCTTCTGTCATGCTGAGATGATGCTTGGAAGGATCTAAACAAAAGTGTCAAACATTATGCCTCTGATCTTGCACGGGTTTACGCTGAAAGTCCTACTGAATTCAATGGGCCTTACTCCCAGATAAATGACTTTAGGATTCCAGCTGCGTAACAGAGGGACACAGAGGCTGGAGGAGATAAGATTGTTTTTGATGCACTTTCCTAACTACACACAATTTGCTGATTAATATTCTATTGCCTAAATGTATTTGTGTGTGGGGGGGTGTATTGTATTGTTTTTGTTTTAACTATTTATTTTGTGCTTTAATCCTGTATTTTTATCTTGTAAACCACCCTGAGTTCTTCAGGTGGAGGGTAGTATATATTAAAATGGGTTACCTGCAACATTTTTTCCTCCTGAATGAAGTGCTTGCACGTTTAAGTGTAGAAACTGCAGCAACATAGCTCACTACATGGGGTAGTCAGTTGCTGACTCTCGCTTTTCCTCTGTATATCTCAATAGCACAGTCTTGAATACTTTCAAGAATGCTTGCTCACCATTACTAATCTTCCAGTTGAATTAGAACATGAGAATTTCCCAGAACACAGTTAGAAAACCAATGGTCTAAAATATAAATGTTTTAACTGATTATAAGAAGGAATGATGGTGTATAAAGTATTAATAAAAGCCAGTCATCTAAAAAGTAAAATAAATCAAACGGGTGTAAACAAGTAACAATCCTTAACATATTGTGCATTTCAAAATGAGCTCAGAATGAAGACTTAGTATTCTCCAAGCACTGGTTAATTACCCTTATGCTGATCATATCACTCAGAATGCATTTGCTTGCCTTATGCTGAGCCCATAAACTGGTGGCAGCTGCAACACACACTAACCCAGTGATCTAGGAATTTAAAGCTTTTGCCCCATTTCTGAATGGCACGGGGCAAATTACTGATGAGACAGCAGGTTGTGTCGTTGAGATGCAAGGCTTCTACATCACAGATTCTGCACATATTTTTTCCATTGCAAGAAAACAATAGAAGTTTCTGCACTTTTATAGCGTAATAAGAGGCCACACAAATGGAGTATTTGAATTCCCGGCCACCCAGTCTATATATTTAGTATTCAGAAGCTGTTTAGACTGAATGCTATTCTTAGCCTTCTGGACCTATAACTGCCACAAAAATCGAAGGTCACTGAATATACAAACAGCTTGCAGTCAGTCCTTCAAAGATTTATAAAACCGTGCAAAATTGGGTGTTTTCAGTATTGCGCGTCGAGGTCCCCAAGACACCCCCCCCCAAGAAAAACACAATTGACACTTAATTTTTGTTTAAGGTTTTTGGCATAATTTTGGCCACAACTTTATTCGAAAACAGCAATGTGAGTGGTTGCTTAGGCATTGGTAGCACTAACTGCGCCCGCACGGGGACAGCTCTGACATTCGCACCTCCCGCGAAGTCAGGAAGGGTAAGTCACCTGGGGAGAGAGACGGGACTGGGAACCATGCCTCACCTCTCCCCAGCATGCTCCCAGGGGCTTGCGTGGCCCTAGCCCCTTGCCAGGGGGTTTCGGACAAAAGCATGGGGGAGCCCCTGGGTTCCTTTAACGGTAAAACCCTTCAGCAGCAGCAGCAGCATTTTGGAGGGGCAGGCACAGCCGAATCCATACCCCTCCACCAGCAGCAGCATTGGGGGGGGCAGGCACAGCCGAATCCATACCCCCCAGCAACCAATTCCAGAGCAATGCCTAACCGCAAACCTTACAAGTTGTGACGATTTGCTACGCGGTAGGCGAAAACCAAGTGGCACACACTAATCAGCCAAATGGCAAAATTCCTACCGGGCCCCTGCCCCAAAGCAGACGACCCCATGACAGGCATAGCAAGGTCAAGCAAACAGCCTAACATTAGGGAAGGGAGGGCGGGTGATCCGAAGCATGCAGCAAAAGAGGACGTCCATTGCTGCGTGCCTTGTATTTAACAATAGGGCTGTCAATCACTAATTGGCAACATCTAAATTTCCCCAGTAACAGCCCGCCCCTGCTTACAGGATGGCCAAACCATTTGTCTAGTAACAGTGAGGTGTTTTGTCAGCCCCGCCCGCAACCTGTGCTCTCCATGAAGGAGAACACACTTTGCAATGTGGCTATTTTCCTATTGGCAGATATTCTTAATTGCAACTATAAATTAGTGGTCAGTTGCTATTATATGGATGGCCTGAAATTTTGATTTCCAATGTACTTGTTCAATTGCTTGAAGTGTGAGTCACAGACTCTGCATGGCGGGGGGCACTGTACTCAGTTTCTTGACCTGAACACAGCTTCAAATATGCATTGCCTACCAGAGGAGTTTTCCTGCAGGAATAAAATTCTTTGGGCACATTTACACTCCGGGAAGCTTAGTTCAGAACTGGGCATTATGGATCTAACAAAGAATTTCCAGGACCTCATCGAAGAGCAGTTCCCAGGATTCCTTGGAAGGAACTACAACAGTTAAAACAGTAAATTAAAAAAAAAAACTGATAGAAGTTTGTAGCATAGATATGCCCTGTGGATCTCACCTCCAGCAATTTCTGCATGCTCCCTTTTCCTGCCACACTTTATTCTACTCTAGATCCCTTGGACTAACAGAATACACATGAGACCTCTACTCCCGATTCAGCGTGGGTGCACTAGATCAGAAAAGGTTCCTATGTTAGTGGCATGTTGTGCTTCTGGGGTTGTTCTCTTGCCGTGGAAAACACTTTCTGAGACTGTAAAAAGACAAACACAACTATGAATTGTGGTAAAGTCAGTGTGATATTATGTTTAGAGTATTTTAACTAGGACTGGGAGACCTTAGTGCAAAACCCCTTCAGGTTCATCTTGGGCTGGTCACTTTTTCTCAACCTAACCTCCTGCACAAGTGGTCCATAAGTTGCACTGGAAATGTGTGGAGAGTAGTTTTATGTTTGTATTGATACTCTCCTTGTTTTTTTATCTTGTATTATTGCTGCTTGATTTTATTCTATTTGTTGTATTATTGTTAGGCACCTTGAGCACCACTTGTTGGAAAGACGGGGTACAAGTTTAACAATTAAGTAAATAAATAAAATAAAGTGTGGTGTCAATTCAAAAATCCATTTTTTAAAGTGCCCGACAAACATCCCCCACACTGAGAATATAATGTATGCTTAATGAGCTCTACTGTGTATAATGGGAATCAAACAAGAGGAATCTCCAAGGTTTCGTTGCCAGGTATGCAGTTTTGCATTCTTAGTTATGCAAAACTTACATATTTTCAGCTAACGTTTTAGGGTAGCTTGAGACAACCAGGCACTCTTTTCCTAAGGCAGGAGGTCTGGGACTAGAGCAAAAGCTATCTAATTTGAAACCTTCCTGCCTTTTCATTGACTATTGCTAGAGAAACATCTGCTGTGGGGAGATGGAGAGGGAGCTGAATCCCATTTGATGGGATTCAGTGACTTACCAGGCAAAAAATAAGAAAACTATGGAGAAATATAGACAGCTGTAACAGCTAGCTGTGCCCAGAGATGTGCACTTTGCAAGGTTTAGCACTATTCAACCTGCTCTGGCTCTCAGATGAGGTGGCCTCTCCCTTCTCCAGCTGCCTCCAAAGGACTATTCAAAAACCACTTGCCCTGAGGAGAAGAATGGGAGGAGACAGGATTGCCTGGGGAGCTGCCCACCTTGTAGCTCCTGGGGTTCCTGTTGTGGTGGCATCACCCAGCTCCCACTATAGGGCTATGAGGACCTTCTTGACCCAAAGGAAAGAGAGATCTAGTTTTCAACAAAGTCACCCACCCCACCCCACCCCATTGTAGTTTGTCTTGGCTGTCTTATTACATAGTATTGATTAATGCTTATTGTCTTAACATTTCTTTCTCAAAAATAAATGAACAAGCAATATTTAGTGAACTTCACTGAAGGATCTGGAAAGAGGAGATTAAAAAAAAAAGTATCAAACTATGCGACAATCCTGTACACACTTCCCAAGGTGACTTCTGAGTAGACATGCAGTGTTTTGTGCTATTAAGCATTTTGGTTTGATCTTAAAACAAGATCCTTGTCAGAAGAAGAAAAAAAAAAGAATTAAATCCTGAACAGTTCATGAAACAATGCCACTGCCAGCATTTATTCTGCTATCACACCTTTGGATCCAGTCCAGTGTTCAAACCAAGCTCCTACCCCTATTCCTTTTTAACTGTGCATTTACAGATTCAAAGCATTTACATTCCACTGAGTTTCCCAAATAAGTGTTTGTAGAATTTACTACGTGGGAATTTACCACGGCGTGCATGCAGTTGTCTGTCTTCATTATCCTGCCAAATGGTGAGAATAATTTTTATCACACTTCCGCACTGGATGGGGAGTGAATACAGGCCAAATTCACATGTATGCCCAGCATGTGTGTGCCAGTACCAGAACAAATCCTGTGAATTTCTGCCACGCAATGGCACATGATATTTGGATGGAAAAACCTACGTAACTGGCCTCACTTTGGGTAGTCACACACACTGCAATGGCATGGGATCACGAACATGGGAAAGTAGTCCATGGGTATATAAATTTAATAAAAAATAACAACAGCAATAGCTCCAAGATGTGAATGGGGCTATCAACAACCATTCACCAAGTGCATTTAAATGCACACCATCGTAAATTGCCATTCAGTAAATGGTATTCCCTATTCTTCCCCCGCCAGCGCTCTCATTCACAAATAGTGCCATTTAGGCCTCATGTAAGCAAGGGATTCCACATTCATTACAGAGGAGCTCCATATGCCTGTCCTGCCCTCTCCCCCCACTGGGGCAGGTTAGGCACACAGGGCATTAAGAAATGTGCTTGAGGAAGTGGTCAGCAGTACATAGCCCAAACATTCCAGTCAAGCTGTGCATTCCACTACGGGAGAGTGGTTACGCTTAAAACTTTATGTATTTTATGTTAAAAGTGCATGCTTAGATCTACTGAGAAGTTGCCCTACTTTCTATTTGGTCAGTTAAGTATAAATTAGGATTTCTGATGTCCCCTACCCAACCCACTGCCACCTCCACCCTTGTTATCATTCCCCTCCGGGATTTGGGTTCCCTTGTTACTTTCCGGCATTAGCAAAACTAAAACGTTTGACCTTCCTATTAAAAGAATAAACTCCCATACTCTATTAATATTTAATTCTACATTGAATAATTCTACATTGAATATACTGAACATCTGCCTTGTCTTCATCTCGTAAGTCCTCTTTTTTTTACATAACACTAAGCAGAACGTTGTCATAACACCTTTAGAGAGACTGGAGACAAAAGGATTACAATGTTTTCATTAACATAAAACTGCACTTGGAGGTTCACTCTGTTTTGTTAAAAGGAGAGACAAGGAGCAGCTTGCTTTAAGAAATTAATGAATGAAGCTTATCTGTTTCGTGGAGTGACAGAGAGTGATTTACAGTGCATTGAGCAGTACAGTATTATGCTGAGCCCTACTTACTGTGGGTTCATCTTTGTGCATGTCATGCAGGAGGTCAAGAGGGAAAATTGAATCTGAGTGTGTGTGTGTGTGTGTGTGTGTGTGTGTAAATGGTGACTTCCTACTCTGGTTGGTCTCCAGCTATGCTGTGGGTCTAGGATCCACAACAGTGCCAATGGCAGTGCCATATGGCTTCTGGGAACAAGGTCTTGTGGTGGCAACATTTTCCCTCTGGTCCATTCCTAGGTAACGTCCAGAGTGGATTCTTGCAATGTGCTTGAAGATGATTCAGAAACTTTGGCCCCAGATTCTTGGCTCAGGTTCCATTTAGATCACCGATAACCCCTCTTTTAAAACAGCTGCATTGGTTGCCAGTTGATTTCCATGTCCAATTCAAGGTGCTCATGTCAGTGTTGAAAGCCTCAAATAACTCAAGCCCCAATTATCTGAACGACTGCTTTCTTTACACACCTTCTTGGACATTAGACCCTCTTGCCATTCTCTGTGGCAGCCGCTAAGTTTTTCCCACAGATGTGCATCTGGCAACTTCATTAGATGTTTTTCGGTGAGTCCTGATGATACACTTCATCACCCTAGCCTTTGATGCATATTCCCCAAGTGTCTCTTCTCTCCCGTGGAGTTCCCTTTTTTATAGGTGGGACTAAACTCTTTGTCAATGTGCCCTAGTTCTCTTATTCCAGACCCAGTCCTGATAGGTTCATCCCATGCCCTTGGCTGACTAGAGCCCAGTGTGAGTAAAGGTAAAGGTAAAGGTAAAAGGACCCCTGACCATTAGGTCCAGTCGTGGCCGACTCTGGGATTGCGGCGCTCATTCTGCTTTATTGGCCCGAGGGAGCCGGCGTACAGCTTCCGGGTCATGTGGCCAGCATGACTAAGCCGCTTCTGGCGAACCAGAGCAACACATGGAAATGCCGTTTACCTTCCCATCGGAGCGGTACCTATTTATCTACTTGCACTTTGACGTGCTTCGAACTGCTAGGTTGGCAGGAGCAGGGACCGAGCAACGGGAGCTCACCCCGTCGCAGGGATTCGAACTGCCGACCTTCTGATTGGCAAGTCCTAGGTTCTGTGGTTTAACCCACAGCGCCACCCGCATCCCTTCCTGCAAATAGGCAGGGCCAATATGTACTTTACATGTTTGTACTCAGCCGTAGACTGTGGAACATATACTACCTACTTGAGCCAGAAGACATGTGGACAATATTTATTTATTGATCAATATGATTTAAAATGAATATAGCACCTCAACTACATGAGGAAATGTGATGAGCTTTTATTTTCAGCAGAGTTTCTTGTTCATTTGGCTATGAAACATTTTCTTCATTAGGCTGAGTCAACTCTAAGAGTTTGTTAGTGGAGGTTTTGACTGGCCAATGACTTTCTTCTAGGTTGAATTCCTAATGACTCTGAATGAGAATGTTACAGGATTCTTTGGTTTCATTCACTGTGCATGGTGCCACAAGTCCCAGTATGATCTTTGCATAGTCTGTGGCATCTGGTGTATGACGCATAAGCAACCCCCCCCCCCCCAAAATAGGTACATCGAAATGTGTTGCAGATGACCCACAGGCAAAAGAAAAAACATTACATCCAGCTAAAAAAAACCCCCATCATTATCATTTCATAGAATGTGTAAACAACTAAGCTGCACCAGAAGTTAAAGGAGTAAATGGGGGGGGGGGGAGAGAGAGAGCTCAAATTACCTACTTTACATTGTATTCAGTAGCAATAATAAATATTGTCTGTGACATATTGGAAAAAACTATAGACTTATTAGTTTGGGTGGGATGCTAAACATGCTCTAATCTAATGAAGTCCAAGCCTGTCCACCCCATGAGATTTCTTCTTCATATGACAGTCATAGCAGTATCGTCAAATGCCTGATCTGAGAGATACCAGTTGCATATTTATAAAGTCCATGGTTTCTGCTTCCCAGTGGACTCAGTGTCATTTCAATCAGAAAATTGCCTCCAGAAAAATGCAATAATAAATTGGAGAAACTCGTTCTTTCAATGTGATGTTCCCGAACGCTCAGGAAATGTGAAACATAATGAAATGTTTCCCACTGAAGGCTTAAATCATCTCTGCATGGACAAAACTAATCCAATTAGTATAAAGTTGAGTTCTTACTGTAGTTTACAGAAAGCAAAATTTGATACACTTTTTTAAAGGGTCTTGCATAAGTGAAGAATATCTAGGCATAGATATTGGAAGAAGTTAAAAAGAATCTCATTAATATCAGAGATATTTCTCAAGGGGCTTTCAAGTACCTTTAAGGTGGTACCAGCTTCTGCCTAATGTACACTTTGAGACAAATTTGGAGTGCTCTGTTCTTTTGAGACAAATTGAAAGAATCAGTGGCATTTCTCCGGAAGCTCTTGAACATCTCTGCTGCAAAGGATCTTGTACTTTAAAACTTAAGGTTGCATTCAGCAGAATTGACTCATTCACAAAAGGACTTCCACTTGTGAAATATGACTTTTCTTTCTTCTTTATTCCTATGTGCTCCTCAGGGTAGGAGGAAACCCCACCCCACCCCAACATAAAGTATTTCATAGCATGCAGATGACAGAAAGTGTGAGCTCCACTGTGCAGATGAAAGGAGGACTTCACTGAATACCACTCTTAGGACTCAGCTATACAGCTGCAAATAAAACGTTTAAAGTGTGCTTTAAGTGCAATATGCAATGTGACATTAGATGGCCGATGGTGAGCATTATGGAAAATTCAATGTATTTTTAAAAAAAGCATTTTCAGAGCAGTTTTTATATGTTTCTAGATTCCACCTTAGTATTATCAGAAATAGTTGACTTCGCAAAAAGAGGCCAGGAAATATAAGGTTCTGAGATGCAACTGCAATACAATTATTCCTAAATTACGTTTGGCTTAGGGCAAAGTCACATGCAATTGCAAGAAACACATGATTCGATCACCTGTTAAAGTTGCCACTTATACCAAAAAAGAGGAACTGCATCACTGCAGTTTGCATAAACACTGCACATGCCATTAAATGTGCTTAGATGCAAATTTTGAAATAATTACTGTAATTTAAATGGAAACACAATACACACTATGGTGAGCCTGTGTCTGTGTGACATGTGTCACCTGCTAAATCTGCTGTCCAGGTGCAATTTCAAGGTCCCTGCTCTCCATTTGTGGACTATACAGCCTTTGAAATACAGGACTTTTTCAAAAGGAGGGCTGCCCTTGGATTGCCCTTCAAATATAGGACCATTTCTTTGTAAAATAGTACACATGGACATCTTATTACCTGTGGCTTTTAAATTTGGTAACATTGTCAGAGAAACCATTTAGATCAGGCCAACGGGACAGAAGAAGCGCTGCATGTTGCATTTATGAACCAAGGCAGGAGACCTCAGAGGGATTCTGTGCTTGCTTGAGGAACCAGTGGTCACATCTGCACGGTACATTTAAAGCACTCTTATAACACACTGAAAGCCATGTCTTTCACCAAAGAATTGTGGGAGCTGTAGTTTGTTACAAGTGCTGACCTCACAGAGCTACAGTTCTCAGCAGTCTTAACAAACTACAGTTCCCAGGATTCTCCATGACAAAGTGGGATGCTTGGTGTGATGTGACAAGGCATCTGGAACCATGGGAAACTAATATCTCTTAAGGAAGGAAAATGCGAGGGAGGAGTGAGAGGGGAAGGGAGATCAAACACCATGTGGGGAGGAGGACAGGAAAATCTCTCTTGTCAGTGGTAAGTCTTAACTTACAATCAGATGGAATGATTTTAACTGGGCTCTGCTATCCCAGGGATTTTCAGAAAGGATGTTGAAGTAGCGAAATAACCTTGGTCTCTTGTGCTTCTTGCTCTTTTGCAGGTTGAGGAGAAATGCTGCGTATGTCTGTCTGTTTATGCTTTGGGAAAGATTTCTGTGCCCTCTGTTGATTTCAGAATGTAACTGTCAACATTGAAGGCCTTGTGCTGTTTTTATGCTGCAGACCTGTCTATCTGTAGCAGCTTGGTGACAAGTTCTAAAAGAGGAGAGAGAGAGAGAATCGGGAACCTCATCGTGCACCTTTGCAGGAAGCCCCGGTACTTGGCTCAGGGAAAAGACAAAGTCAGAAAAGGAAGGAAGGAAGGAAGGAAGGAAGGAAGGAAGGAAGGAAGGAAGGAAGGAAGGAAGGAAGGGTGTAGGATTGTTCCTGGAGCATTTGGAGGTAGGAGATGATGATGAGTAACTTCCAACCTGATTTCTCCTTCCAAACCAAGTCTTTCTGGCAAAAAAGTCTGTATTGCATGGACAGATTTCTCAATGGCTCCACCATTGCTACCTCTGCAACCAGTTGTAATGCAAAAGCAGAAAAAAAGAAAATTTGCAGAGCTTCCACCCAAACTGAGCCTCCCTGAAATCTTTTGAAAAAATTGCACTCTTCCACCCCATGACATCAATGAAATCCCACACGTTTCCACCATATGCAAATAGGGTGGCAAAATGGAGGAAGGAGCATTAACCTGCTTAAGAACCACAGATGTGACTTCCAGCTAACCAAAAGCAACAGAGTAGTATTGTCAGGGAACAGTTGGTTTTGAGTCAACTGCCAATTAAATGAGCTTGTAATTTTAATCTAGCTACACAACTTCACCGTACTTTTCTGTCTATAAGACGCCCTCATGTATAAGATGCCCCCTATTTTGGGGGACTGAAATTTAAGAAAATGGGGGAAATGGCACAAAATGTTGAGCTTTCTTTGCGGAGGATTGGACAGAGTTCTTGAGCTTTGTGTGTGGGGGGGGGATTACTGAGGGTTGTTGAGCTTTTTTCAGGGGGGAATGCCAAAAATCGCTCTCACGCATGCAACACAAAATCTGCCTCCCATCTGTCCCCTCACCGGCAAAGGCTGATAATCGACTGCCCAATTGCCACAGTGTCGGCCAATCAACACCACCTATTGATGCAGCAACCAATAACACGCACAATAGCCTCTGACAGCCGTGGCACCAACCAATCAAACGTCCACCCATGTGTAAGACGACCCCAACTTTTTAGCATGATTTCTAAGGAAAGAAACCTAATCTTATACACAGAAAAGTACAATAAATTGATTTGATTAATTGATTATAGTTGCAGATCTAAATATTATATATGCATCCATTAGGGGGAAATATGCGACCTTTTTCACTAAACTTCATTCTTTTGAAAACAAATATTTATTTCTTACCAAGGATGCTGGGCACATGGTATAAAAATGTTTTCTTGGTGTTCTTTGTATAGCAGGTTTGCTGAAGTGATTCCATAATGCCAGGGGGGAAGAAAAATATGCTTTGAAGTCTAATATCTGAAAGCTCAGTGGCATCTTGTTTTTGGTACAAAATAGTGGACATGGCTTTCCTTATTAGACAGTAATTTCATTTCCCTCCTATTAGCTGGCACTTAACTGGCTCATAAAGTCAGTGCCACAGTAGACACATCTTAATTATTAGTAAACAAGGAAGGAATAAATTAAATAAATGGTTCTTTTGTGATCAGATCATAGTCACTTAAAACAGTAGTGTTATTGCTTTTCATATAACCGCAAGAAACCAATGTTCCTGCAACTCTTCACCGACCTATAAAAAAATCTTAATATTATGTGTGCTGTGTGTATATGTTATATCACGTATAAAATTTCCTGTCTTGCTAGCCTTTGCCAAAGGCTAATAATGGGTGATAAAACTCAAGTTTATATATATATAGAGAGAGAGAGAATTCACAAAAGAACAATCTTCCCATAGCAGTTTTGTAAGGTTCTGATCTCTTAGTCATTGCTTTGTAGATGTTTCAGACACTATATAGATATGGAGAAATACTGTTGATACTTTGACAAAGAGCATACCATGGTTCATAAAAGGTAAAGGTAAAGGGACCCCTGACCATTAGGTCCAGTCGTGGCCGACTCTGGGGTTACGGTGCTCATCTCGCTTTATTGGCTGAGAGAGCTGGCGTGGCCAGCATGACTAAGCCGCTTCTGGCGCTCAGAGCAGCACACGGAAACGCCGTTTATCCTCCCGCCGGAGCCGTACCTATTTATCTACTTGCACTTTGAGGTGCTTTCGAACTGCTAGGTTGGCAGGAGCAGGGACTGAGCAATGGGAGCTCACCCCGTCGCGGGGATTCGAACCGCCGACCTTCTGATCGGCAAGTCCTAGGCTCTGTGGTTTAACCCACAGCGCCACTCGCGTCCCACCACGGTTCATAGTGATTAGTAATAACTAAATAGGGGGTGGGAATCATATGACAGCCCCTTACTGCTGAAAAGACAAGCAGTTTTAGGAGCTGTACTGCGACACCAATATATTTTGTTTTTGGCAATGTGAAATGCTGTGAGAAAGGATCCAGCTCATTATGTAGCTTTCCCCTACGTACATAGATTACTCATATATATATATATATATAGATATATAGATATATAGATATATAGATATATAGATATATATAGATATATATATATATATGGGAAACTGGCCCACCCTCCATGGGCCACTTTTGATAGGTGGGCCCACCTACCAATCAGCTGTTATCATATGATGCTAGGAGTCTTTCTTTAAACCAGGGTTGCAAAGGGAGAATCTTGGTGAAACCTATCACAATGGGGCTTTGCATTTGGTGCCAGATTTAATAGTGTTGCATTGAGATTGCTGAGAAACAATTGACAGTGCACCTCCAAACTCTGGGTTCATTTATCTGCCCCACACTTGAAGTCATGTGATGTCAGGGCCAGGTGGGTGAAAATGTCTCCAAAGGTCAAATTAGAACCCCTGGAATACCTAATTCTTCCCTTGAGCCAGAGGCTTCTCATTTTGTACCTTAGAATCTTCATCAAAGGCAACAGAAATCACAGTGGTTCCAAGTGTGGGAGTCAAAAGAAAAGGATTGTGGCATGTTTTAAGGTCTTCAAATAATAATAATAATAGGTACAAAAGGAAGAAATTGTGTTCATCAATTCTCTGCATTAACTGTTGGCGAAAGTGGGGAGGAGATGAAGGGATGGAGAGGAGGGGCTTTGATATTGGGACAATGCTTTTTCATATTTTAGGTTTATCCTAAGCCACTTAGCGTACTGGCGCTGTGTAAAAAAATATGAGATGCTCATTTTAAAAATGCATAAGTAAAAAAGAAAAGAAAAGCTAATCCATTTACTTTTAGATATCTGTTATAGGAACGCTCTCATGTTTTCTCTTCTAAGCTTCTTTCCTCAGATGCTTCTTAAATGACCTGGCAGCACATGAGTATGTACAATACATAATAAAAGCACAGGCATTGTCTTAAACGCAGATCATTTATGTATAACAGGTGGGCCAAAGAGCCACCAAGAATTAATTGCTGTACCATAAACCAGATTTTAAATTATAGCCTTTGGTTTAATTTACAACAGGTCTCTGTGTTTCATGGCATTCTGTTTGTGCCTGGCCAGCAACAGATGCTGGTTGATCGACTCTGTGGCAGCTTATTGGGCACTAAGTAGTGCTAAAATTAGTCTTAATGGTCCCCAGTGATAATCCTTATTTTTGGTAGAGGGTTTCTTACGGTATGTTTCAATGCTATAAACATATAAAGGGAAAATAGTGCAACGTAGGGAAAAAGAAACAATCAATCAAATTTATTGTTGAAAGCACAGGTCATACAGAAGAGGACAAAGGGTTGCATCCTGTGCTTATTCTACTCAGATTACATCCATGGAAATTAGCTGACATAACTATCCTGGGTACTTCAACTTCAGTGGGTCTGCTCTAAGTAAAATGTAGCTTGATGCAACTCAAAATGAATAAACATTTTATAAAAACAACAACTATACATTAAATAATTAACAAAAAATACTAAAAATGCTAAATTTTACAAAACAACCTATTATATTAGCATATAATAATTCCTGACTCACTTAACCACAACTAAAAAGCCCGTTTTTTAAGCATTATACTGTATTGACATTAGCAAGTAAAATGTGTTCCCGTGTGGCTGAGTACAGTGGTACCTCGGGTTAAGAACTTAATTCGTTCTGGAGGTCTGTTCTTAACCTGAAACTGTTCTTAACCTGAGGTACCACTTTAGCTAATGGGGCCTCCTGCTGCCGCTGCGCCACCGGAGCATGATTTCTGTTCTCATCCTGAAGCAAAGTTCTTAGCCTGAGGTACTATTTCTGGGTTAGCGGAGTCTGTAACCTGAAGCGTCTGTAACCCGAGGTACCACTGTATATTCAAAATCTGGGCTATGTCCTACGTACTGTGTTCTAACAGCTTCATAAATAGCTGGACAAAAAGTGAGGAAGAGCCTCACCAAATTTACCTCAAATGTACAATCTTTAAGTTCGTAAGGTTCTCTTCCCCACTAGGCCTAAACTGATACTTTCCAAGAAAACTTTTCTCCAGGGTAATCCTATGTATGTCTACTCAGAAATCCCATTGAATTCAATGAAACTCCCAGGTAAGTGTGTACAGAATTGCAGCCAAAAATTGCTTTCCTGAGAAGGAATCTATCAATTTTCAGAAAATGAATTTAATACTCATAACTGAGCATAACCCTGAAAAACGAAGTTTATTTAAAGTTAACTTCCAGGATCAAATCCTGCTGGATGGAGACATCCCTAAACTCATTGCTTTTTCCAGGGTTTTTCGCTAGCAGAGAAAGCTAGAGAATGAACTAGATTGATGCTATCATATTGATATCACAAACGTCTTATTTAAGCTGCTACAGATTTATTCTGTAAGGCACAACCTCTGGAGACTTCCCCCGCACTCCCACAAGGATAAACTCTTAAAACTGGTAATTAAGAATAAAGGTCCGTGCTCTCCTCTCAAGTGAAAAACGCCAGTTTATTTTCTGAGGACCACCACTGGTGTGCATCTAAGCACACATGGAATTTTTCCAAGCAATATATTTTGAACTGTTTGAAGCATAGTTAAATTGGTAAGACCCTCATCTTTCCATGCAACACCAAACTGAAGGGAAGGCATATTTTGAGATTGAATATTTGGTGAATTGGGTAAGCTTGTTCGCCTCCCTGATTTGCAGATCTGCAGGATACTTTATATTGATTGTTCTGCCTTTTAAGTTAAGAGTTAGTAGATGAGCCTGCGAGTGTCTGAAGTAGAAAGAAATGCACGCAAGAACTGGCAAGGTTTAGACTTGTTCAGTTCCCTGCCCTTTGACGTGCCGTTTCTGTAAGTGAGGATTTCTTCCGAAGACTACTACCTTGATTGATCAGGATAGTGGTCTTCAGAGGAAATTCTCACTTACATAGCAGGTACATCAAAGGGCAGAAAATTCAACAAGTCAATATTCAACTGTTCATTTCTACAAAATCCACGGAAACGGTAAGTAAACATTTGAAGCCTACTTAGGCAGGAATATGGAAACATAACTGTGTAGTCTATGTGAAGCAATAATGAATGCTTTCTTTCTCCCAGTAGTCATGCTGAAGTTCAGCAATAATGCAATTTATATGAAAATTAAATAAAAAGAGTTCCACAATATACCATAGCTTGATCCCTTCCAGTTGCTAGCATTAGCTGCCAATATTAGCCCCATTGTAGATAAGCACAGAGATTTGCCTAAGATTAAACCTATATTTCCTCTTTTAATGTCACAAATCTGTTCACCTGAGATAATTTTGCCTGCCCACCTTTCGTGTTGGAGCCTCACTAGGCTATTTGGCTCGCTGGTTAACAGGGCTGGATATTGATTTTTCTTCCTGATCTTAATTGGCCCCTTGGTTGTGCTCCCGCCCCCCTTTCCTGCAGGGATTTAAGGCTTACTTGTATTAGGCAACGGTTGGATTTTTGTATGTGGGCGGACATGACAGTGAGCAGGATCAGCATAGTAAAGGGTGCCACATAAGGGGCCTGTGGAAGAGGATTGGCCATGACACCCCCTAAGGTTGGGTTAGGGACCCTGCATTGCTGGAATCTCTCACCCCAGTCATGCAATAAGACCATACCAAGGCTCAACACTGGGTGATACCCATGAAAGGGGTTTGGGCACTTCCCAATCCTAATGGAGGACCATTCCATCAACAAGGGTTGGTGGAATGTGGCATGGGATCTTTGCATGTTCAGACCCAGAAACCTCCCCCCTAAATAAATTCACACTTGACTCAAATTTTGGCTTGGTTTTTGGCAGAATTTAGGCCACAGCTTTATGATTACAGAAATTGACTGGTTGCATAGGCTCTGGTTCAACTAGCTCCCTGCCATGCAGGTAGCGCTGACCCAGGGTTCCAGCATAGGTCAGCCAAAGGTGAACACCTGGATCAGTGGAAAGCCGGGAATGGGCTATCCCCGCCACCCTAATGTCCCCCTGGACTCAGGCATGGGCACAACCCCCTCTCAGGGGTTGACCAAACCATCGAGTCTCTGGATTCCTTTAACGGAATACCCTTCACATAGGGATGGCGAGAGCGTTCTATCACTTGAACCAGAGCCTATCTGCAACCTTACAAGTTGTGATGATTTGCTACACGGCAGGCGAAACCCAAATGGCAACAGCCGATCAGCCAAGTGGGGAAAATTCCTGCCATGCCCCTGTTCCAATGGCAGACGACACACGACGGCATAGCAAGGTCAAGGGCAACAAGCCCTAAAAGTAGGGAGAGGTGGGCGGGTGTTCCGATGCACGAGCCAAAAGAGGAAGCTCTGGGTTACGTACATGGGCATAAATAGGTCCCTCGAGCCGTTTGGATTGCGTCCCATTGGCCATATTGTACCCAGCTTCGAGGGACCTACCAATTGGGTGTTGTGGCTGACCAATTGTACCTACCCACAACACAGGGTGTTGGTTTTCCAGGTCTCACCACAATACGTGCCCTTTTTAAGGGAGGACCCGATTTGCCATACTGCCATGTCAACCCTGCTTTCCACTGCAGTCAATAAAGTTTTGTCCCTGTTTTTACCCAACACTGGCTATCGCAGGGCCACAGATGTGTTTGCCTGGCTCTAAGCTCTATGAGGTTGTGCAGATCCCAAGGAAACTAGATGGCAAAAGCTCTTCCCTAGAGGTCTCAATCATTCTGCTGCTGCTGGGTATCAAATAAGCCTCTTTTCTTCTTTGATCCTTCCTTCCTTACTCCCACCCAGCCAGCCCCGTGCCCCCACCCAACCCCAAACAATGGCAAAAACCAAAGGCTATTGATGAACTGAGACACAGCAGCCTGGTTGATGAAAGCACTGCACATAAATGCTACTTTTTATGATGTATATATGTTAATTGAGAAGCTTTATTTTCTCCCACTTATCTGCTTTTGCAAAATACAAATAAGAAAATAGCACAATGTAGCAAGGAAGGTATAATTGAAATGATTCTTATTGCCAACTATTTCATTCGTTATTTTATGCAAAGCTTTCATTGAGAGAATTTATTGGGAAATAAAAACATTTAAACATTTAACTAAATTTTTTTATTTGACACTCTTTGGTCTTTAAAAGAAGCAGTGGGAAAGCAGTTATATTCAGAGGAGTTTGGAAAATAGCTACTAAGAACATTGCACTACTTGCCATAGCTGATTGGCCTAGATGCATGGGGAAACACCAAATGGCAATGTACAGAGGAAAACGTGGATTTATGAAGCCTGTTTAAATTATGCAAATAAAGTAAATATGCATATTTCTCTTATCTTGCACAATTCATTCTGCACTTTTTATTTTGACTGCCTTGCACAAGTGAGGAGATCTGGGAGGGGGGCATCCAGGCATCACAATGGCAGAGGCCATATTCCACCCTGGGGGGGGGGTTTGCCTCAAAAGGAGACCCCACCACCACCAGGACTGGCCCTAGAGCTGCCCCCTGCTCTCACCCCCCAATGGGGTCAGCTTGTGGTTGGTAGGTCTCGCAGTGCCTCAAAGGACCCTCCATTCCTGAAACCAGCATTGGAGTCCATTGCTGGATCCACTCCAGGTTGCCTGCTCAGCCAACAAGACCCACAGCAGCTGCCTGCCAACCTTCTTGTGAGTAAAGGGAGGTGTAAGGGGAACCAGCTCCCCCTGCCTCTCTCTTCCCCCACCTCGCTGTGATCAGGCCGAGATGTAGGCCTAAGCACAGACCGAGGACCCTGCCCGGTCCTCCTGCTGACAAAGAGGCTAGAGAGGTCAGCTCATCCCTTAAATAGGGACCAAGCCCCACCTCTTCTTCAGACTACCTAAGGAATGCACCAATCAGTGCCAAGGATTTTCCTGCTCCGCCTCTCTTGCCCAACGGCCCACAAAGGTGCCACCCAGGCCTTTGGGCTGAACGTCCTTCCTCAACTGGAAGAGACTGATCACAGAGTTTTAGGCACTGGCAACTTCAAGACTGGGTTACTGCAGTATAGTCCATGTGGGACTTCCCTTGTGTTTTATCTGGAATCTCCAGTTAGTAGTTACCCTCTCAGCATAAAGCACCTCTGCACCAGAGATCTGTTCTTGTGACCCATTTGTTCCTGGGCCAAGTTCAAGGTGAAAATATGAAGATACCACATGTTACAAAAAAACATTTCCTGGTTAAATGTTCAGGAACTTTTTAGAATGAGCTGGAAAGAAAGACAGAACCAATAAAGCATTTTCCTGTTCCTTGCTGTAATGGAGAAGAGCTCTGAAATAATGTCAGCAAGAAAGAGAACAAAAGGGCACTTTAGGCAGACTTTCTGGAAATATATTGGTTACCGTCACAGTGAAGTTCTGACCGCTTTTAGTAGTAGGTTTATCTCCCTTGCCCTTGTAATCGTGAGTCCAGGAATAAGCGATGCAAATAATTCACAATCACAGTGAACTTAATTTGATGAACCAAAGAAGAAAGTCCCATAGCTAAATAATCTCCAGATGCATAATTGAAAGGATTCTTTATCTAGAGGCAAGTGGGTTTCAACATACAGCATAAGAATGTATATGCACTGAAGAAAATGCTTAAATGGAGTACTCCAAATATCCACAATGTACTTCCAGTTAGAAAGCATGACTCCAGAATAACTTTTTCTTTTGCATGGACAGGCGGAGTCCCCCCAACCCCAGACGACCCCCGAGTGGAGTAATAACTCAAGATAACATGCTATGGAATTAAAATTGGCCACAACTTTATTAAGTTTCAAATGTAGGGAGACCCTGGCTCAGGCATTGGGCGTTTATCCTTCCCAGTCCCCAGCCGGGGATCTGGGAGACTTCAGGGTTATCCAGAATGAGTGGTGATTGGGCTGGCTCTGGAGAACCGCCATTGGAGGGGAGAGCAGTGACAACCTCTCAGCGTATGGCCAATGCCTCCCCTCAAGACCCCTTTAACGGGGAACCCTGGTATCACCGCCACAAGGGGGACGTGGGTCATGGCTTCACACCCTTCCTCCATTTAGGAAGATAGACTAAAGGATTCCACCCAAGGCCTGAAACCGCCAAAGTTGTGATGTTTTGCTGCGGGAAAAGCAAAACCTGCCAATGCAGGAAAATTCCTTTCCGGCCCTTCAACAATGACCCTGGCGTAGCAGCGCAGGCGTAGCTGTGGAGAAGAGGTTAACCTGCAAAAGAAGACTTAACTGAGGGAGGGGAGGGTAAGAGAAGCTCTGGAGCCGACTGCCACTTCGCAGGTAAGATTTACCTTCTGTTGTGTGGGCAGGATGGTCCTTCCCCTTACCTGGCCAATCCCCTGGCAACGCCTCCCCAGGCGGGATTGGGCGATTGGCTGAGGTAGGCGGAGACCTCCAGGTTTCCAGCCTGGGGAGGATGAAGCCAGCCCGAACTACCATGAGTCACACTGGGATCCGGGGGGCTGCGCGCGACCACGCAAAAGACACCCCCATTTATGTGGGGAGCGGTCATTCCTAAGGGAGTTTCTGGTCCTGGTTTTAGTATGTCATTGTATTGGAATGTGTTGCTCATCACTGGCTGGATCTACATGTTTTAAATTAAAATGTTGTATAAAGCTTAATAGGAGTTTTCCATTGTCAGTGGCTTGTTGCTCTGCTGCGCCCTCTGGTGTCACATTTTAATAACACATTTTTAACGTTTAAAATGACGTGTAGATGGGACCTTGGTGTTGGTGATCTCCCCACACCCACACAATATATGAATATCTAATTGTTTACAGTAGTTTGATGATTTTCAACAGAGAAATGGCGGGGTCACAAGAAGTTAGGCAGGTCCTTCCCCTGCTCCTCTACTGCTCCTGATCATAGACTCGAGGCTGCTTTTGAATAAAGAACCGGATTGTTAGAAGAACAGCATGTAACATGTTGTTCAGCCCTCAGTGAGCCCTCATTCCATAAAACCTGCTGATTCAAGAAAAAAGAATATAGAAAGGAGACTTCCTGGATGCCAAGATCCAAGTACCCCAGCAGAGATTTAAAGTCACAATATATCTAGCAAAGTAAACCATGGAAATATAGGCTGTAAAACCTTAAATGTAAGTGAGTTCCAAGATGTTCCCTTAAAAAATTCTTTACAAGCCTTCCCTCTTCCCCCAGCATAGGAAAAGGCCACAGATCTGGTAAGTTTAAAATGATTTACTTACAAACTAGCCAATGATCAGATTCATATGCTTCAGAGTAGCTGCACAGGCAGTAAAACTTATGTTAGTTACAAAGCGGTGAAAGTTCCTAAATTATTGGTCTAGGCAGTGCTTTTTTCCTGGGGGTACACAGGGGTACGCATACCCCTAAACATTTTGTGAATCTGCGTTTGGCCTCATTGAGGGGCAGTATTTCAATATGAGTAGGAAAATGAGAGTACCCCTAAACATTTTTTTAAGGAAAAAAAGGACTGGGTATAGGGGCAGAAATGGCTTTTCCTTTCCTGTTATTTTTTTCTTTTTAAAATGTTTATTTGTTGCTGTTGATAAGCAAAACCAGCACCCCCATCGAACTATGCTACCTCGTAACATAGCATAGCTGCTTGCAATGGCAGCAATGGAAAAGTTAATAAAGGTTCAGAAGGAATGGTCGCTCCTGGGAACTTCCACCTCTGAAAGATCAACATGGATTCTCAGCCATTCTGTGAGAAAGCACTCGAATGGGCTCCTTCTTTCCACTTTCCAGCCCTTGGTTGAAGCTTGAGTGTGCACACATTACTTCTTGCGGATCACGGTCACCTCCTTTTTCAGTCACATCATAACTTTGTCATGGTATTTTCTCATGCCCTCTGTCAACGTCCTTTTGCATGGTGGCCATCTCAAAGGCTGAGCGGTAAAAGCAGTGCAATAATAAATTGGCTCTGAGAGCCAAATGAAACATATGGCTGTGACATCAAATGCAAAGTTACTGCACATGGCCTTCTAATATGAGGCACTGTGTAATGGGGAGTCGCTTCCAAAGGAGCGAAAACAAAACGTTAAGCTCCACTGATTTTAGCAGTTCAAAAATAAAAATAAAGAATTGCTCAAGCTCTCATTCAATAACGCCATAATTCAAATTCTTAAGCCAGGGGTTTGTTGAAGGCTTGATTAATGTTGATAGAACTCTTTACTTCTCATACATTTACTGCTTTTTTAGACAGCAACTGGAATAGATTTCAGACAACAGGGATCAGAATTATGTGTTATCTGTCCATGAAACACAAATCGAATGTGGCAGTCGCAAGTTGATGAACAAGCCTGAGTGTCCTTCGCAGCTTGTCCTATAATATTGAGAGAAAGATATATGTCGCCTATTACTTGAAGAGATCTGTTCTGAAGAATGAACTATAATAGGGCTGCTGCGAGGTAGAAGAAAAATTCCTTGCTGTGCTTGTCAGAGAAAAAAATGATTGTATGAACTGATCTTGCTATAGCCTAATAGTGCTAATTGCATGATCAAATCCTTAAGACTATTCTTGTGTGTGCTAATTTTCCCCCCTCCTTCAGATTTCACTGATCTCATTTATATTCTTTTATGTAAAAATAATTGGTTTGGGCATCGTTGTTGTTTTTAATGATTGTTTTCAAATGTTGCTGTCTTTTCTGCTAACTAGAATTGGAGGAATTTTTGATCAAGATTATTTGCCACTCTATGAATTTGCATAAACGTGATTATCTGAAACACGATGCTCAGATGTTCTGCTGCTTCCTCTTCCATTCATGTCAATGACTTTGGCTTTAAATATCATGATGATAATTTATATCCCAGCTGCATGCATCTTCACAATCACATCTGCCCATCAAGGAAGTCATTATTTAGGACACAATTCAGCCAGACTTAAACACTGTAAAGTTCCACTGATTTCCAAATATGAACAACCATCAACTGAAATTAATGGCTCTTTGAAGTGCTTACCTGAAGTGGATCATGACCTTATTTATTCTAATATTCTAATATCTAGGCTATTTGCTCCCCACAGGCAGGCTTAGGGTAGATGCTAACCAAACTATAACCATGCTACAAAAACATATATATGGAAATGTGGAATCCTGCTGAAACAGAAGATATGGAATGCATTCTCCTCCAGATGTTGCTTGACTACAACTCCCATCACCCTCTATCATTGACCAAGCTGCCTGGTGTTGATGGGAGTTGTAGTCCAACAATATTTGTTCATAGGTTCCCCAACCCTTAAATGGCAGAAAACTCACATTGGATACCACCTCCCATCAGCACCACCAGGTACGGTCCATGATCAAGGATGATGGAAGTGGGAATCCAGCTCTTGGAGAACCATAGTTTCTTCACTCGTGAGCAGAGGATGCTGGCAGGAACAGGGATACAGGAGCACCCCAAGGTTCTATTGGAGAAGCAATGGCATGTGACTAGAGTTAGATAAATGTCTTGCCGAGTAAGGGTGTATGAAATTAGTTCACTCCAGCTCAAACCAGTCATGTTAGTTGATCAGAGCTTTTTTATGGGGCCCACCCCACCCCTCTTTCTCTGATCCAAGCAGATACCACTCTGTGTCTGTTCCTTCTGTTGAATTCAAGCTGTGTAGCATTGCTTGCGGTCTATTCCTGCAGTACTGAGTTTACAAAATGCAGTCCCGCTCTGCACAAGGCTGACTGATTTTCTCAGCAAATCAAACACTTCAGAAACAAGTTCAACCTGAAAAGGCACTGAGCCTTTTGCGACCACCTAATTTGAGTGCTCACAAAAAAAAGGGAATACTATGATGCCCCCAAGGCCAAGGATGGCAGCAGGTGATCCAGATTCCCAGCAAACATCTATTTCTGCTCGGGGTGGGACTGGGACTACAAATTTCAGCATCCCCAGTGGGAAAATGGCACAATTTGAGACAATTATCACCAGAGGGGAAACCCTCCTGTAAGAATTATGTTCCATTATATACAATAGGAGACCTCAACACTGCAAGGCAGCAGAGGCTTTTTGTTCTTTTTAAAGTTGTTTCAATATTTACTAATTTCTTTGACCAAGGTGGACCTGCTGTGGGGCAACTGTGATCCAGATCTGTGTTACTTACAAAAATGAGCACCCACATGTGCCTGTTTTAAAAATTGGGGAAATGCTGCTGGAAGAGAAGGAGATTAACTCTTTCCTCATGCCGTGTTCCAGACACAAATCCCTCTAAGCCAGAGGTCACCAACTGCTGTGCCCACAAGCACCCCCACTATCACCCACGAAAAACCCCGATAACCACTGTTGAAGGTCTCCAGTAACCACGACTGATAGACTGGCTGGAAACCCAGCTTCCAAGTTATTTACTGGGCTGCACGTAGACTGCCCTTTGTACACACCGCCCATCGCTACTACCGATCCGATGGTTTAGTGAGGTCCTCGGATCAGCCCCGCTGGGGTCGGCCACGGCCCTGGCGGAGCACCAAGAAGACGGTCGAACTTGACGTATCTAGAGGAAGTAAAAGTTGTAACAAGGTTTCTGTAGGTAGAAGCCAAGTTACAGGGAACCTGGCAGAGGGCCTTCTTGCTAGTGGCACCCGCCCTGTGGAATGCCCTCCCACCAGATGTTAAAGAGAACAACAACTATGAGACTTTTAGAAGACATCTGAAGGCAGCCGTTTAGGGAAGCTTTTAATGTTTGATGGACTACTGTATTTTAATATTTTGTTGGAAGCCGCCCAGAGTGCCTGGGGAAACCCAACCAGATGGGTGGGGTATAAATAAAAAAAATATTATTATTATTATTATTAGGCATGCCCTTTTCCAAAGGCAATTCAGATTGGATGCCAGACCTCTTCCTTTCCCTTGTGGATGGGGAGAGTACAGCAGAGAAGAAGGGTCAATACTGCAGAAAGTAGATGGTGATGGTTGATTAGCATTAGGTTCTTATGCCTTTCTTTGTTTTCTGTGGAAGGCGCGTCAGAAAGCACTCATACTTTAGGTGGTGGTGGGAGTTCCAGGCCATGGAAGCTACTTTTTCCATTTAATCCCTTTCAAAGTTTTATGCTCCCCCCCCCCATTTTTGCAGAAATGGGAAGCAGCGTTGTGGACCTGCTTCATGCTTGTAGGGTTCCTGAGTGCTCTGGGGCATAGATGTCACTATTTCCATGCCCCCTGTGGCATTCGTACAGAGCCCCTGGTTGTTTCACGGACTATTGACCTGTACACCACTGCTTTATTCTTCCGCTGCCACCAACCAGGTTTCTTCTGGTGAAATACTGAGTCTCAGTCAGGTTGTAAAGTCAACAACAAAGATTAAAGTTTATTGAAGAACAAACAGGTTTTAAATATGTTCAGAACGTTTCTCAAATGCGCACCTTTAACTAGATGTGGCACTATCTCACACTGTCACACTCTTCTCTCTCAGTTCCTATCCCTGTTTCTCACTCTGTCACAACCACTATGTTCGACTTTTACTGCCTCTGTCTGACCCTCACTCCTCTATCTCCCCCTGGTAAACCCCTGGGCTGAGCCTCAAAACCAGGTAGGCTCCGCCTCTGAGCTTTCTCACTGGTCAATCTACATTAATCATTTCCATCCCCCTGTACAAAGCGTGTTCTCCCTGAAATGAGAGCACGTGTTGCGGTGGGGTCTGCCAAGCCAACCCTCTGTTGCCAGGCAGGTGAGTTGGCCTGGGGCAACGACTGGATGGCCGGGTTGCTGGGGTAAATTGCATGTTGCAATGTGGTGGGTGGGACCAAAGGCTTTAAATATTGGGGCACTCAGCTTTTGCTTTCTCTTTTGCTGAGTGCATCGGATCACCCGCCCACCCGCCCTGAGTTCCGGTTGACCTTGCTATGCCTGTCATGGAGTCGTCTGCCATTGGGGCAGGGGCCTAGTAGGAATTTTGTCCATTTGGCTGATTGGCTGGTGCCATTTGGTTTTTGCCTACTACTTAGCAATTTTTCACAACTTGTAAGGCTGCGGTTAGGCATTGGTTATAAAAAATTGGTGGAGGAGGGGTAAGGATAGGCTGGGCCTGCCCCTCCAGTGGTGGTGTGGAAGGGAATTCCGTTAAAGGAATCCAGGGGCTTTCCACGATTTCGTCCAATCCCTGAAATGGGACCAGGGCTGGCAAGCCTTGGGGAGCAGGTTGGGTGAGCGGTGAGGGCCTGTGACCCAGCTCAACTGATCCCCAATATTGCTTTCCCTTCACTGGCTTCCGAGGGAGATCGGAAAAGTCAGTTCTGTCCCAAGTGGGGGGACAGATAGTCTTAACCAATGCCTAAGCAACCACTCACAGATTATGTATTTTAATAAAGTTGTGCCAAAAACCTTAAACAAAATTTATGTGTGAATTGTGAATTCATTTTGAGGGGTGGCTTGGGGACCTCGACACGCAAACATAATCACAAGGAATGGGCAAATGCCACACCCACCTATTTGAGGTTAATAGTTCTCTGGAAGAAAGCATTTCCTGATAAAATCAGTTGAGAAATACTTAATTAAAGCTGGTTTGTGTCCTATTTGATTTACACAGTACTTTACACCTGGAACAACGGAGATTCAGACTAAATATTAGGAAGAGCTTTCTGACGGTAGAAGTTGTTCAACATTGGCAGTGGTGGACTCTCCTTCACTGGAGGTTTCTAAAACAGAGGTTGGATGGGATCATTTGCAAAATGTGAGCCAAGATGCCTCTCTAATTCAAAGCAGTATTTGGAGAAAAGGCATGGAGGTGGAGGAAGAAAACTGACATGCTCTTAGAAGCTCTTTCCCGAAGTTTTCTCCCCATAGTCAGCAAAATGTTATGATGTTTTATGCTTCATAGGTTGTATTATATAATCACCAAGCTTGTAGTGAAGAGGCACCTAAATACTTTGAGTGTAACGTTGGCACTTTTGACCAAACTAAAAAGCCAGTGCATTTACATTGTAAACAGCAGAGATGCAACCTGCATTGTTAAATGTTTGTGAGGGGAATGCACTCAGGCATTTGCCTTGAATGCTTTGAGGAAATTTTCTGGGGTAACCAAATTTAGTTTGCACTTTTTGCAATAGCTTTATTCATAGCAATCTGTTAGAGACCCTCTTCGTGCCAAGAAACAGCGACAAATAAAACTTGTTCATTTATATTTACAGCCCAACTTTGATTTGTACCAATAAAACTTAATAATTTAGAAATTAATAGACTGCAAATTAAATTATGTTCCCCCAATATATAATTAGTTTAGCAATAGTAACGATATAATTAGCTGTATATTGCAAGCCACCATAGAAGAAGAAATACCTTCCAACACAATACAGTATCGTTACTATATTTTAGTTTAGATATCTAAATACATGCAAAATTAAATATGTAACAATATTAGGTTTATATGCAGTGGATTTCTGATTGCTCATCTGTATTACTATGGAAGACAAGGATATTAGCAGACTTTCAGGCTCACCCAAGAAATGCATCTCACTCCCTCTCTACTTTTCATTCTATGTTCAGCTTTTCTTCTCCCTTTATTATATGCTTTGCTCACTAAATAATTATTCATGGTATAGGTATTTGTTTTTTTCTGTAAACCATATTGTTAGTGGATAAAGACACCAACATAGATATAGATACAGATTTCTACAATAAGGAAGAAAAATGGAAATTTCCAAATGATGTATCCCAGGAAAACATAAGAAGTAGAATTCCAGAATAGGGGGAAATGTTTTCCTAAAATCCAGACAATACTTAATACTGAAGTGTTTACTGCCAATTCTCCTATATACTCTATATTTACTGCAATAATCTCGGAATATAAAAAAAGAAACCATTCTAATCAGCAGCTATGTTTGCAATTGCTTTAAAGATCGTCTGGCTTGGTAGATATGTTACTGTTGTAAGAAAAATAATTTCCTAGGTTATTTTTTTGTACTAAAACAAATATTAGCTTATGATTCTCTTGTGCTATTTCCAGCTCCCCTTTGAGATGGTAATAATGGGTTTTACATTTCCAATCACATGTAATGACATGTTGCTAAAGCGTTGTGCAAGCATTTAAAAAAATGTTTGAAATTATGTGGATAAAACACTGTTATAGAGTGCATTGGGAAAAGAGCACATTTGGGGTCAAACAAGATGTGACAAGAAGGAGAAACCACACGTGGGTCACTTAGCATTGTTGAGGCATTGCTCTTCCACATCCGGCCAGAAGTACAGTGTCCACTGTAATCCCTTGCCACATTTAATATGTAATTTGTGAATTGACATCCTGTGTCAATGCCTGTCCCTATAGCAGAGGTGAAGTATTACAGCAAGAACCCTGAGAAAGTATATTCAGGAGAATGTCCATTCAGTGCCTTGGAAAAATAGACCCATAACTGTGCTGCTGCCAGAGCCGGATTTAGGTTTGATGAGGCCCATAGCTACTGAAGGTAATGAGGCCCTTTATATGTCCAGCTGTCCTTTGTCAACAACAAATTGTCACTGTTTTTTGTGTTGAATATATACTATATGGTAATTTATGGACCTAATAGGTATCTAGCCATTGATATTTTAAGGAGCAGGCTAGCAGGCAGGGCCCATTACTTACATCATAGGAGCCTACACAACACAAAACACTGTTGTTGTATGTAGGTTTTTCTTCTATTTGTTTTTGTTTTGGAAATGTACATCCAGGTGTGTGTGTTTTTTCCCCTTTAGATTATTTGGGGGCCCCCAAGAGAGTGGGGCCTTAAGCTATAGCTTGTTTACCTTATACGTAAATCCGGCACTGGCCATTGCATGGCAATGTATATGAACAGGACTGGACCATCATGAGGCTAGATGAGGCGAACGACCTCAGGTGGCAAGATCCACAGGGGCAACAGATCCTGTTGTACGTCTTTAGATCTTCACTCACTCACTCTTCCCTGGTGGGGAGAGGGTGTCATTTTGTGGCTCACCTCAGGTGCCAAAATGTCTTGGGCTGGCCCTGTATATGAAGATTGAAAAAAGTGGGTTACTCCACCCTTGAAGGGCAGAGGAATCACAAGGGGAGCTAAACAAATACTGCAATGGAGCTACTGGAAGAAAAGCTCTCCATGGGAGTGGGGGGCTTCTTGTTGTCTCAGGCAACCTCAGAGAGAATGTACCCACCAAGCCACCCACCCAAAGAGCCCCTTGAGCCGTCAGTCTCTACCCAATCCCAGTCAATCACCCCTCCTCCATCTTTTTGCCCTCTTTACGGCCTGACCTATTGCTCATTCAGGTTTTTTTTTCTTTAGCCACAAGGAAAGTAGAAGTAATTAGTTAGAAACCATGAGTCTTTTAAAGCATCGGTATTCCCAAAGCACATTCTAAGAGTATTGCTTGACTGCACTGGACTGGCTAGTGATGCACATGCATTAAACCTAAGAAAAATCATCACAACCAAGGTCTCAAAAAGTTGGAGAGGGGCGTAAAAAACAAACAAACCATGGCTATATGACAGAGCAGGACCTATGTCTTCTGGATTGCATAACAGTGTGTGAACAAAAGGCATTTCCAAAGAAAAGAGGTAGTGGAGACTCACCTATGACCATTCTTGTTGGATTAGCAATTATTTTACCATTTCATGGAAGCTGCGAGGAAATCCATACTGGATGGGGCCTGTTGTGCTGAGGGAGAAGGGATTCAAACCTTTCCCTCTGCACCATTTTCAACATATGCACTACCTCACAGATTTAATATTGGGCATGATGTGGGAAAGGAAGACTGGAACCCATATTGTACCTGTCCCAACAAGCCTAAAGGCTACCCCAGGGGGTAACTGGATTGAGGAAGAAGGAAGAACTGGATTGAGGGAGGGGGCAGTCAACCTCCCACATTTGCTGCTTTTGAGTGTTAAAAAAGGATACTGATTGGGACTCTCCTGTGCTCCATATATTTGACCATTATGCATATAAACACATGCAATCTTACATTATTCTCTCAAAGCAGTTAACATAAGGCCCTTTATAGCCAAATCTACTCTTCTTTGAATATTTTTACGGAAGCCTTATCTTTTTTTTCTTTTTTTTTACAAACTCAGTTAATGTCAAATGTCCAGATGTCAACCATTTTGTCTGCAGCGGTTTTCTGTGATGCTGTTCTGTGTAAAGATTTTACCCCTTGCCCACAGGAAATGTAACATGAGAGCAAAAAGCACAGAGGGGGTGTTGAAATATCACCAGATGGTTCTGTAAGTGTCCGTTTTATTTCTCTGAGATATAACACTCACTGAATTGAAAGAAGAGGTGGTTGTCCCATAGGTTTTGAGGGAATGACATTGTAGCTTGACTTTACTCAATTGTAAACTTCTTTCGGGCTTGTTGAGCATGGGAGGGGTGGAATTGACAGCCCCTACCATACAAGATAGATTGTACATGACTGGGTGACAGCTATTGGCCAGGATATAAAAAATGATAGACTATTTGTTGGTCTGCATTTGAGGCTGTGCTATTTAGGGTGGCAATCTTGCTAGCCATCTTAGGTGCCCTGAAATTGAGTGAACTGCTGTTAGCAGGGCTGGCCCAAGGCATTTTGACACCTGAGGCAAACCACAAAATGGTGTCTCTCCCCCCAATCAGAGAAGAAAGGGTGAAACATCAGAAACAATGGAGGAAGAATAAACGGTGGGACCAAGGAAACAAGGGTGGGAAGAGATTGGCAGAGATTCACCAAGAGGCCACTGTAGAGGCAGCCTTGGAGGAGGCTGCTGAGGAGGTTGTCGCTGCTACAATGGATCCTGCCTCAATTTGTCTCATGGGTGGGCCAACACTGGGTAGTAGCATCCTTGAACAAGAGCAGTGGTAGGTCTTTCACTTTTCTGTAGGAAGGGTTATTGCCCTTATTCCTTCCATCCCTTAACCTCTATGCCTTCCCTTCCATGCTCTCTCTGCTGGCTCTTACTGCATTCTCAAGAAATCAGAAACCTTTGCAAATCCAAATATTAGAAATGGAAAATGTTTTTGCCAGCCAAATCACTACATGTGAGTTTATGCTGGTCACGATCAACACTGTCACGATCCAACAGAACTGTGAACACCATTTGGTGGAAGATGCAGCATGACAAGGTGAGAAGGCAGCAGAACTTAAACAGCCTGAACTTACCTAAAGGACAGCAATAGCACAAGCCTTTCAAATTTCTTTCTATGTGACACTTCTGTGCTGCCTACAAACCATGTATTTGAGGCAGTACAATAGACTTTGTTGGTGAATGATGTTGTTGAGCCTGAACGTACTCTGGCTCAGTTATATCACACTGGCATAATTTTGTAGACTTTATTTTGTTTTATACAGCTGTACAGCCTTAGCTGTTGAGAAAATAATATTGTGGCAATGTAGGTCATTCTTCCCTGTGTATTTGACTAAGACCTCTTCCAGCTTTTGGCATTCTCTTTTGAGCTGGGCTGCTCTCATGTTGTGAGCATAAAATGTAACCCAATTCTACTCCTGACTTTGCAGACCCTAGAGGTGAGCCCACATTGAGCATTGTCAGCAAGCTCAGTAGCAAATAATCACCTCTGTCTGATTTTCCCTTTGTTTTGAGAGAATACTCTTGGTGGCTCGTTCAGTAGGAGTCATTTGATCCTAACCTTCTCCATGTGGTCTTAATTTCTGTGGATTACACTGAGGGTCACTGCTCTACTGGTTTTTACATTAAGGAGAAATGTATTCTTTATTTTAAAAAAAGAGTGATGGTTCTGAAAGGGAAAAAAATATTAGTGGACATAGCAGCTTAATTTTTTTTTAAAAAAAATTCTATGTCATATTGTTCAATTGAAAATGGTCTGTAGCACTGACCAGTATGATTGAGAATAGCAACCTATTGGAAAAAGTAAAGCTTCATAAAATGAATGAAATATTTTCTGCATAGAGCTGTGTGTATTCTTAAATAGAAAAAGTATAAAAATTGTAATCCAAAACTGTGACATATATGAGCCTAGCAAATTAAGTTGGCATGATATCATTTATTTTGCACATGCTTGCTATTTTGAATTCTTTCTTGCTTCTAGTTATTGGTTCCAGATTACATAGTCTAATGATGTCAGCATGTTATCAAACAGCTCCTCAATGTGGATTTTGTTGAAATTCTCAAGACATGCATACTTACTCGGAAACATACCACACTGAACACAGTGGGACTTGCTTCTGAATATGAAATATTAATATGAAAACATGAATACCAATGTACAGTGCATCTCCCACCCATGAAGACACTAGATTGTGGTGTAAATGTAAGTACACTCAATTTATGTGGTTCTGCATTAGGTTCAGTAGTGTTCTTTTGAAATTGGTTCTTTCTTCCTGGCTTTTCCTTACCTGATAATCTTTGCAATTTACACCTTTCATAAGATCTAAAACCACTTCTGTAAATCTAGTGGAAATTGAGCACAATGTTAATTGTTTCCGGGGGGGTGGGGTGTTTTCAACCACATTCACTTGGAAAATTACAAGAGTTCTGTGTTGCCATTTCCCTGCAGTTTTTGCGATCATACCACCATTGTTCACGTAGCAGAATTTGGGATAGTATCCTGGCATGCAGTTCTTTCCAGCCATTTAAAATTTAGCATGGCAATAAAGTGATTAAAAAGCCATAACACAACAGAAGGACTAATGTTATAACCACTAAACCTAAAGCAATACCGCCCCCCCTTTCTGAATGCAGCTACACAAATAAGTGCACTCATGTATTATTACTATATTCCAAATCCACGTCTTGTTGAGGCCTACGTTGTGTCCTCATTGAGCCACATGAAAGCTACAATTTCATAGTTCCACACAGCTGTGTTCATTTGAATAGCATAAGATATATTGAACTGATGGGAAATCTCCATTTCCATTAGATGCTCCTCAAGTGAGAAAAAATGTCCCACTCCCATTGCTACCTTATCCATACATTGCATCTTCATGGGACAGAATCCAAAGTTGATTCTCATACGGTTTGTGTCAAGGTCTGGTTATTCTCTACGTCCATTGTGGCTCTGTTGCCTGTGCAATCAGGTGTTTTGCCTGAAAATTACCGGTATAACCTCTGACAAGTTTTCTTTTCAGAGAGATGAATCCCTGCTTTACTGCTACTGTATTTTATTGATTGAGGGCTTTCTTATACTCTCTTTCTCCAATACCAACCGAAGCTTTCATTTTCTTCCTGGCATAATGGTTGTTGTACTTATTATTCCATAAGCTCTATATGCTTCTAGTAAATTTTGGGTATTGATTGCTTTGTTGTATAAAGCAGCAGCTAGAAACTTAGCAGGTCATTCAGTAGTTACAAAACCATAACTACCACATAGCTCTGGAAGTAAATGAACGGTAATAAAATACAATGAAGGTATTCGTTAAATAAGATTTGAGATGAAAAAGGCTTAACTATGTGTGGATATTTCCTATTAGTCACAAAATATAAAGGCTGAAGTGCTTCTTGATATATTTGGGAATGAAAACAAGAAAGGCATCCTTTGCTGCAGATAGGACACATCTGAGGAATTTGATGGAAGCCCTATTTAGGGAAGTTTTTCATGTTTGATGTTTTATCGTGTTTTTAGTATTCTGTTGGGAGTCGCCCAGAGTGGCTGGGGAAACCCAGCTAGATGGTCAGGATATAAATGATAAATTCTTCTTCTTCTTCTTCTTCTTCTTCTTCTTCTTCTTCTTCTTCTTCTTCCAGTGGTACCTTGGTTTAAGAACAGTCTTGTTTATGAACTATTCGGTTTATGAACTCCGCAAAACCGGAAGTAGTGTCCCAGTTTGCAAACTTTACCTCGGTCTGAGAACGGAATCCAAATGGTGGAAGGGCACTGGTGGTGGGAGGCCTCATTAGCGAAAGCATGCCTCGGTTTAAGAACGGTTTCAGTTTAAGAATGGACTTCCGGAATGGATTAAGTTCGTAAACCAAGGTACCACTGTATTATTATTGTTACCTAATACTGCATGCAACACTAATGTCTCACAGCAAACGCAACTGATCTGTAGAAAACACAACTTGAGAAAAGAGACAATGCACATATTTTTGTAAGCTAAGAAATATTTAATAAAAATTATTTTTTATAAACACACACATGTATTTGTGTGTTTGTCAGTTCGTAATATGTATCTGAATCTTAAAACAACAAAGGAAATGTATCCATAATGTGATAAGGTGAGGAAGCTCTATGTGTACAAATTCATACATCTTATAAGGAATGGAGAAGCTGTGCCTCCATTTCTACTCTAAGACCCTAGCTGCTCAATTATTTCTGTCATGGATATTCAGACAGGTGTCATTCACTATTTTTAAAATTTTTGCTGGCAGAAATAGAGTGAGCAGAAATTACTAATGCTTTTTTTAAAAAAATTAAACCAAAATATACTGTGTGGGATGTAGTCTCTCCACATCGCTCTCAAAATTATTCATTCGCTCCCGTCCGGTTTTTGAATTACATTGCACAGAACTTACTAGACGTGACATCAAGAAATCAGCATATTTTACATTGGTATGCAGTGCTGTGTGAAGAAGGCCTATCCACATCCTTTGCCCTATTTGTGGGCTAATAAATTGGGGAGGGGGTCGTTTCATCGAATTTCTCTGGAAGTGGAGGAGAGAAGAAATTACTCATCTGTTTCTTGAGGGTGAAGATCAACACAAGCAGTGATAGTCTTTCTTTTCTCCCCCCCCCCCCCCACGTTTTGTTGCTGCTGCAGCTGCCATAAGTGACATGAACAGCAATTGTGTTGGCTGCCTGGCTGCCATTTTGCATCCTCCCCAATGCCCCAGACTTAGTGCTGCTCTAGGGCCTACTGGTGAGGGGAAATGGTGGCTGCAATGTGAGGGTGAGGAGAAGATGGAGAAAATTCAGAGAAAATTTTACTATTGGCTTATTCAGGAGGGGGAGATGCGGAAAAATAAAATATTAGAAATATTTCCAGGGGAAAGTGGATTCTGGTGGAATGTGCTTCCAGTATGATTATTTTGTTAAAGAGTTTTCCTCAACTCTCCAGCTATTTGACCTAGAGAAAGAGCTCCACACTAGTATACAAAGCAAAGAATGACTTGAATGCTACGTTACAAAATGTAGAAAAGTAGAAACCCAGAACAACCTACTGTAAACTTTATGCAGGCACTTTAAGCAAATATAATCCGGCAATGTTTGGGTGTCAAGAGAATTTAATGAGCACCATCTAGAGGATGCTAAAATATTTCATTTAGCAATCAAGTAAGCGTTTGAGTGTTCAGTCATACCTGATTAGTCTGCTACAGTAGTTGGCCAGCAATGTGAACCACACTGAGTTTTATAGTTATGAATAAAGCCACAGAGGAGTAACTTATTTGAAAAAGATGCACATTATGCTAAAAGATTTATTGAATGTACATACATATTACCCAAATACTGTAAATATACCTTAAGAAAATGGCTTTTAACCCAAGCAAATTTATGGGTCTATTTACGGAACATTTCACACTTTCAAAATCTAAAAAGGAAATGCAATCACTCATGGAAAGAGACAAAAGTATAGGTTTAAACGAGCTTTATGAATAAGTGATTTAATTTTTACTTCCTGAAGAAAACATTTCTGTTAAGAAGAGGGAATGTGTTGGGGCTTTTTTATCTCATGTACCGTTACTTAAGACCATTACCGTTCTTTTCATTTAGGCTTACGTTTTTCATTGCTGTTTAATACCGTATCATTTACAAGCGGGTTACCATAGCCTGCAATTTTAGAAGTGCTTCTATGTTTATTCTCTTTTTGCGCCTTGAAGAATAGTGATGATAGAAGCTAAAAAGGAGAGAAACATTCCCAGTCTGCAATTGTTTTACCCTACAATAGCCTGATTCTTATCAATGAACTATCTCTAAATTAAATGGGTTGTGGACATGGCGAAGTATTGAATGGACTTGTTCAGTCAGCACAAGGACTTTTGGCTGTGCAACAGGACTTCCCCGACTTCTCTTCTTCCTGTGCACCCCTGGTGTACCCTCTAAATCTGTTCTGGGGTCCCCCCCCCAATCCTCTGGGGCAGATTTGGAGAGGATGAAGGACATGTGAGGGGATAAGAGAGGGTAGTGAATACTGATATCCATTTGTGAACAGAACAAATGCATTGGATACCACCCATGTACCAAATCTCTTTTCTGATGAGAGCAGCTTTTGCATCTCATTTGGAAACTAAGGACCCAGAGTCTGGAGGAAGAATGGGGAGGCACACAATGCCAGATGCTTGAAGTCCAGTGTGAAGTTTCCACAGTCTGTGTTGATTTGGGGAGCCAAGTCATCAGCTGGTGTTGGTCCATCCACTGTGCTTCATTAAGTCCAGGGTCAACGCAGCCATCAACCTGGAGATTTTGGCTCCGACCATAACGCTGTAAAGATGGAAATGAACTCAACAACAGCTGGTTCCTTTAGATGGAGGATGAATGACTCCCTATTTAGAGATGAAGAGGTATATAAAAAGGCCCAGAAGGCAGTTAAAGACTACTTTGAGATAAATCTGAGAACAGAAGTGGAAAAAAGAGTGGTTTGGGACGCAAGTAAAGCTGTCATGAGAGGATTTTTAATACAACAGAATGCCGTAAAAAGGAAGAGACAGAATGAGAGAAAGGACAAGATCATGGATAAGATAAAAGAAGGAGAAAAAAGACTGAGATCTAAACCAAAGTCTCATGAAATCCTGAGGGAAATCAAGTTTTATCAGAGACAATATATGGAATTGATGAATCAAGAGATTGAATGGAAAATAAAACAAATGAGACAAAAGACATTCGAATCGGCAGACAAATGTGGGAAACTTTTGGCATGGCAGCTGAAGAAGAGACAAAAGCAGAATACGGTTACCAACTTAGAAGTTGAGGGAAAAAACATTTATAAACCTAATGAGATTAGAAACTGTTTTCAGAGCTATTTCAGGAGACTTTATGCACAAGGGCCAGTGAACGACAAAGAAATTGAAGAATTTCTTAAAAAATATGGATTACAAAAAATTTCGGAACAAGATAAAGTGATTTTGAATCAGAAGATAACTGATCAAGAAATTGAGGGAGCCATTCAAAATATGCAATTGGGAAAATCTCCAGGACCGGATGGACTGACCTCCAGATACTACAAAGCTTTGAAAGAATGGCTTATGCAACCGTTGAAGGAGGTCTGTAACGAAATTTTGGAGGGGAAAAAGGCACCTGATTCGTGGAAAGAAGCATATATTACGCTTATACCAAAGACAGAGACGGAGAAGAACCAGGTCAAGAACTACCGCCCTATATCATTACTCAATGTGGATTACAAAATCTTTGCAGATATTTTGGCAAAAAGACTGAAAAGAGTTTTGGTGGGGGAGATTCATAAAGACCAAGCGGGCTTTCTTCCAGGAAGACATTTGTCAGATAATGTGAGAAATATAATAGACATTATGGAGTTATTGGAAGTTAATATTAATACTAAGGCAGTATTAATATTTGTGGATGCGGAGAAAGCCTTTGACAACATTTCTTGGAGTTTTATGAAAAAGAATCTCCAAGGGATGGGGGTAGGCCAAGGTTTTGAAAATGGTATAAGTGCAATTTATTCTGAGCAAAAAGCAAAACTGATTGTAAATAATGTGGTCACTGAAGAATTTGCTATTGAAAAAGGGACACGACAGGGATGCCCAATATCCCCACTACTTTTCATATCTGTCCTGGAGGTTCTATTAAATATGATTAGAGAGGACCAGCTGGTTAAAGGGATTCAGGTCGGAGCTAAACAGTACAAACTGAGAGCATTTGCAGATGACTTAGTTTTAACCTTACAAGAGCCAGACACTAGTACGAAAAGAGTTTTAGAACTAATACAAGTATTTGGTCAAGTAGCAGGTTTTAAGTTGAACAAACAGAAAACGAAAGTACTGGACAAAAATCTAACAGCTGTTGAAAGGGAAAAGTTCCAGAGTGAAACTGGTTTAATGATAGCAAAGAAGGTGAAATACCTGGGGATTAATTTGACATCTAAGAATGTGAATCTTTTTAAAGATAACTATGAGAAATGCTGGACAGAAATTAAGAAAGACCTAGAAGTATGGTCAAATTTGAGACTTTCCTTGTTAGGCCGTATTGCTGTTATTAAGATGAATGTCTTGCCTAGAATGTTGTTTTTGTTTCAAACATTGCAGATTTTAGACAAAATGGATTGTTTCAAGAAGTGGCAAAAAGACATATCTAGATTTGTCTGGCAGGGCAAAAAGCCCAGAATAAAGTTTAAGATATTAACTGATGCAAAAGAAAGAGGGGGGTTTGCCCTGCCGGACTTAAAGCTGTACTATGAATCAGCGGCGTTTTGCTGGCTGAAAAGTTGGCTGCTTCTTGAAGATACAGACATTTTGGATTTGGAAGGGTTTAACAACAGATTTGGTTGGCATGCATACATATGGTATGACAAGGTAAAAATCCATCAAGGTTTTAAGAACCATATTGTTAGGAAAGCATTGTATAAGGTTTGGACTCGATACAAAGATTTGCTGGAAAACAAAACCCCCAGGTGGCTGTCACCAATGGAAGCTAAGGAAGTGAAAAAACTTAATATGGAATCCAAATGGCCAAAGTATTGGGAAATTATAGAACATGAGGAGGGGAAAGTGAGATTACAGAGTTATGAGAAGTTGAAGTCTAAAGTAAGAGACTGGCTATATTACCACCAGATAAATGAAGTTTTTAAACAGGACAGGAAAATTGGCTTCCAGGTGGAGAGGTCAAAATTAGAAACAGAGCTTTTGGAACCCAATACTAAGAATTTGTCAAGAATGTATAACTTGCTGTTGAAATGGAATACACAGGATGAGATGGTTAAATCAGCTATGATTAAATGGGCGCAAGACATTGGCCATGACATTATGCTTGCTGACTGGGAACAGTTATGGACTACCGGTATAAAGTTTACGGCATGTAATGCCTTAAGAGAGAACATCATGAAAATGATCTATAGGTGGTACATGACCCCAGTCAAGCTAGCAAAAATTTATCACATGCCCGATAATAAATGTTGGAAATGTAAGGAAACTGAAGGTACTTTCTACCACCTTTGGTGGACGTGCCCAAGGATCAAGGTTTTCTGGGAAATGATTTATAATGAAATGAAAAAGGTGCTTAAATGCACGTTCGTGAAGAAACCAGAAGCCTTCCTCCTGGGTATGGTAGGCCAATTGGTGTCAAGGAAAGACAGGACGTTTTTTATGTACGCTACAACAGCAGCAAGAGTATTATTAGCAAAGTATTGGAAGACACAAGAACTACCCACACTGGAAGAATGGCAGACTAAGGTAATAGACTATATGGGACTGGCTGAGATGACCGGCAGAATCCGCGACCAAGGGAAAGAGACGGTGGAAGAAGATTGGAAGAAGTTTAAAATCTATCTTAAGAACTGTTGTAAAATTAATGAATGCTAAAATGTTTTGGGTAATGCAAAACAGAATTGCAGCGACTAGCAATTGGATATGAGAAATAAGATCTAAAGAAAGTCTTATATGGAAATTAGGGGATGCTGAAAAGATTGATAACAGGGATGCAGAAAGGGGAGGTATGGGGAAGTCGCCGAAAGAAGGTCAAGGAAAAAATGTTAAGAAAGTATACGTGTTTATATGTTTGTTTGTTTATGTATTGTTTTGTATTGTCTTTTATTATGTGTTTAAAACCTAATAAAAATTTTATAAAAAAAAAAAAAAAAAAAACAACCTGGAGATTTTGGAGCACTTCATGCTTCCTTCCGCAGACGAGCTTTATGGGGATGCTGGCTTCATTTTCCAACAGGACTTTGGCACCTGCCCACACTGCCAAAAGTACCAAAACCTGGTTCAATGCCCATGGGATTACTGCGCTTGATTGGCCAGCAAGCTCGCCTGACCTGAACCCCATAGAGAATCTATGGGGTATTGCCAAGAGAAAGATGAGAGACATGAGACCGAGCAATGCAGAAGAGCTGAAGGCTGCTATTGAAGCTTCCTGGTCTTCCATAACACCTCAGCAGTGCCACAGGCTGATAACATCCATGCCACACCACATTGAGGCAGGAATTCATGCAAAAGGGGCCCAAACCAAGCATTGAGTACATATGCATGCTTCTACTTCTCAGAGGTCCAATATTGCTCTATTTGCAATCCTTGTTTTGCTGATTTCATTTAATATTCTAATTTTCTGAGATTGTTAATTTGGGGTTTTCATCAGCTGTACGCCATGATCATCACAATTATAACAAATAAAGGCTTGACATATCTCACTTTGCATGTCATGAGTCTATCTCATATATTAGTTTCACCTTTTAAGTTGAATTACTGAAATAAGTGAACTTTTCCATGATGTTCTAATTTTCCGAGTTTCACCTGTATATATTGTAATTCCGTGTAGATCTTTACACTCAACACTATAGGATGCATGGAATATATTGCTACATGAACTGAGCATTATATACCATATCGGAATATCTTGCTAATATCTGTTGCAGCAAGATGACTTTGAACAAATAAATGGCTTCTCAGTATTAGAAAAGTAGAACACACTGGAGTTCTTTTGTTTTCTTTCATCTTGCCTTAATTGAAGACCAGGAATGAAAATACCAACAATGAAAATCCCTGCATTTGGTATTCAAGCACTTCTGCATCAAATGTCAGAATGAGCTGATGCAATGAATAAAATTTAGGTAGGCTGGAAAATGTAAATGTCACGTACCCCTAAACATAACACAAGACTATTAATAAAATTGTTAAAAGCCCCCCCAACTGTTAAAAGGTTATATATACTTCCTTTTTTTGATACCCTGAGGGTGCAATCGTATGCACCAGAAGCTGGCATAAAGCAAGCCAGTGTAAGCTGGTGTAAAGTTGCACCAGAACGCAAACTGTTCAGTGCCAGGTCTGCTGGTGGTAATACCTAAGCCTGGCAGAGGGAAAACAAGGTTTTAAAATAGTATTTTACACCAAGCTTTTTGCCAGAGTGATTTATGCCAGGTTGTGTGACTGAGATGAATGGGCTTAGGATCCAGCCTAAGTCTCCCCTTCATGCCCGCAAAGTACCCCTTTCTCTGGGATTAAGCTGCCACCAACTGCAGAAGGCCTACCTGGGCCATCTGCTTGCCCCCACCTGCTTGCAATGGGGGTCAGGGTAGATGAAGGAGAAAAATACTGTGTCCTCTTCAATCCCAGTGGCCCAGCAGCAATGGGGTGGAGTGTGGGGAGGCCTGCCTAGGCTACTTGCTTGCTTGGGCACACACACTCACTTTTCAGCATGACAATAGATGGGTGCAAATAAAGTAATGTCCCAGTTCTTCTCACCAGTCTTACACACTACAAGTTCAGTGTTATATCTGTTGTCTTTACCATCAGGACAAATTTGTTGTCACTGAATGACTGGCAAAATTAAACCTAGGTGTCTTCGTATTGTATATTGGGGGGGCACTTTTTGTCACATGGAAGTACAGAAAGTTACATAACGATAGCAGCAGCAGCAGCAACAACAACTGCTTCTTTACTATAAATGACCTCTTAACAGGAGGACAAAAAAAATTATTGTTAGTACAGTGGTACCTCGGGTTAAGTACTTAATTCGTTCCGGAGGTCCGTACTTAACCTGAAACTGTTCTTAACCTGAAGCACCACTTTAGCTAATGGGGCCTCCCATCGCTGCCGCGCCGCCAGAGCACAATTTCCGTTCTCATACTGAAGCAAAGTTCTTAACCCGAGGTAATATTTCTGGGTTAGTGGGGTCTGTAACCTGAAGCATATGTAACCTGAAGTGTATGCAACCCGGTACCACTGTACTGAATAAGAACAGGTTGTTGTTGTTGTTTTTTAAAAAAAAGCTTTGCAGGTTAAAGGTCATATGAGTCACTGTTAAAAAGAGGCATGCAATGAATGCATATAGCTTCTGATGATGTTATATTTCCCAACATGTATTTTGATATTACAACTGGGTCTTTGTTAAGTCAAATTGCACCTTTGTTTCACCTCTGCTAGGGGTCAGAAGTGAAAGAGAACGACCCAGTCTCCCCTGCAACAGCTTAGTTTTATTTATTAATTCTGAATTAGGAGTTGACAATCCATCTTAACCACCCTGTTTCCCTCAGTGAGTGAATTGTTCGGTAAAATGTGTTAACTATCTCCCTTGAATCATCTTGGTGTAAAAAGGGTATTAAATTGTGTGATGCGTTCCTGAATGACCAGCAAGGAGAAAATTTACTTTTAATTGAAATGACTGTTAGCTTAGACAATAGCATGGGAGCTCTCATTTGCTAAATCTAAATTACTTGCCCTTTAAAACTGGGCACTGGGAAACAATTAACATTGGCTTGAATAATATGACACTGGGCTGCTGTCCTTTAGGCATAAGAGAATTTAACATAAAGAGGCGAGTGTTGCCAACCTGTTCCTGCTAAGTCAAGGAACTATCTCATTCAGCAAACACAACAGCCATGATTGATACAATGGATTGATACCAATGGAGAAATCCTGATGCTGTTTGGCTGCTGATTTGCTTCAGCAAAAAATTCAACGTGAGGCTGGAATCTGGACCAATGCTAAAGACGAAAAAAGCAGACAACCTGATAAGACACATAATCATAACATACTTAGTTTGTTTTGAAGAAGATGCTAGTATGAAATGTGAGCATGTGACTTGCATGAAGATAATAACCAAGAGCCAGGTACCAGTGACATTTCCCACTAAACCGATTAAGCACACATTTGGAAGTTGGAAATATCTTTTTATATATATATATAAATATTTATTAGATTTTCCAATTTTATATAAACACAAAAAGAAAAAGAAAAAAAAATATTAAAAACAGATCAATTTCAATAACAATCTTTCAAAATCATATTTCTTTGACTTCCTCATACCTCCCCTTCTTGTTTTCTAGTTCAACCTGATAATTCAGCAAATCCTAATCTCTTAACATTCCTTTTAAAATAAACCTTATTTTCATTCCACTTTTTTTTAAAATAATAACTTAAACAATCTTAATCCCCATTATCTTTATCATAACAGCTAGAGACCACCAAAACTCAAACCAACATCTTTTCAAAGTTCATTAATTTTATAGTATTTCTGTAAATAGTCCTTAAATTTCTTCCAATCTTCTTCTGCTGACTTTTCTCCCTGGTCGCGGATTCTGCCGGTCATTTCTGCCAGTCCCATACAGTCAATCAACTTCATCTGCCATTCTTCCAGAGTGGGTAGATCTTGAGTCTTCCAGTGCTTTGCTATAAGTATTCTTGCTGCCGTTGTAGCATACATAAAAAGTCCTTCTTTGACACCAAATGGCCGACTATGCCCAAGAGAAAAGCCTCTGGTTTTTTCAAGAAGGTATACTTAAATACCTTTTTCATTTCATTATAAATCATTTCCCAGAAAGCCTTAATCTTTGGGCACGTCCACCAAAGGTGAAATAATGTACCTTCAACCTCTTTACATTTCCAGCATTTATTATCGGGCAAGTGATATATTTTTGCAAGCTTGACTGGGGTCACGTACCACCTGTATATCATTTTCATAACATTCTCTCTTAAGGCATTACATGCCGTAAATTTCATACCTGTGGTCCATAACTGTTCCCAGTCAGCAAACATAATGTTATGTCCAAGATCTTGTGCCCATTTGATCATGGCTGACTTAACCGTTTCATCCTGTGTATTCCATTTCAGCAGCAAGTTATACATTTTTGACATAATTTTAGTTTTAGGTTCTAGCACTTCTGTTTCTAATTTAGATTTTTCCACCTGGAAGCCAATTTTCCTGTCCAAATTGTAAGCCTCCATTATCTGAAAATAATGAAGCCAGTCTCGGACTTTGTTTTTTAATTTCTCAAAGCTCTGCAGTTTCAGTCTATCTCCTTCTTGCTGCAAAATTTCCCAATATTTTGGCCAACTGGCCTCCATATTGAGCTTTTTCTGAGCTTTCGCTTCCATTGGTGACAACCACCTTGGGGTCTTATTTTCCAGTAAATCCTTGTATCTGATCCAGACATTAAACAAAGATCTCCTAACAATATGATTTTTAAATGCTTTGTGAGCTTTAACCTTATCATACCACAATGGAAGTTGGAAATATCATTTTGCCTACTTGCAGAGCCCAGTTCCAAAAATTTCACAAGGGATGAAGGATGATGCAGATAATGAAGACATCTGGTCCTGGCTGGTCTATCTATTGATCTATTGATCTATTCTTGATTACTATCTGCACATTCACTCCTCTTGTTTGTTTGTTTGTCTGTCTGTTTCTCTGGAGACAGCAGGCTACTTCGACCTACTGCATTGTAAGGGTATTCCACAATACAAGGCAGTTTAAAAGGATTAGGGAACGCAGAAACTTTTCAAACTAGGTGGCTGAAGAATTGTGATAGCAAGATGCAAGTCTAGGGTTCTTATGCCAATTGCTCTAATTGATTGTTTTGCCAATGCCATTCTTATGACATTTTGGGGGGATATTGTTTTCTCAATACATTCTATCATTCATGTAAACCAACAATATTATTTCCATGGATTTTCTTTTATGTTTCTAGTATAATCTAATCCTATCATTCCTCTCCTATTATACCTTATTTATCCATGAACCTTGGAATAATTTGTTTCACTTACAATCCCAAATCTGTAATACTTGTCATTGGCTATGGTTTATCCAGTGAACTGCAAATTAAAACCCAGATTAACAAGTGTGGTGTTTACTAAGATGTTACGAGATGTCAGCTAGCGAGAAACCAGCATAATTTTTTCTCTTTCTTTGACATATTGTTTTCTTTTACGCCAAGTCCAGGTACCTTTCTCCAAATAGTTGTTTAAATACAAGAATGTTGCTGGCTGAGTTTGAACTTTAACAGTCTCAAAAAGTTACCTGTGATCTCTTATATCTATGCTTGAGTTTTAAAAAATGCAGTATTAAGAAGAATATACTGGAGGAAGCTGGAAGCCCATGGTTGCGGCAAAGTCCTTGTTCAGATGTAAATATACATTAGCTATATTTCTGGGCATTTGCACCAGCCTGTCAGTCAAAGTTTTATGTGCTACAGGTAACAGGCAGACATTTATGCTCCATGGATTTAAAAAGTAGTGGCTAAGATCCATTTTACAGAGACCTCAGATCTAGCATCTTGGAAAGATATGGGACTGCCACTCTTTGTGTGAACAGGCTATTCCATGTAGGTGGTGTACACTGGATTGCCAGGATTTCCACAATGATGGTGGTGCATTTTCAGCCGCCCAGCGCAGCAAGTCTAGAACATTTTCCCCACATTATTCAGGAATCAGCTATACAGCTGCAAATAAAACATTTTAAATGTGTTGTAAAGTGCTATATACAAATGTGAAGCTAGATGGCGACAATGAGCTATGCAAACTTCAATGTATTTTTAAAAACTTTTTTAAAAACACATTTTCACAGCATTTTTTATATGTGTGTAGATTTCACATTAATGTATAGCAAAATGAGCGCTGTGGGTTAAACCACAGAGCCTAGGACTAGCTGATCAGAAGGTCGGCAGTTCGAATCCCTGCGACGGGGTGAGCTCCCGTTGCTCGGTCCCAGCTCCCGCCAACCTAGTAGTTTGAAAGCACATCAAAGTGCAAGTAGATAAATAGGTACCGCTCCAGCGGGAAGGTAAACGGTGTTTCCGTGCGCTGCTCTGGTTCGCCAGAAGTGGCTTAGTCATGCTGGCCACATGGCCCAGAAGCTGTACACTGGCACCCTCAGCCAATAAAGCGAGATGAGTGCCACAACCCCAGAGTTGGCCACGACTGGACCTAATGGTCAGGGGTGCTTTTTAGATTCCACATTAATGTATAGCAAAATGGGAAACAGGAGTTATCTCTCAACTACTTCACCAAATACTGCAAATGGACTTGTAACCTGTATCACTCAACGATTGTTTAATGCTACAAGTTTATGGATTGTTCTTTGTTGATGGAATCTCAAGTAATTGCATTCAGCCTTTTTACAATAAAACTCTCTCATGTAATTTCCTTGGAGAAGGAAAAAAACAGTAAATAGAGGAACCAAAAAATGTGCTTGAATATTTAAAGTTAACAGTGCATTCCTATACACATCTATTGAAAAGAAAATCCTATTGACTTCAGTGGGCTGATTCCCTGGAAACTGGGTGTAGAACTGTGGCCCAGGTCAAAGACTAATCTCCCATTGGGAGAAATGTAAAAAGCTTGTTTTGGATGTGTCAGAGAGGCACAGGTGGAGAAAGAAATATGCTTTCGTGTTCCTTGTTACCCCAATGCCTCCATCATGTCCCAAACCACTCTTCTGAGCCTATTTCCTTAGAAGTAAGTCTCCTTGTGCTCAGTGAGGTTTACTCCCAAGTAAGTGTGTTTGGAATTGCAGCCTTTGAGGCTTTTGCGTGTCAAGGTCCCCAAGCCACCCCAAATAAATCACGATTCACATATAATTTTAGTTTAAGGTTTTTGGCATAATTTTGACCACAACTTTATTAAAATACAAAACATGTGAGTGGTTGCGACTATCTGATCCCGCATGGGGATAGACAGACATTTCGCACGACTGCGAAAGTCAGAAAGGGAGAACATTTTGGGGTGAGCGATGGAGAAGGGGACCTTCCCTCATCTCTCCCCAAATGCTCCCAGGGGCTCTTGCGTGGCCCTAGCCCCTTGACAGGGGTGCGGACAAAAGCAAGGCGAGCCCCTGGATTCCTTTAACACGATTGCAGCAGCAGCATTAAAGGGGCAGGCACAGCCAATCCATGCCCCTCCACCAACCAAATCCTAAAACCAATGCCTAACCGCAACTTTACAAGTTGTGACGATTTGCTACGCAGTAGGCAAAAACCAAATGGCATCAGCCAAATGGACAAAATTCCTACTGGGCCCCTGCCCCAAAAGCAGACGACCCCATGACAGGCATAGCAAGGTCAATGCAAACAACCCTAAATATAGGGACGGTGGGCGGGCAATCCGATGCGTGCAGCGAAAAGAGGAAGCTCAACGCTACGCGCAGGGGTTTTAACATTTCTAGCTGTCAATCAGAAAATGGCAACATCAAAATCTCCCCCACAACAAGGGGAGCCCAATCACAACAGTGGCCAACTCAATTTTACCCGCCCAGCAACAGTCTTGTCAGCCCCCACCTCAACATGTGCTCTCCATGACGGAGAACACACTTTATCAACGCAGCTTCTCTTTCTTTGAGTTATTTTTCATAAATCATTCCTTCCCCCTTCTTTTGAGATGTATGCTCCAAAATTATTTTGAATCTGCTTACATTTAGGAACTTAGGAGGCTGTCTTATACTGAGACAGATCACTGGTCAATTTAGCTCAGTAGTCTCTAACACTGGCTAGCAACAGATCCCCAGAATTTCAGACAGAGATCCTGGGGGTTAAACCTTAGGCCTTCTTCAGGCAAAGCACAGAGCTACGGCCCTTTGCCAAATCAAAAATGGAATGCGACATTGGGGAAAATATTTTTGGCCTTCTGACCATGAATTCTAAAAAATACCCCAAGTAATCCTGGAATATCATTACTGATAATATGGTTGTGTTCTTCTGTTCTTACTACATGATGATGATGCTAAACACAGAGACTTCGAAGAAAGCTTTCATTATGAAATCCTTTTCTATTAAAGCCATCTCTCTCCTTCTTTTGGCATTATAGCAGTTTAATGCTGGGCTGCATTGTCAATACTAAGCACTTATGAGTTGGGTGCTCTTGTCTGTTATTAACTCATATGGAATACTGTAGTGATCAAACTGTGATTTACAGTGTGTTATTACATTTCTACTTGATGTCTTCGGCAAGGGTTCAATTTGAAAATAATTTGAGTAGTGGCTCACCAGTAAGAGGTAATCTTTCGTATTTAATTCAAATGGATCTGCCATCAACCTTGACTCAAGGGCACTTAAAAATAGCATGCTGTTTAAGTGCCTGTCTTGTAATGTCTCCTCCTGGCTATTTGTAGAATTTTATGCATGGTATTTTTTCCTGCCTTAAGTCTGAGTATTTATGCTTGACTGGAAGCAGCCATTTTACTCACATTGATACAATATTATAAAAATGCATCTATCCCTTGATTTAGTAAAGGGAAATAATTTTTTTTTAAAGTGTTTCAATTGTAAGAGGCTTGTATTTTTCATTTTACTTTTTTGGTATTTTATTTACTTTGTTTTCGTTCCTTTGAGTTTTTCTGCGCTAAGTAGTTTCATGTGCCAGGTTTTTGAAGTGATTTCCTGCGATGTTTTACTTATTTCTTCTGTTGGAGTAGGAGAGAGAAAGCCTTATTCCTCAAGAATAGCCTCAGGCTATGATCTCATACACTTAAGGGGGGAGTGCATGTGCTGGACTCAGTGGGACTGTACATTTGAGTAAACATGCATAGGATCACAATGAACAATAGGGAAAGGTTAACTCCGTTCTGTGCCCAATAAGCACAAGACACCTTTGCCCGGAGGCACTGTAATTATTATTATTATTATTATTATTATTATTATTATTATTATTATTTATACCCCGCACATCTGGCTGGGTTTCCCCAGCCACTCTGGGCAGCTTCCAACAGAATATTAAAATACAATAGTCTGTTAAACGTTAAAAGCTTCCCTAAACAGGGCTGCCTCCAAATGTCTTCTAAAAGTCTGGTAGTTGTTTTTCTCTTTGACATCTGGTGGGAGGGCGTTCCACAGGGCGGGTGCCACTACCGAGAAGGCCCTCTGCCTGGTTCTCTGTAACCTCACTTCTCGCAGTGAGGGAACCACCAGAAGGCCCTTGGCGCTGGATCTCAGTGTCCAGGCAGAACGATGGGGGTGGAGACGCTCCTCCAGGTATACAGGACCGAGGCCATTTAGGGCTTTAAAGGTCAGCGCCAACAATTTGAATTGTGCTAGGAAATGTACTGTAGCTCATAGATTGCAGCAAAATACTGGGCAAGGGTTTTGCTCAGTATCTTCTCTGTGTGATAGGCTCCTGGGCAGGGCCAGATTTAGGTTAGTTGAGGCCCTAAGCTACTGAAGGTAATGGCAGTGGCGGAGCTTCATGCTCTGGCATTGGGGGGCAGAGAGCAGGTGGGGGTGGGGCTGGAGAGCGTCCTGGGGGTGTGGCGCACAGCCTGCGGGGACATGGCGCCCAGCGCGGACGGGGGGGCAGCTGCGATGGCACCCTGGGGGTCGCACTGCTGGGGGCGGTGTGCTCTCCCCGCACTCCTCTTTCTCCACCAGTGGGTAATAGGGCCCTTCATATGTCCAGCTGTCGTTTGTCAACAACAAATTGTCGCTGTTTTTTGTGTTGAATATATGCTATATGTTAATTTATGGACCTCATAGCTATTTAAAGCCATTTGCACACAGCAAAGTATGTATTTTATCAAAGTAATTGTTGAACTGAAATACAATTAAGAAGTATATTAATAGTGAAATATAATTAAGAAAAAGTATATGGGGGGCAAGACAGTGGGGCCCTAAGCTATAGCTTGTTTAGCTTAAACATAAATCCGGCACTGCTCCTGGGAAAAAACTGTCTTGTGAATTCTTGTTGCAGAGGGGAGGGGAAAGCCTATGTAAGGATGCTTCCCTAGGAACTCACAGCCATTTTGCTTTGAGAGCTTCCCATCCACCCACCAACCCACCCTTGAGTTAGAGCCATCACTGAGCAATTTTGGGTTGTTGAATGATGGGGTCAGAAATGAATTTCTTCCCCCCTCAACCTGATTAGCGTGTGGTTGGTTCCCCCCCTTTCCCTCCTTGAAATTAGGTCTTTCCTTTGTTAGGCAGAAGAACGTGAGAATGGAAATGGCATTGGTCAGGATCAACATAGTTTAGAGGGGGGCCATAAGGGGCCTGAGGGGAGGATTGACCATGGCAAACCCAAGTATGGGTTCGGTATCTGCCTGGTTGGAATCTACACCCTGGTCGCCCAGTGAGACCTTGCTTGCTTGGCTTACACCATGGCAAGGTTCAACACTGGCCGACTCTTGTCATACAGGTTTGGAGCGGTCCAACCCCAGTGGATCCATTCCATCAGCACGGGGCTTGTGGAATGATGAACTGATCCTGAGGTCCAATGCCATGCCAACACTTGCCCTGCCTGCTGCTGTCAATATACATTTGGCCTGATTTTATGCCACCGCCATTGTACAGTCTGGTTATTTTGCTGCTTTCATGGGTCACATAATGTGCATGCCTGGGCAAAAGCCTGCTGAGAATATTTTGCTTATTAAAATTAGTTTGCCTTTTCTTCATGTTTCACATGCAACAAGCCCTTCAAATTATCTTTGATTTTGCTGCAAACAAGCTCTCAAGGAAATCCAGTGAAATACAAACCTCTCCTGAAGATGTTTGGAAGGCTTCTCTAGCATTTTGGGGGATTGTCTTGCAGTTTCTCAGATATTTTGCATCACAATGTACCCCACACTTTGCTTTCCACTTTATTTGAATTTTCGGTAGCAAGTGTCAATAGTGATGTGTGGAACAATCATTGCCCGCTTCAATAAATGTCACTAGTCTTAATCTAACTCATCTTTCTCCCATCAATTTCCTCAGATGTGGCAAAATGTAGTTGCACTTCCTGTTTGGCTAGAAATCGTTCATTATTAAGTGCAGAAAATGTTCAGTTTAAACTTTGACATCTCCTTTGGATTGATGGGAAGTGGGTGTCAGGGCTGGAGGTCAGGCAGAGTTAGTTGTCAGTAACTCTATATTCAAGGAAACAGAATACAACTCAGCAACATTTCCCAGCAGGTCTTGTCACCATAGAGGAGTTTCCAAGACTGAAGGTCCCTGACTCCTACTCCTCCTAAAGCCCCTCCTCTCCCAGATGTTTCCCAAGTAGTTTCAAACTGCATCTACGCACCTCTGGTCTCTGTTCTGCTCTTCTCATTATCCTGCACTTTTTTGGAAACTGGGGGGAGGGGAACTTGTTGCAGCAGGAGAGGGACACTCCCAAGATTCTTCACTTGCTTCAGCCTTGGAGTCTGAACTGCTCCCTATCACAGGTTCCTCCTGCTCACTAAACCCTGTTGTATCTTCAGCATCCAGCACCTCCTCCCAGTCTTCCCCCTCTGACTTCTCCTTGCTGTCCCACCAATCCCTGGGCTCTGAGCATTCCTCCTCTTTGATTTCCCTTGGAAGTTCCCCGGTTGGTGCCTCCTACCACACATCATCCAGCCAGTCCCTGACATCAGGTGAATTCCTTCGAAAGACTTGTGTAGAATATCATAGACCAGGCTTCCTCAACCTCGGCCCTCCAGATGTTTTGGCCTACAACTCCCATGATCCCTAGCTAGCAGGACCAGTGGTCAAGGATGATAGGAATTGTAGTCTCAAAACGTCTGGAGGGCTGAGTTTGAGGAAGCCTGTCATAGACCTAGTTCTCACTGAGATGAAAAAACCTGTGGCTGGGCTGAAATATGTTAGACCACAGGTATGGTTTGATATGATTTTGCCTCCTCCACTCCCATTAATAATAATAATAATAATAATAATAATAATAATAATAATAATTTATTATTTAAACCCGCTCATCTGGCTGAGTTTCCCCAGCCACTCTGGGCGGCTCCCAATCAAGTATTAAAAACAATACAGTGTTAAATATTAAAAACTTCCCTGAACAGGGCTGCCTTCAGATGTCTTTTAAAGATAAGATAGCTACTTATTTCCTTCACATCTGAAGGGAGGGCGTTCCACAGGGCGGGTGCCACTACCGAGAAGGCCCTCTGTCTGGTTCCCTGTAACCTTACTTCTTGCAATGAGGGAACTGCCAGAAGGCCCTCGGCGCTGGATCTCAGTGTCCGGGCTGAACGATGGGGGTGGAGACGCTCCTTCAGGTATACAGGACCGAGGCCGTTTAGGGCTTTAAAGGTCAGCACCAACACTTTGAATTGTGCTCGGAAACGTACTGGGAGCCAATGCGGAACAGGTGTTATGTGGTCCCGGCGGCCACTCCCAGTCACCAGTCTAGCTGCTGCATTCTGGATTAATTGCAGTTTCCGGGTCCAGCGCATTTAGAAATACTTATTTATTTTTATCCACAATGCTTAGTTCAGAAAGGGGACTCAACAGTGGATTGCAAAAACATTGACAGAACCATTCTCAACTTTAGCTTGGTCTGTGGTTTTTATTGCCTTTGGAGATGCAACAGGTCGATCGGTGCCTTGCTGAGAATACATACAATACAATAATGGTCTGAGGGAGAGGGAAGAAAGAGGTCTCTTATTTCCTCTTTTGCATATATTATCAGAGACAGATCTCCATTTCAATCTTGAGCTTTTGCTGTTGTTGGCTTTATAATACAAGTTATGTTACTTTTCATAAAATTTATGCCTTTCTTTTCTGTTTTCTCCACCTCTGATGGGTGATTTGAAGTGTTGAAGCAGTTCTGGGAGCACACTCACTGGCTTGTTTAGCACAGCTGCTGAGTAATTTGTGGGAAAATCCATAGAGAATTGCTTCAGGTGTCCAGATTGTAAGCAGAAAATTGGTGAGCAGTACCTTAATTCACAAGCAGACCTTTTGCACTGATGTGTTTAAGGGCAGGAGAAAAGGAACACTGTCATTTCAGTCTATAAAAGCTATAAGAAGACATAAGAAACTTTGAAGTATTACTAAATGCTATATTACTGGGCACCATCGACAATATGCAAAGGAAATGTTGCTGCAGTTTCTTCTGTGCTATTTCTGTCTGCTTCTTTAATGCACCCAAGCATGCTATTTTGGATTTTAATTGATGGCTGCTCAGCATGCATCTCCCATTAAAAAAAGGCAGATAGAGGCTTGGCTGTATAAAAATGGTAAAGTAATGCGGTTGCAGCTTTTTTTTTCCAATTACTTTTTGTTTCCTTTTAAGATACCCTGATATCCTATATACATTTTTAACTGATGCCTACCATGTGTGCAATTAAAGAATCCCCAGCAATTAAAAGACCTATAAAAGAACCCAGGGTGCCATAAAATGATGGAATATGTCACTGAAAATAGTGTGCAACACCATTACCTTATGCTTTCTTATGCAGCTAAATTTTATGTGTGCAGCAGTACTTTGCTATGTTATGTTCAGCAGTGCTTCTTTTAAGAATGCTGGGATACAGCCACTGTCGTCCAATGGCAGACCCATTTGCACAAGCATCAGACCAGTAACTTAGCATGGCAGTTATTGCAGTTGCAATGGTGAAAATAACGCTGGGGAGAGGAAACAATTATCAAATCATACTACTCTATATTCTACTATGCATGATTCTTCAACATCAGCTTCGTTGAACTGGTCATGTTGTGCGGATGACTGATTACGTCTTCCAAAGAAACTACTCTATTCCAAACTTTGAAATGGAAAGCACAATGCTGGTGGTCAACAAAAGAGGTTTAAAAACTGTCTCAAGGCAAATCTAAAAAAACATAGTATAAACACTGACAACTGGAAAACACTGGCCTGTGAGTGCTCCAGTTGGAGAACAGCCTTTACCAAAAGTGTCATGAGCTTTGAAGACACTCAAACTCAAGACCCAAGGGAGAAACGTGCTAAGAGGAAGGCACGCTTGGAAAATCCACACCGTGATCAATTCCTATCTGGAAACCAATATGCCCACTGTGGAAGGACTTGTGGATCCAGAATTGGCCTCCACAGTCACTTACAGACTCATTGTTAAAACCATGTTTATGGAAGACAATCTTACTTGGCTACGAGGGATTCCAAAGAAAGAAAGAAAGAAAAAAGGATGATGATGATGATGATTTGTATACCATCCTTCATCAGTAAATTTCAGGGCAGTTTACAGCATAAATAACAAGATAAAAACGTGAAAAGCATAATAAGAACAAAATCAAAACAAACCAATAAACTCCCCTCCAAAGGCTTCTGAGGTCCATGATCCTTTGAACGCAGAGCACAGCACTTGGAGCATACTTGGAGTCTTGGAAGGGGTTTGAGGGCATGCATCAGATACCAATGCATACATGGAGCTTCACAAGCCAGAGAATGTTTGATGTACATAACCTGGTGTATACCAATCTTTCTCAAAATGGCCATTTCTAGAATTTTGGACTTCATCAGCTCCAGCCGGCATGTCCAATAGTCAGAGTTTTTGTAGCTCTAATCTCAAACTGAAGGGCACCAGGCTGGGGAAAAACTTGTGTGTACAATATACAAGCAGAACACCCTTCTGACCGGAAAAGGACGAACTATTTGTGTGCATTTGCTGGAGCTCTTACAGAACCCAGCTGTATTATACTGAGTCACGCCATTGGTCCACCTAGATCAGTATTCTTTATAGTGCCTGGGAGTGGTTCTCCACAATTTCAGGCAAAATTAACTCCCAGCCGTACCTGTAGATGCTGGTGCCTTCTGCATGTAAAGATGCTCTACCACTAAGCCCTTCCCCAAAGCTTATGTGCCCAGCAACAAAGTAATACAGTCATACCTCATGTTACAGATGCTTCAGGTTACGTGTTTTCAGGTTGTGGACCACGGGAAACCCAGAAGTACTGGGATGGGTTACTTCCAGGTTTCACCACTCATGCATGCACAGAAGCGTTAAATCACGCTTCGCGCATTCACAGAAGCACCAAATCGTGCCGGCGCCTGTGCAGACGTGGCGCTTCAGGATGCGAATGCTGCGGGATGTGGTCATGCCTCCGTCACGGATTATGTCTGCAACTCGAGGTTCCACTGTAATGAGCGTTATAAAAATACAGCTGCAATTTCTTTCATAAGATTGATTAATATATTGACCACACATTGGCTAAGGGGTGAGTGTGGAGAATACATCTTCCATTCTGAGGACGTGACCAAGTCAGCAAAAGGCTGGTGGTCACATTATAAAATATCTCATAACCATAAAATAAAATTCCTTCAGCAGGCATGGTAGAATGGTAGGAGCCTAGAGTGCTACTTATTGCAGAAACTTGAGACATATTTTCTCAAGTAAGTTATAAATACTCTTGTAGACTCAGGTTTGGAACCTGAGGAGTGCAATCAAGTTTCAGATTTTGTATTGACTTTTCTTTTAATCAAACCCATTTATTCCTTTTTAACTTAGGCCAGAATCTCTGCTGGAAGAAATTTAAAAACCTATTTGCTTATTGGAACTTAATTCTATGTAAACATTTAGAATCATAGCTTCAAGACAGGATACATTATGATATCAATGACCATTGAACAAAATATCCTTTGGAATCAAAGAAGTCATTTTCTAGCCTGATTCTATTGAGAGTTTTGATATTCTTTTCCTGAAAAACAGTTGTCCTTATGCAAGCAAAGATAAGGGTAACCAAAATTTTATGCTTCAGGGTGAACACTGATTGCTTACCAAGGAAAAAAATATCTGTCTTGCAAACAGCTTTGCAAAATTCATGAAGTACATTCAGATTTATGTATTTGTTTTGCAAAGAGGATGCTGATAACGAGGAATGGAAAGGAATGGACCAATGTAGTTAAAAGGGCAGATGAAATGTCAGTGTGGAGAATCAGTGTGGTCTAGTGGTTATAATGTTGGACTAGAACTGGGGAGATCAGGAGTCAAATACCTGCTCAACCACATAACACTCTGGGTGACCTTAGACCGTGAGGAGAAGAAAACCATGTATGCCACACTGAGTCCCTTGGAGGAAGGGTCAGATATAAATGGAATTTAGATCCATACCTCATAGTTCCGTGTAAAGACCAAGGTTGTCTTTTTAGAAAGTACATTTCTGTAAGCTGTCCTTTACTTATGTGTTTTAAAACCCTCATCATTATTGCACCCCAAATTCTTGAACTTATTTGTTACTCTTCGATATAACATAAGATGTAAGACTGGAAATATTTTTGTTGGAAATATGTTTGGTTAATATTGGAGAAATGGTCCACCTGGGACTTAAATACAGATTTACAGTGGTACCTCTGGTTGTGAACAGGATCCATTCCGGAGCTCCATTCGCAACATGAGCAGAATGCAACCCACATCTGCGCGTGCACAGGTTGCGATTCACCGCTTCTGCGCATGCATGTGACGTCATTTTGAGCATCTGCGTATGCGTGAGCAGCGAAACCCGGAAGTAACCCTTTCTGGTACTTCCAGGTCGCCGCGGGACGCAACCTGAAAACACTCAACCTGAAGCAAACACAACCTGAGGTATGACTGTATTATATTTAAAATGCTATAGCATATCATTAATCATAAGAGGCTGTCACTGCCACTTCCAGAGTGAAACTTTTAAGGTTGAGCACATTAGTGACAACCCTGACATACCACCATCGTGTGTATGAAACCCATTGGTGAGACATTGCAAGTATTAAATAAAATGGTCAAGTGTATGTGTTCTCTGTGCCATCTTGACAAGATGTAAGGATTATTTTAACACACAAAGAATGTAGGCGTGTGCTGGAATGGTCAACTAGGGGGACTCAGTCATTCTCCAGCACCTTCACATGGATACAAATTTTCCTGTGCATAAATCTACTGTTAAGGGGTGAGATATATTTTAAGTCTGGAAAGATATAAAATGAACACTGATCTTTCGTGGTCAAGGTTCAAAGGAGACCCTGGACTTGAAACCCATAAGGTGGCAGGAAACAAAGCAAAGAGAAATCTGCTGCATCAATTTGCATGAAAACTTGAGCAATTTTTGGAAGGTTTGGAGGAATGTACCAAAATACTGTCTTTCAAAGAACGAGAAGCAGTTTCTAACTCTTTGAAAATGCAAGAGATTTCCAAAGTGGGACAGAAAGAAAGCATCAAAGTAGTAGAGTTAAAAGCCCGTAAAATCCATTTTCTTTCACACAGAAGATCATTAAAAAGTTGCTGTGGATAATATTGCCTTTCGAAGCCGGGAAATCAGGCCACCACCCTATTATTGCCACCTGCAGAACTCACAGTGGCAAACACATTTCAGCCTATTATAGCATTTCTGGCTGCAGCAAGAGGGTGCCAGCTTCCTAATACCTATAAATCTCAATGATCAGATTGAAGATCACCTTCTTTCTTGGGTTTCCAGAGCTGAAATTACAAATATAAACGGTATTGATTTCAGAATGTGAGATGGGGTGAAAAGTACGGCAAATGATGTGTGCTTTTATATGGTAGCATGCCATGTATGTTATGACTAGGGTACGTCTACCATAAAAAAGTTTATGAGTACTACCCTGCTTTTCGAGATGAGCACCACTGATGAGAGAAGCTTCAAAGTAAGGATACTGCAATCGTATGCATGTTTATTCAGCCATCAGTCCCTCTGTGTTCAATGTGGCTTATTCTCTTGTTCAGCAAGCTTAGGATTGCAACCTAAGAGGATATTTCACAAAGATGTAGAAGTCTCCCAACCTGTTTCAATGGTCATTTATGAAAAACATCTACAGTTTTAAATCGTCTTAAATTTAAATTGCCTTGCTCTTTAGATTGAGTTGGTTATAATTCATATTTATCTCTTGGCTATTAAATATAATATTGATGAATAAAATAATGTGAATACACAGTTTCCTGATAAAACGAGTGTGGAGATTTCATATTGTATGTGGACCTTGAAATTCCAAACCAAGATATCTCAAGTCCTCTTTAGGACTCAACTGAAGTCTAGATCAAAAGAAGCTAAGCAACGGAAAGGAGGGGAACCATGAAAATTCTTCCAAAGCCAACTGTGACTTTCAGGCACTTGCTGCCAGATGATGCAACCAATGGATGGTGAAGATGCATGTAAATAAATAAGTTCAAGGGCCATTGACCAGTAGGAACTGCAGTACACATGCAAAGTTCCACATTTTAAAGTGTTCTCCACTGTTTTCTATTAGCAGCGGAATGCTTTGAGTGCATGATGGGGAATTAAGAAGCATGCATGATATGGCTTCACAACAGAGAAGTTTCTGTGATCTCAGGCTTCTGGACCACCTCTGAACAAATAGGACTCCATTGTTTTTCCATCAGAGAATTTTTTTTAGAAAACCTGTCCCAGACTTGGTATGTCACGAAGGGGGAGCAAAATTACATGACTATGAAGAACAAATGTCTCCTTTTTCAGCTGTTTCCTTTGCAAATGGAACCCCTTCCTCAGAAATACAGTGCATAATTAGCTCCCTCTGGGAGATAGTAGCCTCCATTTTTAGTCTAATACAGGTATGGGTGATTGGGCTACCCCAATCTAACTGATATACTAACTGATACTAACTGATATATTTCACTTCTGTTATTCTGATGGTGGTTATCTTGTCAATATTTAATGTGGATTAAAATTATTTTCAGTGTTGTAAGCCACCAGGGGAAACTTTTGTCTTTTGAATGTTGGTGAATAAATTTAATAAATAAACAAGCCAGTATTGAGGCTCATTGCAAATGTCAATAATTATTTGTTTTAATTTCCTATATGAAAATAGATTATGTCACATGATGAGCCATGCAAAAACATTAACATCCCATTTTTAATTTGCAAAGCATTATCAGGTAGCATGCTGATTGCTTGTGTATCAAATATATTTGAGGCAAAGGGAGAAAGCACAGCTGTCAACTTTCCCCCTTTTTAAGGCAAATTCCCTTATTCCAAATAGGATTCCTCGCAAGAAAAGGGAAAAGTTGACAGCTATGGGAGAAAGACTCTGTTGTTGCCATCCGGGGATGACTTTTTCCACTTATCTTGCCCTACAGCCCAAAGGGCTTCATAAAGAAACTTTCCAGAAGAGGAAGGGGGGATAGACTTTGGTTGCTATCAGGGGATGGTAACTTTCATCTATGTTGCCTACTCTCCTGCCTTTGGAGCCCTTATAAGAGAGCTGAATAATGGATATTTTGACATGACCTACTAGCAAGCAGTATGCTTAGTTAAATGTGCATATATGCTAAATGAACTGTTAACAGTTTTTATTTTTTTAGTGTGTTGCAGTGATATTATATATCTTATTTCTTATTGTTATATTACTGAATTTAGACTGGTTTTTTTCCTGAACCCCCCCCCCCCCGAGAACCACTGAGCTCAGATTTACTTGTGGAGCATATGGTATATAAATAAATTGACAATGACAAAATATATTTTATTTAGAAAGATTCATAGACCATGCAATCAAAGGTGTGTGTAATAAAATGATCAGTAAAACACAGATGAAAACAGCAAAACTGTGGGTTTTTTAAAATATACCTACATTAATTATCAATAATAAACAGATAAAATGGATGAACCTTTTAAAAACAAATAACTGAATTATATGTGGTACATTGGAACAAATAGAGATGCTCACTTGGAAAGTAAATGGGATTAATCATCCTATTATGAGAAATTGCCAGGTTACTCAAGACAGAAAGATATTATCTGCTTGTTTTAATTTTTTTTTTTTATAATATATTTATTGAAGTTTTCAAATAAAGCATATATTAAATAAGCACCACTTATCATTGTCCATTTAACATCTCTCAATTGTTACATGGGACTCCCCCACACCTCCCGCATACACTTACATCATTATTAAATTAATTTCAAACAAATTATCATTTAACTCATCTTAATTAATAATCTTAATTTGGTTTGATATATAATTCAGCCTTAAATCTAATTTAATGGTAGACAATTGTCTGCACTGGCATCCAATTCAGCACTCAGCCAAATTACAATATTTTTGTAAATAAATCTTAAATTTCCTCCAGTCTTCTTCCATCCTTTCTTCTCCCTGGTCTCGAATTCTGCCGGTCATCTCGGCTAATTGCATATAGTCCATCAGTTGCATCTGCCATTCTTCCACAGTGGGTAGCTCCTGAGTTTTCCAATTCTTGGCAATTAATATTCTTGCTGCTGTTGTTGCGTACAAAAAGAATGTTCTGTCCTTTTTTAACACACTCTGGCCGACAATACCCAGGAGAAAGGCCTCTGATTTCTTAGTAAAGGTGTATTTAAACACCTTTTTTAATTCATTATATATCTTCTCCCAAAAGGCCTTCACTCTAGGGCAGGTCCACCAGAGGTGAAAAAATGTTCCTTCATTTTCCTTACATTTCCAACATTTGCTATCAGACGAATGGTATATTTTAGCCAGTTTAACAGGGGTCATGTACCATCTATACATCATTTTCATCACATTTTCCTTCAACGCATTACATGCAGTGAAGTTCAGCCCAGAGGTCCACAACCTTTCCCAATCTTCAAACATAATATTATACCCAATATCCTGCGCCCATTTTATCATTGTTGATTTTACCATTTCGTCATGTGTGTTCCATTTCAGCAGCAAGTTATACATTCTTGAAAGTACCTTAGTCTTAGGTTCTAACAGTTCAGTTTCTAACTTTGACTTTTCCACTTGGAATCCTAGCTTTTTGTCATTTTTAAACACTTCTTTAATCTGAGCATAGTGTAACCAGTCTCGCACTTTGTCTCTCATCTTTTCTAAACTCTGCAATTTCCAGTTGTCACCATCCTTTTCTATTATCTCCCAATATTTTGGCCAGTTGGCCTCCATATTGGCTCTTTTCCGAGCCTTAGCCTCCAGGGGTGACAGCCACCTCGGAGTTTTATTCTCCAGTAAGTCTTTATATTTTGTCCAGACATTAAAAACTGATTTTCTGACAATATGGTTCTTGAAGGCCTTATTTATCTTAGCTTTATCATACCATAAATATGCATGCCATCCAAACGCATTATTAAAACCTTCCAAATCCAAGACATCCGTATCTTCAAGAAGTAACCAATCTTTTAACCAGCAGAAAGCTGCAGCTTCATAATACAACTTTAAATCTGGCAGGGCAAAGCCCCCTCTTTCTTTCGCATCTGTTAATATTTTAAATTTGATTCTGGGCTTTTTGCCCTGCCAGACAAATTTAGAAATATCTTTCTGCCACTTCCGGAAGCACTCTGTCTTGTCTACAATCTGCAGTGTCTGAAACAAAAATAACATTTTTGGCAATACATTCATCTTGATGGCAGCTATTCGGCCTAACAAAGAAAGTTTTAGTCTTGACCAACTATCCAAGTCTCTCTTAATCTCTGACCAACATTTTTCATAATTATCTTTAAATAAACTCAGATTTTTTGCTGTTATGTTTACCCCTAGGTATTTAACTTTTTTAACCACATTTAGTTCTGTCTCTTTCTGAAGCTGTTCCAACTCAATATCTGTCACGTTTTTCCCCAAAACTTTAGTTTTTTGCTTATTTAACTTAAATCCTGCCACTCGACCAAAGTTTTGAATCAGTTGTAGTACTCTTTTCAAACTAGACTCCGGCTCCTGTAATGTCAGAACTAGGTCATCTGCAAAAGCTTTAAGTTTATATTGTTTCGCTCCGACCTGAATCCCTTCCACCAACCGGTCCCCCCTAATCATATTCAGGAGCACTTCCAGAACCGAAATAAACAGTAATGGGGAAATCGGGCAGCCTTGTCGTGTACCTTTTTCAATTTTAAACTCTTCTGTAACCACATTGTTAACTATCAGTTTAGCCTTTTGTTCTGAATATATTGCCTCAATCCCGTTCTCAAACCCCCGTCCCACTCCCATTTCTTTTAAATTCCCCTTCATAAATTTCCAAGATATGTTGTCAAAGGCTTTCTCCGCGTCTATAAAAATTAAAACTGCTTTAGTGTTTATGTTTGTTTGTAAAAGTTCCAATATGTCTATGATGTTCCTTGTGTTAGTAAACATATGTCTGCCCGGGAGAAAGCCTGCCTGGTCTTTATGGATTATCTCACTTAAAACTTTCTTAAATCTTCGTGCCAAAACATCTGCAAATATTTTGTAATCCACATTTAAAAGGGAGATGGGACGGTAATTCTTGAGTTGTGTCTTTTCAGTTTCTGACTTTGGAATCAATGTGATAAATGCTTCTTTCCACGATTCAGGCGCCTTCTTCCCCTCCATTATTTCATTACTGACCTCCAACAAAGGTTGTATCAAATAATCCTTCAATGTCTTATAGTAGTTAGAGGTCAGTCCATCTGGCCCTGGTGATTTGCCCTGTTTCAGACTCAGGATGGCCTGTTCAATCTCTTGTCGTGTTATTTTGCCATTTAAAATTGTTCTATTTTCTTCTGACAGCTTTGCTAATCCATTTCTCTCCAAAAATTGTGTAATCTCTATTTCATCTTGTGGCCCTTGAGTATATAACTTTTTAAAATACCTCTGGAAGCACTTTCTAATCTCTCCCGGGTTCTGAATGTTCCTTCCTTCAACCTCTAAGTTTGTTACTGTATTTAATCTTTGTCTCCTTTTCAACTGCCAAGCTAGCAGTTTCCCACATTTATTTGCCGATTCAAAAGTTTTTTGTTTCATTGTTTTAATCTTCCATTCTATTTCCTGATTTATCAGCTTGGAATATTGCGCCTGATAAAGTTTGATTTCTCTCAGAATCGGTTGGGACTTCGGGTTAGATCTTAACTTCTTCTCCAACTCTTTGATACTTTCCAGAATTTTATCTTTCTTTTCATTTTGCAGTCTTTTCTTTAAGGAATTCTGTTGAATCAAGAACCCTCTCATCACAGCTTTACTTGCATCCCAGATAGTTCTTTTTTCCACCGTAGTGTTCAAATTAATCTCAAAATAGTCCTTTAAGGTTTTTTGGGCCTTCTTTACAATTCTTTGATCTCTAAACAGGCCATCATTCATCTTCCATCTAAAGGAGCCGATTGGGATCAATGTCATATCCATTCTCAAGGCGTTATGGTCGGAGCATGTTTTGGGGCAGATTTCCACCTTCCTCACCTTAGGTGCCAGACTTCTAGTTATCCATATTTGGTCGATTCGTGTCCAAGTCAGTTGAGCTTCAGAAAAGAATGTTCCTTCTCTTCCCAGGGGGTTTCTAACTCTCCAGATGTCAACCCAGTCCATATTGTCAGTCATTTCAAAAAAGGTCTTAGGTAGTCTTCCCTCTTTAGTAATGTTCTGGTTCTGTGACTTATCCATATTTGTTGATACGACCCCGTTCATGTCCCCCATCATGATGACGTTGTTGTAATCCAGATAATCCAGCATGATCTCGTGCAACTTCTTATAAAAATCCGATTTTCCTTCATTTGGAGCATAAATTCCTAATATCAAAATTTTTTCTCCTTGATACTGTACTTCTATTGCGAGGATTCTTCCACTTTCATCTTTAAAGAGAAATTTTGGTGAGAGGCTCTCTTTTGCATAGATCACTACACCTCTCTTTTTAACTGTATCCGATGATATAAATTCTTGACCAAGCCTTTTATTTATTAACACCTTTCTATGGAGCCTAATCACATGTGTTTCTTGTAAGCATATAATGTCCAATTGTTCCTTTTTTAAAATATGAAAAATTTTAGACCTTTTTTCGGGACTGTTACAGCCATTTATGTTCCAACTCAAAAGCTGCAGAGACATCCTGGATAGGTCTGGTTATTCTTTCTGGGGTGGTACCTTGTTCTCCGGTCCTTGAGGATCCGAGGGGGCGGGCTCCCCTGGAAGTTCTGGCGCTGGCAATCCAAGTCCTTTGTGGAGGTCTTCTCCGTGTGCTCCCAAAAACTTGTCTCTATCTTCCACTGTTTTGATTTTGATCTTTCTCCCTCTGTAGGTAAAGGATAATCCTTGTGGAAACTCCCACCTGAAGATAATTGCGTTGCTTCTCAACAGTCTTGCCAATTCCGTGTAGTTAGATCTAAGGTCCAGCAACTGCTTAGGAATGTCCTTGTAGATTTCAATTCTCTTGCCCAAAATGTCTAGTGACTTTTCGTAGTGCAGGCCCAAAATCTTGTCCCTTTCCTCCTTTGATCTCAGTGTTATCAAACAATCTCTGGGCTTCTCTGTCCTTCTGACTCTGCCAAGCCTGAAAGCAGATACAATTTTAAAGTCTTTTTCCTCTAACTTCCAAAACTTGGCAAATTCCTTAGTTAGAAATTCAATAAAATTATCTTCTTCCACCTCTGGTATTGACCGTATCCTCAAGTTGGTCTCCCTGTTTCGCAGTTCTGTCATCAAAAAGTAAATCTGATGTTCTCCAACTTGTTTGCTGAGTGGTCTTACTTCTTTCTCAAGTTCTTCCAATCTTTGACTAGTATCTTCAGCCAGTTTACGATTTTCACCTACAGCCTCCTTTAATTCTCCAATAGACTGGGCATTCTGTGCAACTTGTCCAGTCAGCTTATTCAAGCTTTCTGTGTTCTGTTCAATTTTAGCTGTATGCAAATCAGCCTTCTTGTCCAGAGCCTCCAGTTTCTCCAAAATTTTCTCCAAGACAGAGCTACTTGTCCCTGAAGCCATATCTCCCAGGTGCAGCTCCTCTGTCTCACCCTCCCCTGCCTGTATTAGGGAGGCCGCCTCTATGTCTGGAGGCAAAGTGGAAGGCAAGGCCGGCACAGAAGATCTACGCTGTGAGGCTGCAGATAAAGTTAGAGTTGTTTGTTTAGTCCTTCCTCTTCTCCTTGCGCCACTCATTCCAAAGTTATCTGTAATCCAAGGTCAATCCAAGTTGTTCCCATGAGAAAGCAGAGTCCCAGATGCAATAGTCAAACAAAGGCCGGGAAAGGGAAAGTAAAACAAAGTCACTGCTGTAAGTCCAAAATCCTCTAGAGGGAGCTTAATACGTCTTCAGGGAAAAGATCAAATCCAAGTTAAACTTATAAATTTAAATCCATGTCTATCGCCTCCACAATGTATTATTTTTAGCAGAGTAAAACTTAAAGCAAAACAGTGTTTCTTACAGTGCCTTGACTGCAACAGTTTCAAAGTATCCAGTTCCAACTCAGAATGTTTCAAAACCTGAATTCAATGTATCCAAAGTTGCAAACTGGTGCTCATCCAGGCAGCTCCAGCACCAGAGATTCTTATTTATTTTATAATCCACTAGTGCCACAGAAGAAGAATATCAGTGCACCCCGAATATGACCAGCAAAAGTCAATAGCTCAAAGTCTTTCACTCAGAAAACTGCTTTAACAGGGTGCCAGCATTTAGTTAACGCATAACTTTTTGTCTCCACTCCTCCTGCTCTTTGCTTAAAGTTCAGTATAGCGGGAGATGGGCTTCCTGCTTATCCTCACTCCGTTTTCAGCCAGATTTCAACTTTTTAAAAAAGTTTTAAAAGTTTCATAAAGTTCTCAAAAAGTTTCAGAAAGTTGACAAAAGTTTCAGAAAGTTTTCAATGTCCAAATTTACTCACGGGTTGTAGTTTCCAAAGTTCAGAAAAGTTGCAGGAAGAAAGGACAGCGCTGACCGGCAACAGCAATGCGGCTTCACTTCGCTGTTTGCGCAACGACCCACAGCGCCGCTACCCCCTCCGCGATCCGGAGCCCCTTACGGGGTCCCTTCAACGTTTTGGGGGCTGCTTCTGGCGCCCGCCGGGTCCCGAGACCACAGGCTTCTGCCACCTGTGGTTTTCCTGAATGGGTCTCCGCTTCGCCGTAGCGGACGACCCGTTTACAGCGGAGCTCCCTTCTCCTTACTCGGAGAAGGCAGCCATTACCGGTCGCGCCGCCTCCGGAAGTCCCTGTAATGCACAATATTTTTGGTGGCTATTGTACAAAAAGTAAAAGGAAGGATGCCTTCTCTTTTTACTACTTCATCAGTAAGAGAGAAGTTTCTCTCTTATTTACAGCCAGGTATCTTTAATAGGAGGACTGCAAATCACTGTGACCCAAAGAACCACACAGAACCTACCAGCCATGTATCCTGGTCTTCCAAGTACAGTGGTACCTCGGGTTAAGAACTTAATTCGTTCTGGAGGTCCGTTCTTAACCTGAAACTGTTCTTAACCTGAGGTACCACTTTAGCTAATGGGGCCTCCCGCTGCCGCCGCGCGATTTCTGTTCTCATCCTGAAGCAAAGTTCTTAACCCGAGGTACTATTTCTGGGTTAGCAGAGTCTGTAACCTGAAGCGTCTGTAACCTGAAGCATCTGTAACCCCAGGTACCACTGTATTTCATATTCTCCTGTCTCTCCAGGTGGCAATTCAAGCCCGTGGCACACACTGAGAAAGTGCTTATGGACCAGGTTTGGCTTGATATGTCACAGCAGATCTTCTGTAGCAGTTGGATTCCCAGGATTTTAGACAGGCCATGCTGCGGCAATATGGCCAACTGACAGCCAAGGGAAAGCATAGCCAAGTAGGCCTTGTTTGGCCTAGGTTGAAAGTGTTGAAAATATAGCGGTAGAATGAATGGTGGTTAAAAGGCCTTCAAAATGGTCTTGAATGTGTCTTTGTCCATTCAAAATGGTCTTATTCCTACATCACACCCCAGTTGCTTTCCATTTCTGCTTGTTTTATGCAACACACATCTGGCAATAGCAATGCAAGTACATTTATCTTTATCAATGGCTTTCTTGAGATAGTTGATAGTTGTGCCAATAGCAGCACAGAATGGAGATGTTATGGTGGCCATTACCTTCCACCCTGTCCATTTATTGTCGAAAGCTCTAAACATATTAGCCAAAAGAACTTAAGAGGAGACTTAGACTTAATCATAACACCCTGTTTTTGATGGTTGAAGAAGTGTGACTTGCATGGTGCATACTCGCTTCTCTGCTGGCCTCTATTGGTGGGCAAGAGTGTTCTGAGGAGACTCTTACATGGCAGAAGGTCCACAGCTCTGGTGGGCAGATGCCAATGGAAATCCCCATAATGGGGCAGGGCATGGGAACCTTGGGACATTCCAGGTCTAAAGTCCTGCAAATATCCCAAGGGTTCGGATCCTGCTTAGCTGCACCAGTCTGGAGCTGGCAGAGTATAAATAGAAAAGTAAAAGGAGGAGAGAGGTTCCTTGCTGGCTGGCAAGCAGTTTGGATGGTGAAGTTAAACTTCGTTTTTTAGTAGTACATTTTTGCTCCTACTCAATTCTGTGCCTGTCTACCTGTTGAGGTCGGGGTTTGCATTTCAGTGTGTGTGTGTGTGTCACACACACACACACACACACACACACACACTTCACTGAGCTCCAAAGATAATCGAGGAATATTTTAAAGTAAACCAGATGAAGACCACAATTAAGATTCAAATAGCCAAACTAATTACGGTATTTTGCAGCACAGTCAATAACTTCAATAGGAAATTTGAGGAAATTTCTTGATTATCACAAATAACATTCATGTGGCTATGAAACTATTTTGTTAACTTGGAGCCCTTTAAAGGATATGTTTAAAGAGAGTTTAATATATTCATGGCTTTAAGTGTGATTAAGAGGCTCAGTGAGATTCTGGGTATCACTGAACTAGATATTTTGGAACAAGGACAGATTGAAGGGCAAAATAGGTTCATCGCTAAAGAAAATGCTTGTAAGATTGCTAAATCTATATTCTCAAAAGGGTAGAACATCTAGCAATTTTGACTGCAGTTGGTAATGGATATTATTGACAACCGTTTCTGTCTCTGTAATGGGCACACATGTAATCATCTGTGTTTTGTGAAGATCTTCTTCCTAATCTCAAGTAGTTTGTAGATGATGATGGCCTGCTCCATGTATGTCTATTATCACATTTATCTTATTGCAAAGGCTCTCAGTATCAATTGAAGTTCAACTAAAATGGCTCCCATGAGTGGAAGCCCCATTCACTTTCAACGACTAGACTGATAATTGGCACAATCCCTTAAGACACATTGGCTTCCTTACTCGTGTTTTAAAAATGCATCAAGGGTGATGGTCAGAACAGGGTCACATAGCTATATCTTTGCAGTTAAGGAAAGGTCAGACAGTGGTTCATGAAGTCTAGAGAATGTCCTAAGAATTCTGTAGGACATGGAACTTTTATTCAAGCTTGACCTTCTGGCATTACTGAGATGTGAAACTAACCATTTTCTGGCCAGAGGCCATTGTGTGTTTACAAACTGTGAGTAGGAAAAGGTAAAGTCAGAAGCAGCTGCTACTTCACCCATCACTGTTCCTGCTCCTAAAGAAGAAGCATTTACACCACTGATAACACTAGGGGGGACTGTGTTGGATTCTGGGGAAACCTCATGGCACCTAGCCTAGTGAGCTGCTGTCAACACTCAGAATTCAGATCTGTCTTCGTGCGTAGAAAGGAAAAAGGATATGTATCAATAGCCTATACTTTACTGTTGGCAGACATAAATAGTCCCTAGACTGGGTTGTCTTGAAATACAGATCTCATCTTTCTGATCTTGCTTGAAGTACCTTCTGCTGCGCTCCAAGCTCTAACATCCACCTTTATTACTAACTTAAGAATCCTGGATTGAATAGCATCTCCAAGAAATGCCTGCACGGGTCTCTTCTTAAGCCTCTTCTTAAGTGTGGCTGCTTTTCCTATTGTTGGGATCCATGCTGCACCAATTATTATCCATATGGACTACCCGTAGGGAGGGAGGAATCAGTTCCTTATGCTTTCCTCTCAGGTTCTGATTTTTTAAATCTCCAAGTCTCCACATTTCTTCATCAGTTTGGGATCCCCCTCCCCCTTCTTCTTCAAAGTCCATATGAAAATTCACCAGCATTTTTGTGAAATATGCATTTCTGTTTGTTATTTTCACTTATATATAGCACCATGATGGCTTGTGTGGGGAGAAAAGATCAAGTCTCTTCCAGTATATGAAAGAATCATTGGCCAGTTGCCTGGAGGTGATTCTGACTGCAGCTCAGCAGGCAAATGGCTGTTTAGAAGCTTGAATTGTGGTCATGTTTTTTGGACTGTATTTTTATATATAATTCAAGAGCTGATGGAATATATTTACCTTTCAGCCTCTCCTCATAAATAAGGCATGTGATATGGTATTATGTTTCTGACACATGCTGAAAACCTACTTGTTTGCCCAGATGTTTCCTGGCTCTCAATATTGGCTTGTGCAAATGGTGGAAAGCTACTGTGGTATTATTATGAATTTTGTCTTCTCGTGGATATGTGTTATGGTTAATACTACTTTCATTGATGGTTTCATTATTTCTCTACACTTCTTTGAAATGTTTAAATATCCATCCATCCATCATTTTATTACGGTCATAGACCATCAGTTTACTTAAATATAAAAGGGTATGTGAATATTTTAAATAAAATTAAAATAAATAATTACTGGGGGAAACCTTTTAAATATGTATTTTTTTATTATTGAGTTTAGCACAGGGGAACTATTTTAAAACTTTTATATACTATGGGGGTACAGGAGGTACCCCAACACCTTTCCAAAATCCTTTGCTGGTAGAGCATGATTCATGATAGGAGTGAGAAAAAGACAGAAGGCTGAATGGAGAGTGGAGTCTCAGATTATCGCTTCTTTTCCATGGCGGTGGTACCCAGCTCTTCCCATAGGCCAGTTCCCTTGAACTTGAGAGAGATTTTGTAATGAAAAATAAACCTCCTGTGAATAGGTTAAGTGTAATTGTTTAATTGTACATTGAAATGGAAAATAATACTGGTAAAAGCATAACGTGAAAAGTTCCATTGCACTAATAAATAAAAGCTCTCAGAGAGCCTAACAATGATTTAGTAGGGCTGTATATCCGCTGATTGTGTCATGAGATATTTAACTTAGCTCACATGAGAAAGTATTGTATTATGAGTATCCCTTTTGAGTGTGTTAGTAGTTTTTTTGTTCTGAAGTAATTGAAGAGAAGGATGTGCTAATAATTCTCTCTAGGAAAGGAATGGAGGCTGAAATGGAGGAGAGGCAGAACTTTGTCTTTAGCTCTGAACAGAATAAATTCATAATTCTAAGATATTTTTACTGTGCTGGGATCAGCACATGATATTATGCAACTATCTGGATGTGACATTATTTGTTTTTTGTTTGTTTTGACGCACTTTCTGTTAGAATAGCTTTTGAACTATATTTTTGGACTGGACAATTTTTATTTCAAGAAGAGTCCCTTTTTACTCATCCATATTGCTTCCAAATGCATACAATTAATAACCTCAGTAGAGAAAAGGCCTATTCATGAGGAAGGAAAGTTTAAATAGAAAGAAATATTTTGTTGGGAAATCACATATAAAAGAAAGCAACAGGTGGTTGAGAAGCGAAGCCCTGGGTGGCTTTCTCTGGTCACAGGCCCATCTGGCTTTTGTGGAGAAGGAACCGAATGAAAATAATAGTCTCTTTTCCACCAGCTGAGGTTCCACCCCTTTCCTGATGGAAAGGGATTCAGACAGCCTCCTCTCTACATTCAACAAACTCATGAAAGGGGTCATAGGGCCGTATTGACTAGCCCTGCTGCTATGTGCCACACTGCGCTCATGAAAAGGGGCTGCATATTTACTGGCATGTGTTTTGGGATTCTCTATGGAAGAGGAGTAGCCAGCTCAAGCCAGAGAAGTGGGTGCCATAGCTGCCAAACACATTGCTAGCAGGGCTACCTTCAGGGTCTGCGACCTCCCTCGGGCTTTTCTTAAGCACATGACAGTGGTGCGGTGCTTGTCTGCTGGAGCTCTCTTTGTATCTCCAGCTTCCATGTTAGAAAACAAAGAACGGTTTTCAGTCAACGGTAAACAAATCAAATGCTAGAAATGCTTGTTTACAGGGTCCGCGAACTACTGCATGCAGCAAACGACCTTGGAATCTGAAAACATAATCCAGCCTTGCAAGCAATATTGGATTTGTGTCAGGCGCGTAAAATATTTAAAGAAAAATAATAGGAGATCACGGGCAATTCCAGCATACTGTGTGTGATCATTGTCAGCTCTTAGATTTACAGCACTGCCGTGCTATCTGTGTGGGCATAAAGCAGCCAAGTACTTCTCCAGCAGGTACCATAATCATTTTACAGGGCATTTAAAAAAGGAATATGCAACAAGGACACATTTTCCTCCAGGAAAGACATAAATAACAACTAAGGAGAATTTTGGATGGGAAAGAGTAAAGGCCATTTAGCCTGTCAAAATGAATCTTATCTTCTGTATTTCTTTTCTTTCTTTCTTTTAGGAATAACAGATGATGGTTTGTGCATGTTTTTATTTTTCAGAACAATCTTTCCTAACAAGCCTCTAGGCATATTTATTGTTTTTTCCAAAACTCAAAAGCTTTTTAATGCCCAGAATGACAGAATTTCCTCTGTCAGTTGATGTATGTGTGGAGTTATGAGGCTCCCCCCTCCCCGCTATTACTATCTCATCTTTTCATCGACGAGACAAATCTAAAACTCTAACCATTTCTAATGATGTAATTACAGAACAGTTTTCATTGTCTTTTTCTGGTGATGATAAAGCACATACACAATTTGGATATTGGGATTCATCTTTCTTCTGTTTGGTGGGATGACTCCAGTCAGAGCTGGCCTCTGAAAGAATTTAATCCTGTACCCCCAAAAACACAAGGAGATAAAAGGTCTGCCTCTTGAGGGGCTCTCAGGAACAAAATAAGCACAACACGTGTCACATTATATGCTTCAGTGCGCATGAAACAAAAAAAAAGGTTCCCATTACAAATAGCAGGTGTTGGGGGGTGTACTGCCAAGGCCAGATGTTTTTGCCTAAGGTAGTGGCCCCTTTTGCATTTGAAGGCCAGATGATCCTGCCTGTGACTGAGAATTGCAACCTGACATGGGTGGCACTGTGGGTTAAACCACAGAGCCTAGGACTTGCCAATCAGAAGGTCGGCGGTTCAGATCTCTGTGACGGGGTGAGCTCCCGTTCCTCGGTCCCTGCTCCTGCCAACCTAGCAGTTCGAAAGCACGTCAAAGTGCAAGTAGATAAATAGGTACCGTTCCGGCGGGAAGGTAAACAGCGTTTCCATGCGCTGCTCTGGTTCACCAGAAGCGGTTTAGTCATGCTGGCCACATGACCCGGAAGCTGTATGCCGGCTCCCTCGGCCAATAAAGTGAGATAAGTGCCGCAATCCCAGAGTCAGCCACGACTGGACCTAATGGTCAGGGGTCCCTTTACCTTTAACCTCCAACATTTCTCCAATGGAAATAGGGACATACTACTCATTCAACTCATTCAATAATGAGTTGAAAAAATGTTTAAAATAACCTTTCCTAAAAAACCTGAAGCTTTCCTTTTAGGAAATTCTAGGTGCCAAAATCCCAAGGGAACAGAAAAGATTTTATTTATGCAACCACAGCTGCACGGATGTTATTGGCCCAGAGATGGAAAGAAGATAAAGTCCCTACCAGAGAAGAATGGCAGATCAAGTTGATAGATTCTACCGAAATGGCAAAAATGACGGAAGAATCCGAAATCAGGAAGACTAAAATTTTAATAAGAAACGAGGAAAATTTATAACTTTTCTTAAAGACCATTGTAAACAGTTGAAATCATTAGTAGGATTGGGATATCACTTGTACTTTAATGGTGAATTTTGGATACATTGGAGAGATAAAAGATTTGGATTATTATAAAAGAAGCAGGAGTAAATGATTAAGGATAGGACCCACAAAGGGGAGGAGGGAAGGCCAAGAGATTCATTGGAATCTTGTTTTTATGTTGTATTTTGGATATGTGACTTTAAAATTTTAATCTGAAAAACCAAATAATTTTTTTTAAAGGAAACAGGGATGTTCTACTCTACATCAGGAAGCTTCTCCTGCATTTGATCTCCTGCACGCATATGACATTGGTCATCTTGAGACAATTACAACCTCTCTGCCTCACCTACCTCACACGATTGTTGTGCAAGGGAAGGGATTGTGTACAACACCTTCAACCGGTAAATGGAATGAATTTTCACTATAAGCTGCCTTGAGTCCCTGTCAGGGAAAAAGGCAAAATAATAATAATTAATAATTGAAACCGTGAGAATGATCAGGAACATACCAGAGAGTAAATCCTACTGAACTCAGTGGGACTTAGTTCTGAGAAAAATGACTTAGGATTGCAGTGAAAGGCTGCACAGAATTTACTCAGTCACCTGGAAGTAAGCTCCATTGAATACAGTGCACTTACTTCAGAGGAGACAATGTAAGGCTCCCTTTACAATAAAGGAATCAAAGCTCCAGCCATTTCCTTTAAAAATTGCTGGCTACCAAAGTATTGCAATTTAAAAAATTGAAGTGGATTGGTGACCTTTTCTTTCCAATCATAGGATGGGCATCGTATGCCAGCTTCACCATTTCCTTCTTTTGGTGCAGGTATTTTATTGTTAGTATAATCAGGACTCCATTCTTGCAGCTACACACACTCATACACCACTTTTATTTGTTCTCTGAGATGTGAAGGGGAGAAGAAAAGGAAAACGGGGACATGCTGGGATCAAATCAGAAACTGGGAGGGCTTCTGTAATTTCAGGACTGTCCCTGGAAAATTGGGACACTTGTAGGGTATGCAACCTTTAGTGATGCACAGCACATGCAACCATAACGAGGCACATATATGTCTAATCAAAGCTTAAACAGACACAAGGTACTACATTCTTACACAGATAGGGTGCCCTGAGCATGTTAATTCCCCACCAGAATCCGTGGTTTTGCCCTAGATTCCAGTGTGCACAGAATTCTGTCCCATCTCTAGCCAGCCTAAGCTACTAGTCAACACCTGATTACATTCATAAATCATGCGGTGATAAGTTTGCAACAAAGACTTGTAGATTCCAAAAGAAATCTTCTCTGTGTCAGTGAAATAGTTAGTAAATCTTGTGTTCTTTCTTCCCATGACTATAAAATAATAATAATAAAGAGAATTTCTATTTCAGGTAGAATTGCCAATCATCAGAGTAAGATAAAATTATATCTGGAAATGAAATCTATATTGATTTCCCATCAGGACACACTATATGATTATTTTTTTAATGGAAAGGGGGACAGCATCTAATTCTAGAGAAGCTTTTTTTAAAAAAAATGAAACAGGGCAGTTTAATATTGGATCAATACCTTGGAATAAACGTTGTAAAACATTTGAACGTTGGAATTACTCTACTACAGAATTAGATAAAAAGGCTATAATCTGTAAGTAAAATGAGATTTTGCTTGAAGAAAGTGTAAAGTTATCACTGGAGGTATAGCAGGCACTAGCCTAGTCAACAAATAGCCTAGTCTGGGGAGGCCAAGCCAGGACAGAGCTGGAGATTTTCAGTTCCAGGTAGAGACCTTTGCATTGTGCTCTGGGCATCTGCATTGGTACTGAAATTCAGCAGAGGAGAGGTCACAGTTCTCCTTAAGACTTTAAATGGGGTTTCATTTCAACTCTTCATGTGACAAAAGACTGTGGCCATCCTGTACAGCACTACTGTTCCATGCTGTTGACAGATATGTATGCCATATCTCCTACTGGACGCATGTTTCCCATCTAAGTTCAGAAAACATGAAGTATGTGTGAAAATGCCACTCGTTGGCCACTAAACTTGACCTGTAATGATATTGATAATGAATGCATATGACTATACTCAACTGAAAGATCTATATTAAATTTTCAGTGAAATTAATTTCAAGAAGATTAGTATATTTTCTCAAGATGTTTTGCACATCTCTCTTATCCAGCAAACCGACAGAGCTGCATCTGGTTCACAACCCTACTGAAAGTTGTTTGGTTTATTGTTTCATGTGCTTCATGAAAAACCGTAGCAGGAATTTAATGCTTCCTGATCTTAATTAAAATTAAAAATATTGGAAGGAAGACTGTGTGCAAGTGAATAAATGTCAGTGATAAAAATGATGAAAAGGATGGAAAGAAAGCAAAAAATAAAATAAAATTGAATTCTTTGATTAGAGAAATAAATGTGTATGAATAAAGAAGATGAATAAAGATTCAGAAAAAATATAGGAAGAAAAAGGAAGCTCCACGCGACGTGCATATAGAATAGAATAGAATAGAAATACTTTATTGTCACTGTACCACTTGTTTACAGTGAGATTAAACAACCCCCCCTCCCCCCCACAATCTCTCAGTCCTTGTTACACTCTTACGTGCTATCGTATGACCACCAACCCTGAACATCAGCTGCAATGTTCCTGTCTTCCATTCAGCAGCCTCACGGCCCACGGGTAGAAACTGTTCTTTAACCTGTTGGTGTGGCTTCTATATCTCCTGCCTGGCTTAAATCCTGCAGCGGCTTAAATAGCCCCTCGGTTGCCAATCAGAGTCCCAGCAAGCGAAATTCTATCCCAGCAATCTCATCCCAACAGCAAGGAGGCAGTTTAGGAGCTCTCCCCACAACATGTGCCCTCCATGATGAAGGACACAATTTCAGAGAGCCATGGCTGATTGCTTCTGGAATCTAAGGCTGCTGCGGCTATGGGAGAAACAAGAACCTCTTGAGATATCAATGCCATAAGCCCCTCCAGTTGTATATATTTGTAAATAAATCATATATTCTAAAGACATGACATTTTCCGCTGTGCCTCATTTCCAAAGGAAACACAAACCCTGGATAAGTGCCTCGACCCCGGGAATCTCACACTGCTCTGTGACTGGGCTGCTGTGCAACACGATTGTTCAATTGCTGCAAAACAATCCTTTGAGGCATCGCTATTCCCAAATTGCTATGCGAGGAACTGAAGAAAGCACTAAATTTGTGGCAAGGAGGAGGGCAGTATCTGCTGTATCCAGACCGTCCTGCCTAGAGAATGTCCCTTGCTTTTAAGTCTCCGCGAATCACGTGACAGTGAAGACAGACCAACGTTTTACGTGTGGCGGGAACATCTTTTGGCTTGCTGGAGGCTTTATTTAGCTTTCACGGTGCTTTTCCAGCACTGCACATCAAAATAATAAAATAGTAATGTAATAAAATTCTAAAGACAATTACGCAACCAGGGTATCAGTACAATTTTGACTCACTGGAGCTTTTACTCCCAGAGATGGAGAGAACAGATATCTCCTAAGTTGCAACACAGATGGAAGGTAGGGAGTGGTAGAGACTGGGGGAAGATACATGACTACACAGTAACAGATCTGTTCCTGCCATAGCAACTAATTAAAAGGGATCACTGCAACCACTGAAACATTAACTTCTTAGCTCTCAAGGTTCCGATACTTTTCAGTGCCTCGCTGGCCAAAATTAACAAATTATTCTCTGACTTTTGTAAATGATTGTGCCAATTGTGCTTCTTGCATTCCAGAAATAAATAAATGACATGCTAGAGAAAAATCAACTTCCACATCCGCAAACCTAATGATCCTGCAATTTTATATGCCTCTGTCGTCTAGTGAAACAAATGGTTCAAATAAATTCAAGGAAGACTCTAGGGGAAGATAGGTACCCAGTGGATTTCTCCGAGCGCATTCCGGATAACTGCTTCCCCTTTTCCTATTATTAACATTTCATAAAAATATATGAAGGTGCAGTGTCCTTTTATGGAAACAATAATGGTGTTATGTATCAAATATAGCTTTGCTTCATTAGTACCACTCTTTTTCATTGCCCTCCTAACGAATCCTCTAAAGTAATTAATATCACCAAGAGATGCCCATTAGGAATATTAGCTTCATTAAGTATCTTGTGCGCTTATTTACTTGGAAGCAAGTCCCATTGCTTTCCATAAGCTCTTACTTTTCAGTAAATGCCCCTTTGGACTACAGCCTAAAAAATGTTGAATACCTAAGCAATTTACTTCAGTATAAAGTCTCCTTCCTATGTCACAAACATCTGGTTGGCTAATTTCCTTGGCATACTTAATAGCAAGACACAATCCACACCTCCTACTCATGTGCACAAACCACAACATTTTAAAACATACTTGAATTGTACCTTTTTAACCGCATAACTGTATTTTTCCTAACATTTCCTGGTGAAGAAAAGGGGTGGGGGGAGATGATGAACTTAAGCAAACCATGTAAGGCTGGAATAATCTGTCAGTTCCTTTTGGTTTCTTATTTTTCCAATTTTAAATTCAGTTTGCTACATTTCCACATCAGTTTGTGAGTTTTGTGTGTCCCCTGCTGTGGTTCGGTGGTACCAAAAGGGTTTTTTGTGATCCCCTATACCCCCAAAACGGGACGCAGGTGGCGCTGTGGGTTAAACCACAGAGCCTAGGACTTGCTGATCAGAAGGTCAGCGGTTCAAATCCCCGCGACGGGGTGAGCTCCTGTTGCTCAGTCCCTGCTTCTGCCAACCTAGCAGTTTGAAAGCATGTCAAAGTGCAAGTAGATAAATAGGTAGCACTCCAGAGGGAAGGTAAACGGCGTTTCTGTGCGCTGCTCTGGTTCGCCAGAAGCGGCTTAGTCATGCTGGCCACATGACCCGGAAGCTGTACGCCGGCTCCCTCGGCCAGTAAAGCGAGATGAGCGCCGCAACCCCAGAGTCGGTCACGACTGGACCTAATGGTCAGGGGTCCCTTTACCTTATACCCCCAAAACATGTCCTAAAGAAAAAGATGAAACTTGAACATAGCCACATTAATGTGTCAGGCCCTGGAGGACTGAGTCAAAGTGGCTCTCAGTGCAAGAAAAGACTAACTACACTACGCATTTACCTGAGAAGACAGTTGCATGTGAAGACCCCCCAAGACCTCCCAAAGAAAGACACAGTTGACACCAATATTAGTTTAAGGTTCTTGGCATAATTTGGGCCACAACTTTATTGATTACAGAATGTGAGTGTTTGCTTAGGCATTGGTTTGACTAGCCGCACCTACACCTCTGGCAGGGCAGCACTGATAACTGGGCACTGGCAGAAGTCAGTAAGGGTAAACATCCTGAGGGAGCATTGGTCCTACCACAAACGCAATCTCACCCCAAAATGCTCCCAGGTGCTCTGGTGTGGCCCTAACCCCTGGAAGGGGACTGGACAAAAGCATGATGAGCACCTGGATTCCTTTAACAGAATACCCTATCACACATTGGGAGGGGCAGGTGTGACAACCTCCCCTCACCACACCTTGAACCAATGCCTAACCGCCAAACCTTACAGAGTTGTGACGATTTGCTACGCGGCAAGCAAAACCCAAGTGGCACCAGCCAATCAGCCAAATGGGAAAATTCCTACTGGGCCCCCAACAGAAGATGACCCACGACGGCATAGCAAGATCATAAAGTAAAGGTGAAGGGACCCCTGACCATTAGGTCCAGTCGTGGCCGACTCTGGGGTTGCGGCGCTCATCTTGCTTTATTGGCCGAGAGAGCCGGCGTACAGCTTCCGGGTCATGTGGCCAGCATGACTAAACCGCTTCTGGAGAACCAGAGCAGCGCATGGAAACGCTGTTTACCTTCCCACCGGAATGGTACCTATTTATCTACTTGCACTTTGACGTTCTTTCGAACTGCTAGGTGGGCAGGAGCTGGGACCGAGCAACAGGAACTCACCCTGTCGCAGGGATTCGAACCGCCGACCTTCTGATCAGCAAGTCCTATGCTCTGTGGTTTAACCCACAGCGCCACCCACATCGCATAGCAAGATCATAGCAAGACCCTAAATATAGGGAGGGTGGGTGGGTGATCCGATGCATGACACACTAAGAGGAAGCTTGACACGTGCAGCGGTATAAATAGGTCCCTCAGCTGCAAATTCTCTCAACCCTATTGGCCAGAATTATCCCAGCAACAGAGGGACCCAATCGGGTTGTTGTGGCTATCCAAACGATCCCACCCACACAAACGGTGAGGTCAGTATTGGTGATCTCAGAACAACACGTGCCCTCCGTGATGAGGACACTTAGTTAGATGCATGTTCATGTGCCATTCTGTGAAATGCAGTCGTTACATTGTTTGATAAATCAGTATGGCTGAAAAGCAAATTGTGATATAGCTTGAAGGTAATCTCTTCAAAGAACAAAAATTCCACTAGGCGCCCTCAGGGATTTGGGGCTGCTCAGAATATTCTTTTGGATCTCATCTCATATATTAAATGTTCACCTTTATAACGAAGCAAGTAAAATAAATTATCTTTCATCAACAGAGCGGTGGAACTTAGGTCTCACTGCCCGAAATCCACCTCTGATCTGGTACACATAGTGTTTCATTTTTGCCCATTCATTTTAATTGTGGCCTATCTGCCATGTTGATGAAACAACAGGACCAACAATAGGAATAATGAAAGAGAAACTAAAATACCACAGAACAATTAGCCAATTTCTTATACAGTGGTACCTCTGGTTACGAACGCTTCAGGTTACGAGCTCTGCTAACCCGGAAGTAGCTGTTCCTGGTTGTGAACTTTGCCCCAGTATGCCAACGGAAATTGCGCACCAGAGGCGCGTGCGCAGCGGGAGGCCCCATTAGCGAAAGTGCACCTCAGGATAAGAAGGGTTTCAGCTTGGGATGGCAAGATTAAGCGGGAAAATTTGGAACCAGCAGGACCAGACTTTCCTAAAGGAATGGAAGAAGTCTTTGATATATTTGGAAAGCAACTGTAACCAATTGACAAAGGGTTAAAAGAAGTTTTGTAAGGAGTAATATATAAATTATTGTGAAAAGAATTAAGAATAGGTATTAAGATTTGAATTAATAGCAATAACTATAATAACAAAATGCATAATGAGAAAAGATTTTAGAAACCCATCAGTTGAGGTTGAAGGAAGTCTTAGGCTGTGATAACCAAAGATTTGGAAATGATGTTTAAAAGAATGATGTATGGGAAAATATGTGTAAAAACCAATATATTATTATTATTATTATTATTATTATTATTATTATTATTATTATTACTATTATTTAAAAAAGAACAGTTTCAGCTTAAGAACGGACCTCTGGAATGAATTAAGTTCGTAACCAGAGGTACCACTGTAGACGAATACATGCGAATATGTAGTATGGGAGTATCTCAGAATAGGGAAGAATACTTTAAACATTTTTATATGCTCTTGAGATCATTTACATCCCGCAAAGCATTGAAGGATGACACTATGAGTAATTTAAAATAACGGAATTATAGGTGCTATTTGACTTCAGAGGTCTTTTGTTTAACCATGTAATAAAAAAGGATAAATATTGATTTCTGTGAAGTTGCTTTTATTTTTCTTATTCTGTAATCACATCAAATGATAACATTACTTTTTAATGTAGCAATTTGAAAGCTTGTTAATGCCTCACTGAATTTTGGAGCCATGGTCGAAGAGGGTGGCAATGCTTGTTTAGCTGATGTAAGGCTGTTGCGTGATTTGGCTTGGCAAACCAGTTTATGGGGCGAAACACATCCAGTTAAATATAGAGGAGCTATGCCACAGGCTTTGATGCAAACAAAAGCTGTGCCCACCTATGCACGGCTTCCGCACATGGCAGCAACTACTGTGGAATCACAAGGCTTAATGGCAAGTGAAAAATAGCACTGCCTATAATTAAGTGCTGCCGGAAGCTTACATTTTATTTATTTAAATATCAATATGAATCAAATTATCAAAATGAACCAAGGAAGCTTTCCTTGGTTAAACGTACCAGGTTGCAGAGTAACTAAGGTAGAAATCCTATGTCAAGATCTGTGGCTCAGCCCAGCTGGTTCCCAGCTCATCAACATCTCAGGGGTGTTCCTGGGGTGCAATGAGGCGGGCACTTAGACTGGATCCTAAGCCCATTCAGCTCAGTCACCTGATCTGGGAACCCAGCATGTTGTTGTTGTTTAGTTGTGTCTGACTCTTCGTGACCCCATGGACCAAAGCACGCCAGGCACTCCTGTCTTCCACTGCCTCCCGCAGTTTGGTCAAACTCATATTAGTAGCTTCTATAACACTGTCCAACCATCTTGTCCTCTGTCTTCCCCTTCTCCTTGTGCCCTCCATCTTTCCCAACATCAGGGTCTTTTCCAGGGAGTCTTCTCTTCTCATGAGGTGGCCAAAGTATTGGAGCCTCAGCTTCAGGATCTGTCCTTCCAGTGAGCACTCAGGGCTGATTTCCTTCAGAATGGAGAGGTTTGATCTTCTTGCAGTCCATGGGACTCTCAAGAGTCTCCTCCAGCACCATAATTCAAAAGCAACAATTCTTCGGTGATCAGCCTTCTTTATGGTCCAGCTCTCACTACTGGGAAGACCATAGCTTTTACTATACGGACCTTTGTTGGCAAGGTGATGTCTCTGCTTTTTAAGGTGCTGTCTAGGTTTGCCATCGTCTTTCTCCCAAGGAGCAGGCGTCTTTTAATTTCATGGCTGCTGTCACCATCTGCAGTGATCATTGAGCCCAAGAAAGTAAAATCTCTCACTGCCTCCATTTCTTCCCCTTCTATTTGCCAGGAGGTGATGGGACCAGTGGCCATGATCTTCGTTTTTTTGATGTTGAGCTTCAGACCACATTTTGCGCTCTTTCTCCCTCAATAAAAGGTTATTTAATTCCTCCAGCATAGAATACTATTTTAAAGGCTTGTTTTCCCTCTGCAGAACAGCAGCAGCCTCACTGCTGCTGCTGCTGCTGGGGTTTGGATCTGATGGTTTCATTTGATTTTGAGTTATTATATGCTGCTTTTCTTTCCTGTGACTTGCAAAGTGGCTTACAAACAACAAGTAACAGAGCAGACGATCACAAATACAGCATAAATCATACAGAATAATCAACAAAGCATCAGTTTAAAGGATTTATCTTTGCAAAGCATGTGGTGGCCCAATGCCACCAAAAGGTAGTTTTAAGGGAAATTTCCATTATGTTGGAAAGGCTGTGGAGAACGAGGTTCCTATTTTCATGTTTGGTGGGAGTGTACCGTGGTCCACAACTTTTGGGGGGAAGTTTTTAATCTGCCCTCCAAAATCACTAAACAATCTATCCCTCCTAATTCATCAATTGCCCTATTATCCTTAGATTTGCCCCTTAACTCAAAAGAATTAATTTCCTTCCTGTTCATAGCAGCTAGACTAGTTATTGTCCAACGTTGGAAGGAAACTTTTAAATACCAATAGAGGCTTGGGTGAATAATATCTGGAGCATTGCTCTATATTAGAATGCCTCACATACCATCAGCAACTAATCAAAGGCATCTCAAAAAAGATACCTTTGACGCGATCTGGTTTACCTTTTTCTCTTTTATTGAAGAAGAGCAAGATATTTTAATGCCACCATCATCACAGAGGTGTCTGTGGAAGGGATATATTGATTGAAAATGTATTGTATTGTAACCCCATGGTCTGTTGCATATTGTGCATATTGGCTGTAGAATGTTCAAAATCTGTTGAGATATGTACATGATAAACTCTGCCAGGTATAATTGTTTCTATTTAATAGTAAATACAAGTCCTTCAAAGGTTGTTTAATATCTAGAAGAGAAAAAAATCGTTCAGCATAAAAATACAGAATATGATAGTAAGACATTTGCTAGCATTATATCAAGAGTTAAGTTACCAATATCTCTGAAATACAGGTATATTACTATTTTTTTGTAATCATAATACTTAAAAGATAAAGAAAATGGCTTGACATTTCAGTACTTTGACATTTTCCAATGCTATTAATAGGCCCATAAAACTGTCATTTGGGGTGCTATTTACAAATGAATAGATGCTTATTAATTACAGATTATATCTAATCTATTTTAGATATAAAAGGTTAGGCATCATATTTGCTTCCGTTTTTTAGGGAATCTAAAGCCAGCAGTCAACCAAAACCTTTTGAAAAATAAAATGTGAACTTTAAACAGGTTGTTTAATCTCCTGGGGACTTTCAGATAGCAAAATCCTATAGCCAAAGAGCCCAGAAAACATTTTCTAGGAGCAATGGTTTCATATTTATTTATTTATAAAAAATATTAATTCATTATAGGTATATTTCCAGTGCATAACAAAGGTTCACTTCTGTGTTACAAAAGGTCTGAAATTTGTGCTTTGCTAATTATAACCAGGTAAACATAAACATACCCATCCACTGCCAAGCTAAGCTTCTATTTGATTCCTGGAGGTCCTGCTTTTTGGTCTGGCGCTCTGGTGTAAGAGTGTAAGCAGGAGGAAGAATGGACAGTATCAACAATGGGAAAGACTAAACAGAAGGAGGATTTGAAGGCTTTCCATTCCGTACTTCTCTGTAAATGCTTAGGTAAAGGTAAAGGGACCCCTGACCATTAAGTTTAGGCATGGACAACTCTGGAGTTGTGGCGCTCATTTCACTTTACTGGCTGAGGGAGCCGGCGTACAGCTTCTGGGTCATGTGGCCAGCGTGATTAAGCTGCTTCTGGCGAACCAGAGCAGCGCACAGAAACGCCTTTACCTTCCCACTGGAGCGGGAACTATTTATCTACTTGCACTTTGACGTGCTTTTGAACTGCTACGTTGGCAGGAGCAGGGACCGAGCAACGGGAGCTCACCCCGTCACGGGGATTCGAACCGCCGACATTCTGATCGGCAAGCCCTAGGCTCTGTGGTTTAGACCACAGCACCACCCACGTCCCTTGTAAATGCTTACCCCCTCCCAAAATCATTGTTGCCCAGGGTTGCTTTCTTTTCAGAAAATGGAATCAGAAGGAAAAATATAGTCCTACGAACCCACATGCTGAAACCAGGACCAGGCAGACTTACATCTTTGATATTGCACCTGCTTTGCTTTCTCCTGCCTTCTCTGTCTACATGAAAATCTATCCTGTAGACAAAAAACACCTATTGGTTCCACAACCATTTTAATTTGCAACCAAGTCATTACAAAATGCATCATAAATTTCAAGACACAAACTATTTATGTTTCTACCTTTCATTTATATGTCTCTATGCGCATGGGTGTTCTTCGGTAATATGGCATCCTGAGTGAGGACAAGATTTGGCACCCCACCTAAATATTTCTTATTTTCACAATAATTCATTTTGGCACAGTTGCTTAATGGATCTTCTCAGCTGTTGTTGTTGTTTAGTCATTTAGTCGTGTCCAACTCTTCGTGACCCCATGGACCAAAGCACACCAGGCACTCCTATCTTCCACTGCCTCCCGCAGTTTGGTCAAACACATGCTGGTAGCTTCGAGAACACTATCCAACCATCTTGTCCTCTGTCTTCCCCTTCTCCTTGTGCCCTCCATCTTTCCCAACACCAGGGTCTTTTCCAGGGAGTCTTCTCTTCTCATGAGGTGGCCAAAGTATTGGAGCCTCAGCTTCAGGATCTGTCCTTCCAGTGAGCACTCAGGGCTGATTTCCTTAAGAATGGATAGGTTTGATATTCTTGCAGTCCATGGGACTCTCAAGACATTTCTTATTTTCACAATAATTCATTTTGGCCCAGTTGCTTAATGGATCTTCTCAGTAGGTACCCATATAAATATAGGTGGTGGTGGTGGTGGTTATGTGTTCCCTTGGCTTGACGCCCTGTACAGGGCAACTGCCCTCATCCCCTTAAATCCAGTGCAGCTGTGTGTTGTGACTTGTTGTGGGTAGTGGTTGGTTTTGGAGGAAGGGGCTCTGATTATGCTGTTTTATCCTTGTGTATTCCATCACAATGGAAATATGCTTCACAATTGGTGAGAGGTGGTGGGAAGCTTTGCCGAATGTTATGCTGGTAGATGTGCTTCCTTAACTTTATAGTAGGTTAAACCTGCAGACTCCAAGTGGAATTCTACTGTGTTGTTGTTTTTAAAAAGGTGACACAAAATGCATTGAGCAAAACAGTGTAATAAAATAATAATAATCAAGCCCATTTTGAGGCTTTTACTGGCTTCTGTTTTTTTAAGGACTATTAAGGACTATTTTGAGGCTTTTACTGGCTTCTGTTTTTTTTAAGGACTATTTTGGCAGAGTATCTATGATCTAGCCAAAATGAAGCATTTCAAAGGTCTATTGATTTAATGAGAAAGTTAAGCATATGCTTAAATTACTCCCATTGAAATCAATGAGTCTGAAAAGTGCTTAAATCTGGCAGAATCATGCAGAAATTTCCTTTGCGTCCCATCTGTTCTCTTATTTGCTGCCATTTCCTATTTTTCTACATAGCAAAACATGTATTGCAAGGCTACAGTGATTGCTGTGGGAATTTACAGGAAGGAGGGATGTGTCTGTAATTTCTCTAGTCTTTTAACTTCCCGAAAAATCCCAGAACTTTGCCCTTCTGACAAACTGTGCCTGTAGCTCACAGGCAACACCAACACTGCAACCTGTCAGCACTCAAGCCAACTTTACCGCAAGTTGCCTATGGACAGAACATATTTAATTCATGGGTCATCTTGTACTTCTGCCTCAGTAAGAAAATCCTCCTTTTCCAAGAGATTCTCTTTGCTGGGAGGGTCAGTGTGGTGCCCTCAAAATGTTGTAGGACTTACCGTATTTTTCGCTCTATAAGACGCACCAGACCACAAGACGCACCTAGTTTTTGGAGGAGGAAAACAAGAAAAAAAATATTCTGAATCTCAGAAGCCAGAACAGCAAGAGGGATCGCTGCGCAGTGAAAGCAGTGACCCCTCTTGCTGTTCTGGCTTCTGGGATAGCTGGGCAGCCTGCATTCGCTCCATAAGACGCACACATATTTCCCCTTACTTTTTAGGAGGGAAAAAGTGAGTCTTATAGAGCAAAAAATATGGTACATCATTTCTGAGGGTTGGTGGAGTCCAACTATATCTGGAAGGTGCTACATTGGCTACCCCTGCTGTATGTCATCCTATAGGAAACCAATACTCTCCAACATTACTCAGATGAAAATAGAGACGTTTCTCACTCTCCCCCAAACTGACCCTCCTTGACCCCTCGTTTTCGTGTCTCCTCTGCAGAGCATTTCCTATCACAAGAAGGGTGACACCAACAGGACACATGCCCTCCACCGTCCCGAGAAAACTCCTTAGTCCCAATCTTATTTATTTTATTCTTTGGTAGATTTGCAAAAAGAGAGACACACACACCAAAAAATACTGTATTTTTCGCTCTATAGGACGCACTTTTTCCCCTCCAAAAATGAAGGGGAAATGTGTGTGCATCCTATGGAGCGAATGCAGGCTTCAGGAAGCTATCCGCAAGCCTTCGGAGCACGGCGGTAGTGCCCGCCGGGCTCCGAAGGCTTGCAGATAGCAGCCTGTTCTAGGGGCTGGAGTCGGGGGAAGCTCGGGCTTCCCCCGCCCCAGCCCCGTGGCTAAAAACGAAGCCAAGACAGGGAGCAGGATCCATCCCGCTCGCTGTCTTGGCTTCTGCCAAAGCCGCACGCAGCCTTTCCTGGCTGGAGAGGTTGTGCGTGGCTAAAGAGGAAGCCAAGACAGCCAGTGGGATCCCGCTCACAGTCTTGGCTTCTTTGCTCTTTGGGGCTGGGGAGGGGAAATAATTTTTTTTCTTAATTTCCCCCCCTAAAAATTAGGTGCGCCCTATGGTCCGGTGCGCCCTATGGAGCGAAAAATATGGTACATTTTAGAAAGGGGCAAGATTAGATGTGGACACACAAAGCACCAGTGGTGTGAGCAGGGGAAATTTTGGGATCAAATCGGAAGCTGGGATGGTTTTCGTAATTCCAGGACTGTCCCTGGAAAATCAGGGCACTTGGAGGGTAGGGAAATCATAGTGCATGCCCACTTTTGCCATCATTCCCCCTGCACAAATGGATGTTTTCCTCCTTTCTGGCTAGGAGGAAGGGAGACATCTGCTCTACTACACCGTTTATAGTTGCCTCATTGAACCAAACAACATGTATATATATATGAAAGACTCTGTATTCGATTGGTCACTTGCTTTCCTCCATGCCACCTAACAACCAGCCCAGAAAGCAACATAAAATATCTAGCTCTGACCATGTTTCCATCTTCATTTAGAAGACCAGAAGACTGCTGAACAATGTTAGCATGATAAAACTGTACTTATTACCATGTAAACCACTGGTTGGCTTTTATATACCGTAACTTTTATAAAACTTGTTTTATATTGACTCTTCTGAATAAAATTACATGAATTTGATGCCTGGTGTTTATCAACTATCTGTTTAGCCCGGATTGGTTTTCCTCACTGCTTAAACTTCTCACCCATGTTACAAAAATTTAAGGGGAGTCTAGAGATTTTTCTGAGCCTCCCAGAGGTCTAGCTAATAATTTCCTTCCTCTTAGATTAATTCCCGTAGCTCTCTAGCCCCTTCTGCTTTGGGAGTAAAGGGAAATAACTTTAACTTTGCCTTTTATTGACACCTTTAATGTTTATTTTATTTCCTGTAAACCGCTTGGAGGTTCTATTTGCAATCAAACAGTATATACATTCTGTTAAATGGATGGATGGATGAAAATAAAGGAGGTGGTGGCAGTGATTACAAGAGGGGCTATGCTTTTTTCGGAAAGTCTGCCAGTAATGAACCAGCTGAGGGTGGTAAAAAGCATTCCTGGCTCCCATCACCACCGGATAGCCAGAAATTAGATCTGGATCCAGGAACCTTCGAGATGGATATCTGGTTTTTCAGAGGGAATGCAAGGCCATTCAGAACAAGCTGTACACCCAAACCTAGCTCACACAAAAAATTGTGATAGCTTTGTACTCTCAAAATACTATTAAAATGGTTCATAACAGCATTACAAATTAATTGTGTTGGGATCAATAAGTTGATTTCTTTTTCTTCTGAGTTATTTCCTCAGCCTCAATATTAAACACTCAGAGTTTATTGAGAGAGATTTAGGATCTGATCTGAAACTCCCTACCTTAAATTATGTTAATCGGGGCTGAAAACAAATGCACCATTTTCCACATAATAAAGTTGCCGCTGAAACTTATAACTCAATATGGAAAACTGCTTACCCTAGTAGCTTCTTACACAATAGCTCTTACTGAAAATGAAAAGAAATAAATCTACCAGTGTAAATAACATTATCACGTTCTTCCTCAAAACTTCTTAGTGGATGAGGGTCGTTGGGCTGTCATTGCCCCTTCTACTAACTCCATTCGATATGGAATTAATCTTAAGTAAAGCATTAGAAGTTTAGTGAAAGTACTTGCAACCACATCAGAGAAGCTGGATCTTTATGGCTACTTTGAGAGCCTGAGGTGGCTGCTCCAGGTAACAAATTCTGAGTGCCATTAAAGGGCAGCAAATCGTCAGGTATATTATTATTATTATTATTATTATTATTATTATTATTATTATTATCTTCTGCTACCAGCAAATTCAGGACAATCGTTCCCACCCTTACTTCAAGTGTGGAAAAAATGGAAGATCATCTTGTCCAGTTACATCCCTACACATGGTCAAAGGTGGGCATCAAGAACAAAGTTTCCATGTTATGGTCCTAACTAGATGTCACACGTCTGCCTATTTGAAATGCTAACACAAATTAACTTCATATATACACTAGCATGGTCCGAGCTGATGGTGAAGTAACCAGGAAAGAGATCTTAATGCTGGATAGCTCTAAAAATACCGACCCAATGTGTGGTAGCTGTGAATAAGAATTACATGTTAAGCAGCACTAGGAAAGGGATTGAAAATAAAAGTGCCAAAATTTTAATATTTTTACACAAATAAATAGTGTCACCACAGTTGGAACACAGTTGGGGTTACTGAATACCAAAAAGGATATTGTAGAGCTGGAAAAAGTGAAGAAAGGGGCAACCAACATGATATTGGGAGCTCACCCCGTCGCGGGGATTCGAACCATCGACCTTCTAATTGGCAAGTCCTAGGATCTGTGGTTTAACCCACAGCGCCACCCACATCCCATACTAAGAGGTATGATAGAACAAACTCAAGCAGACAATGAACTGGATTCAAAAAGGCCACAGCTTTATTAATGACAGGTGCAAGTGGAATGTTGGTTCAGGAATTGGGCATAGAGCCATTTCAGCCTCCTGCAGGAGGTCTGTAACCACATCAGAATCATGCCAAGGAATGAGGCTTCCCCCAAGACACTGATCAACTGAGATGGCTGTCTTAAGGCCTCTGCTGAAAGCTCTATTGCCAGTCTGCCCCACACTTGGCTTCTGGACCGAGACTTCCATGGGGATTGCCACACAGTACTTCTGCCAGGCGGGGTGTTCCCCTAATGGCCGGCAAACACATGGGCTTCTGCTGCTGGGGTCAGTGGATAGGGTGAAGGTCTGCAACTACTGCCCACCTGAGAAGGGTGAGTGCCCATTCTCTAGCTTTAGAAGGTGTTGGACAAAATCAGGTAGCATAGGACTTTCAAGAGCTCCTAATCATGGCGGCTACAGAAACAGCATCCCTCTGAATACCAGTTGTGTGTCGAGATCCCCAAGCCACCCCCCTAAATGAATCACAAGTCACACAACATTTTTGTTTAAGGTTTTTGGCATAATTTTGGCCACAACTTTATTAAAATACATAATGTGAGTGGTTGGCATTGGTTATGACTATCTGTCCCCACCCCGGGACAGAACTGACTTCTGGATTCCAGTGAAAGTCAGTAAGGGAAAACAATATTGGGGAGAGAATGGGGCTGGGCACCATACCGTCACCCCTCCCTGCATGCTCCCAGGGGCTTGCACGGCCCTAGCCCCTTGCTGAGGATATGGACAAATGTATGGCAAGCCCCTGGATTCCTTTAACGGAATTCCCTTGCAGCAGCAGCATTGGAGGGGCAGGCACAGCCAACCCTTACCCCTCCACCAACCAAATTTTAACCAATGGCTAACCACAACCTTACAAGTTGTGACGATTTGCTACGCAGTGGGCAAAAACCAAATGGCACCAGCCAATCTGCCAAATGGACAGAATTCCTACCAGGCCCCTGCCCCAAAAGCAGACGACCCCATGACAGGCATAGCAAGGTCAAACGCAAGAGCCCTAAATTAGGGAGGGTGGGCGGGCGATCCGATGCACGCAGCAAAAGAGACTGAAAAAAGCTGCGTGCCAAGAATATATAATCTTCGGGCCAACCCTCTAAATGGTAACATCAAAATCTCCCCAACAACCCAAATTGGCCCAGTCACAGTCATGGCCATCCAAACGGTCCCGCCCTGAAACCTAGAGGGGGTGTCTTGCTAGACCCCACTGCAACACGTGTTCTCCATGAAGGAGAACACGCTTTGCTGGAGAACAATAGCAAGAGAGTGCTATGGCCCTCCTGCCCTGGGTGGCCACTGTGAGAAACAGGGTGTTGGATTAGATGGGCCTCAGCTTTAATGCAGCCTGACTCTTCTGACATTCTTTTTCACACGGCACCTTCCATTTCCAGTTGCTACTGTATGTTTTAAAATGGTGTTTCTTTGAAAACAAGTCAACAAGCAAAGAATTCCTGGAACTGGCAGGCACGAAAACATTGCTGGCATGTTTAGGCCTTTTCTTCATAAATCTATATAATTGTGTTTGATTTCAAATCTGTCAAAAGAATCCCAATGACTTCTGAAGGGTTTGTATCAGGGCACTCTGGTCCTAAAAGTGAAAAAGAGAGAGGAGCTTTTCATTCCAGTGCATTTGCTATTTGATTTATGCTTGGACAGAAGCACAGTCTACTTTTTCTGCATTGTAATGTGTCAGTCTAAATGATTTTACTCGAATTGTGATAACATTATACTCTGCCCAGCTCTTGGGATTATGCTATTGTTTCACATTTAATTACCAAATTATCGCATTTTTCCCAAGCTTATGTTCGTAAATTGAATCTATTGTCAATCATTTCACTTCTCCTGAATAGCAGAAAGGTGTCTGCTACATCTACTGCCAATTACTGTTTGTCTCATTTTTCTACACAGCTGCCCCTGGAATTGCAAAATGGCATTTCTTTCTTGGAAAAACCGTTTCAAATCCCCTTTGTTTTTGTTTGTCATCTGCAAACAGAGACATTTCCTTTTAGGTCTGCTAGCTTTTAGTTCATGAATGAATCTTTCAAATTATTCAGGAAAGGCCAAGGAAGAACTTTCATTATCACACTATTTGGAGTCGAAAATGAGCTCCGAGTTGCATCCCGCTGAACACAAACCGCTGTTAAATTACACACTTTAAAGAACAGTAATAAAGACCACTTGACTGCCTGCTTTAATGTTACAGGGAACAATTTCACATAATATCCAGAGAAATGTGCTATTTATTCCTTTTTTTAAGGAATAAATGGAATAAAAATCTGAAAAGAGCATTCTTGTTAATCAGGCGTCTTCAGTATGTGAAAGTGGAAAAATACTACCTGTCTTGTCTCATAGTATGGGTGGGCATGGCCAATGCAGAAGGGCAGTGTCGTGCCACCACTCTCCCAGCATTGGAGCTGCGGCCACTTTCCAGGACAGGCGGAGGACAGGACAAAATGGTGGCAAGTTTGGGACTGTGTGGCTGCACTGGCAATCTGGTACCCTCATGCAGTCCCATCCGCCCTGCTGTCTGCCTGCTGCGTTGTTCCAATAAACCTCAATGACTCTGCTGTTGGGCAGAGTGATGATGTGGCACCATCGCTTCACACTGGTCACTCAGATGATAACCTAAGTAGTCTTCTACCCCCTAGTGCCACCTGATGCCTCAGCTAGCTGAAATCTCAAGCTTCTGATTCCTGTGCTGGCTACACTCAAAGTGCCAAGTTGTTTTTCTCCAGCCTGCTTCCAACCAGGTGGGTATACTAGTAGATAATAGCCATCAAAATCAGTGACCAAGCATCTTCTTCCAGCTATTAGTCATACAAATGTCTTCACTACTGTCAACACAGTTGCATTCTTATGAAAATAAAGTTGAGACACGAGCAGAGGGCATTATTTATCTCAGCTCAGTTTTTAAAAAAAGAAAGAAAAGAATTTTCAGAAGGCACATAAGATTTTTCCACTTTGAGCCACCTTGTTCCATCACAGCTAAACTGCTTTCTTCTCCTTAATATAGCCAGCCGGCGCAGCATGCATTTGAATTGGGGGCCGCCATATATTTTAAATTATTCTTTATATCGGAATAATGTATTTAATAAGTATGTATGATGGTGGATTCCTATGAAGCAGGCCCAGTACAGTGCAGTTTCAAGGCCTGTAAAGGCTAATTGTAAATGTTTCCTGTCAAGGATAATAGAATTTCATCCAATTAGGAACCAGGGACAAAAATGGCATTTAATTATGCCTCATGTAAGACAATTGTGATTTTTTTCATTATGAATGGTACAAACTGAAATAATGAAACCCTTTATCAAATAGAAAACATACCAGTTTTCTAGCAGGAACAATTTAATAAAATGATTATCCCAAACATAACCATTCATTGACTGACTGAATTTATCTCCTGGCCTTCCTCCCAAAGGAAACCGTGTAACCTGTTGGTCCATCACAAAGGAATAGTAAGATAAAATCTCTGTTAGGACCAACTAATCTTCACATAGTGGCGTGAGAGCATTTGAATTACACAACTTCAAAGTTCAGGTTCATGTGCTTCAGAGAACAGGCAGGAAAACTTAGCTACAAAGTGGTGAGAGTTCCTAAAGTGGCTTGTGAGAGCCATGCGGTCTAAGCTGGAGCAACCAGCTCAAACCTCTTCACACACTGAGCTTCTCAGGTAGACTGGAGGTTGAACAATAGGCTTGATTACCCATATCCTCCCAAGGTAAAGGAAGCAGTCATAGCTAAGCCTGGCAGGACAGCTTACTCTATGGTATTAACTCCTTCATGCATTAATTAGACTTGAACATGTTGGTTATATTAGGCTGGTTATCCCACAGATGCAATGCAAGCCAATATGGGAATGCTGCTTAGAAGAACTGGATGTTGTTTGGACCTTTAAAACAATGGGTGGTTAGCAACCATAGTAATTGTCACAGGTAGTATCAGTCCATAGTGAATTGGGGTCACCAAATATAGTATATCTAGCATGGGAACACATTTGCATTGAAATTGTTAGTAAGTATCAAAGGTCTTACTCAGTGCTTTTTTCTGGGGGGATGCAGGGGTACGCATACCCCTAAACATTTTTTTAAAAAAATCTTTGTACTTTTGTCCATTTATTGTATTTTTTCCCCCTGATTTGACCTATAAAATAGTGATTTTCTTGAGTCAAAATGAGAGTACCCCCTAAACAATTTTTTTCTAGAAAAAAGCACTGTTCTTACTTACTTGAAATCATTGCATATAAAGCACTACTAAAATAAGCCTGCCGAGGGCTGAATTGTATTTAAACACTTGAGGTCTTGCGGCTGAGCTTGACAGCTGTTTCACACCTACAAGTCATCACTCAGAAGAACTTAATGTCATTACTGCATAAACATTGCAGAAATTCACCCCTACTAACTTGCCAGTGTTGGCAGTTCTGTGTATCAGTTATCACCCTCTTCACAATTGACATACATGGGGAGGGAGATTGGACCACATGTTTTGCCGCTGCTCTCCACGAGCTAAAGATGTACAGTGGTACCTTGGGTTACATACGCTTCAGGTTACATACACTTCAGGTTACAGACTCCGCTAACCCAGAAATATTACCTCAAGTTAAGAACTTTGCTTCAGGATGAGAACAGAAATCGTGCTCCGGTGGCGCGGCAGCAGCAGGAGGCCCCATTAGTTAAAGTGGTGCTTCAGGTTAAGAACAGTTTCAGGTTAAGAACGGACCTCCGGAACGAATTAAGTACTTAACCTGAGGTACCACTGTACACAAAATCCGACACATATACAGCTGTGACTCTGTCTACAAGGGCGATGTGGGACCCTTTCTCTTCTGCTTTGCCTCACATTTTGAGCAGCATTAGGGATGAAGAGAACCATTTGTCGTTGGCTGGTATGAGCCATCGGATGAGCAGTGGTTATTCCAAGATCCTGCTCAGATTAGTTTTAGGTATAGTGGATTGCTCCATTTCAGTTTCTCTCATTTTGTGAATTGTTCTTTTTTTAAAAGTCCACTTGAAAATGTGTATGCTTCTCTCCTAATATACACACTGTATTAGAAGGTTCTGGTGTTCAATATATGACTCCACTTCTTCTATTCAAGGGACCTAAAGTCTCCCCCTGCCTGGATCTCTCCATTATATCTCTTGCTCAGGGCCGGATTTAGGTTTGATGAGGCCTTAAGCTACTGAAGGTAATGAGGCCCATTATATGTCTAGCTGTCCTTTGTCAACAACAAATTGTCACTGTTTTTTTGTGTTGAATATATGCTATATGGTAATTTATGGACCTAATAGGTATCTAAAGCCATTTGCACATAACAAATAGGGGCCTAGAGAACACAAAACACTGTTGCTGTATGTAGGTTTTATTTTGTTTGTTTTTTATCTTGTATTTTGGAAATGTACATCCAGATTTTTTCCCCTTTAAATTTCTTTTGGGGGCCCCAAGAGAGTGGGGCCCTAAGCTATAGCTTGTTAAGCTTATACGTAAATCCAGCACTGCTCTTGCTTGCTTACTATGTTGCCTGGCTGAGAAATGCAGTCTAGATTTTGCTTTATTTACTCATATGCTGTACCCAAACTCACTGGTGTTCTCTATTTGAATTTCATGATGGTCATAAGGTGCCTGGTTGCCTGCTTTACCTTTTGTGATAGCCCCCTTAGGGTTTTTTTTAATCCACTATGGCATCACTCTGTTTAAAATTGGAAGGAGTCAGGGACAAGACCTGTGGAGTTCATTAAAGAGCCACCTGCCTTTTCCTCACACATAATTCAAGCACCACCACCCCCTTTTTACAGCTGTTGGGTAGTGAACAGTTGTACAATTTCAACCATCATTTGGAGACATGGATCTGCCACTATTGTGTCTTAATGCAGGTAAGAAGAACGAACCATAGATGAAGAACCATAAAAAGAATCTTCAGAAGGTGTTTCTATAGCCCATTATCCCTGCCTCCCTCCTGCTTTATCTGTGCCGCCTGTCTCTTACCTTGGCTCTCCTCCAACAATAGTCCACCAACTGATTTCATCAATAATGAAGTCTCCTGCTACACTCCCAATGTCACCTGGAAAGGAGGATTTCTGAAGAGCGAACTGAGCAGCTGCTGCCTAGCAGGGAGAGAACCTAGCAACTTGGCACTTAGCAACTGTACATTTTTATAAAGTTTAAATAGATGAAAAGCGTCTGGCAGGAGCAGCCAAAATGAAAAGGCTCCTAACGTGTCTCTAAAAGTCGAAGCATTTTTCAATGCCCCTTTCGCAAGGCACTACTGTTTCATTTTCTTACGAGTTACTCAGAATTCATAAGTGACTGAAATGAGAATGCCCATATTTTTATGCAAAGCAGACTCCTTGAAGGGAAAGAGGCTTTTTCTCCAGACCATACTGAGCAATCATACCTTCTTTTACAATAGCTAGAGGGCAAGGATGGGGAAGCCGAGGTTTGGGGCTACAACTTCCATCATCCCTGGCCATTGGTCTTGCTGACTGGGGCTGCACTCTCTTTCTTTGCCTCCTGTTCTTACCCCCCCCCCAGTGGTTTATCAGGTGGTTGGAGCTTTCTGGCAGGCAGGTCACTGTTGCAGACCTAGAGGGGAAGGGTGTGGTAGCAGAGAGGTTGGCATGGTGCAAACACACCAATGCAGCCAATCCAATACTCCTGTCAATACATTTGCACTGCACCAACCTCTACACAACCTCACCCGTCTCCATGTAAGTAACAGTAGCCCACCTTCTGGGAAGCTAGCATAGTCATTATACCCCATCCCATGATAGGTATACACTTTCTCCAAATAGGGAGCCACTTCTGCCATGACAACATTCCAAGCACTGGCTGGCTGGGGGATCAAAATATAAAGTGTACATGTGAAGTGTTTTTCTCACTGGGGTTCTCTCTCTCTCTCTCCCACCCACCCACCCACCCACCCAAATCTCAGTCAAAATCTGGTCTGTTGGGCTTCCACAAAAAGGACACCATCATGGCAAAGGTCCATGGGTTTGAGCATCTGTGTGCAGTACAAAGAAAACCAAGAGCTGAGCCACCTTTTGTGAAAGGTGTGATGACGTTTTGTCCTTTGTGGGAGATCTGGACTCAATGGTGCTTGTTAAGTAAATAACAGAATCCAAGAGGTTGGGGGACGTACAGCTCTCAGGCAAAGATTCCATTCTCCCAAATGCAAACACATGCAATGTTGATACTGTCAAGCTGCTCAAACACATCCCCTGTTGTAATTTATCTCCAGTGGTTACCATAAATCTACATTCAGATTCATGCCCAGTCAATAGCGCTGATGCTGTTGTTTTGCAAGATAAGCTTGAGGACATGTGGAGTTTCAGAGTGATAAAGCTTTACTTTAAAAGTCTCTTTGACAGGGATTGAATGTAACTGAAGGTAGATGACATGGTGTACAGTCGACATTTTGGGTGTTATGTCTCCTGAACCAAAGCATCGTATTTTCCAGTCCTGCTATTCTGTCAAGGCCTTGCTGTTTAAACAGGGTAGGTCTCAGATAATGAGGCTTGGTTGAGTCACGCTGCCAGCAGCCCAGAAAAAATAAAACAAACTCCTGCTTCTAGAAGTATCTTGTGCACACTGGAAGAGAAGGGAGAAAAGAAATGCTTATTGACCTAGTGGAAGGGCTGCTTCTGAGAAACACCCAATACACACACCCCTAAACATTTTAAATGCTCACCTGCATTGAGAACCTCTGGACTGAGGCTGTAACAATTTCCTTAGAATCTGCCTTCATGCACATGGGCCTCTGGAGTAATTTAAGATAGCAGTTTGATTCCATAGGCAGGTGGGTTGGAAGTATATTATGGCATATAAACAATACGGTATGTTAGAAGACACCTGGGGGTGCTTTTTTATAATGTACCCCACAGGAAAGGGGGAAGCAAAGAGATGGTGCTGGGCAGGAAAAGGAACTTCAGGTTTGGGTAGATGTCAGAAATGAGTGCGGAGCCTCTGCAGTCCATGGGGACTAGAGCCAGGAGCCACGGAATGATCACAAAACACTTCCTGGGAGACAATAATATTATTGACTTTGTTGTTTATTGATTAAGCATGTTCTCCTTCATGGAGAGCACGTGTTGCGGTGGGGTCTGACAGGCCACCCCTCTGTTGCTGGGCTGGATTGTATAGATGGCCATAGCAGTGACTGGGCTGTTTGAGTTACTGGGGAAATTTTGATGTTGCCAATCTGTGGGATGGACCAAGGGTTTTATATACTGAGCATGCAGCATTGAGCTTTCTCTTTCGCTGCGTGCACTGGATTACCCGCCCGCCCTCCCTAATTTAGGGCTTTTGCATTTGATCTTGCTATGCCTGTCATGGAGTCATCTGCTTTTGGGGCAGGGGCCTGGTAGGAATTTTGCCCATTTGGCAGATTGGCTGGTGCCATTTGGTTTTTGCCTACTGCGTAGCAGATCGTCACAACTTGTAAGGCTGCGGTTAGGCATTGGTTAATTTTTTGGTTGGTGGAGGGGATGTGGTTGGCAGTGCCTGCCCCTCCAATGCAGCTGCTGCAAGGGAATTCCATTAAAGAAATCCAGGGGCTCGCCATGCTTTCGTCTGAATCCCTAGCATGGGGCTTGGGCCGCGCAAGCCCCTGGGAGCATGCGGGGAGAGGTGAGGGTCTGGTGCCCAGCTCCATTTACTCCCCATAAAATGCTTTCCCTTACTGGCTTTCGCTGGAATCTGGAAGTCAGTTCCGTCCCTGGGTGGGGACAGATAGTCGTAACCAATGCCTAAGCAACCACTCACATTTATGTATTTTAATAAAGTTGTGGCCACAATTATGCCAAAAACCTTAAACAAAAATTCTGTGTGAATTGTGATTTATTTGGGGGGTGGCTTGGGGACCTCAACATGCAATTGTTGTTATTTATCAGTCACCTTCCAAATCTGTCCCAAGTCGACATATAACACACAAGGATAAGAACTAAAGAACAGTCAAGAACAGCACACAAAAATTGACAGAAGACTAAGTTAAGAACAGTATGAAGTGGACCTCTATGGCAGAGATGTACTCAACCAGCTAGGAAAGCTTGCTGAAACAAAAATGTTTTCAGTTGTTTCTGGAAAATGCAGTTAGTGGGCACCTGTCATATCTTAACAGGGACACTGCACCACTGTAAATTGATAGGCACCCTGATAAGCCCTGCTCAGTGTAACTGTGGAGCTATGTATATCTTTGGAACTTGAAGAAGCAGCTCTCCTGCAGGCAGAATAAGGCAGTCTCCCAAGGAGCCTAGTTCTGAGCTCTGGTCTCCCCACTTTGCAAATGTTGAGTTCAGGTAAGCAGGGGAGAGCAGACACTGGGTGAAGCCACCGTGAGCCTAGCCAAAACTTCAGGGCACATTCATGCTGGCAAGCCAAGGGAGCAATACTGCACGTGCTTCATGGATTCCTTCACAAAAAAAGCACTTATCACATTGTCTAAGGCATCAGAAATCACACTGCAAAATGATGCTCGGGTAGCATTTCTGATTTAATGGATGCAGCACACTCAGGCTTCAGAGTGTTCAAATTGAATTTCTTTCTAGGGGCTTTGCTTAGCAGAGTTGGCTGGGTCACCATTGGGACCGAAGAACATCATTGTTCAAAGGAACATCAGGGAAATGTCCTCCACTTATGTGAATGAACATGGGGGATTTTGCTGTCCATTAGTCACTGACATGGAGCTAACAAAATAAAGTCAAGGGATGGCAAATCCCTCACATGTGCTTTGCCTGGTATGAATTTCCGGTCACCTTCACAGAGCTGCCTCCCCACAGGAGTCAAAAGATGAAGGGACAGCCTTAGTAGTGTGCAGGGGGGTGTCAGACAGACTTCCAGGACGTCCTCTTTATGTCTTAAATTACATGTCTCCATTACTGCTTGCTTAGTGGCAACATCTTCCTGGTTCCAGTCATCCCGTCTTCCCCGTCTAGGTTTGTATCTGAAACATTTAGGAGAAGAGTGGGTGTATGGAAGGTAAGTTGTAAACAGGCACAATTTGTGACATCGCGCAACATCATCGCTCATAAGGGAGCATGTCTGTTAAGGCATCAGCCATAGCTTCTTATTTCCAGGCTTTGTGGAACCTGAGCCAAAATGAGATAGCCTTAACGCTGACGTTAAAAAAGTTGGTTTTGTAAATAATTGACTAATAATGTCACATATGAATAAGTTCAACACACAATATGTTGTATCTGGCTCTTTAAAGAACATTAACTGAACGACAGTCAAGGAACTCTTAGCATAGGTTCCACAAAAGATGGAAAATTAAGACTTTCCAGCTAATTAAAGACAACATACATTATATTAACTTTGAGAGCTGTGACAGGTTCAAGCTTCTTTGAATCCCTGAAAGACAATTCATCTTGGTTACAGTTTTTTCTAAGGAACAGCAGTTACACTAATTGGGAAACAAGAGCAGAGTCTGTTGTTCTCTTTATTTCTGTAATCACTGCAAATCTCAAGTGTTAATTAAGACAGTTCAAGGATGTACTGTGTGGGCTCAAAATTCTGCTTAGCTACAAATAGCAACCAGAAAACTAAATATTGTTGAACCACAGATGAGTTCATCATATTGGGCACAACCCAACCATGTTTAAGCACCCTTGAGTGTCATTTATGTTAATGGAAGAGATGTTAAGCATGTGCTTAACTCTCCCATTAAAATGGGACTTGAATATGTTTAACCTTTACTGAATCTTGTCCAGTAATAATAGTAATTAACATATCTCCCTTCAGGTGGTGCTTGTGTTTTGTGTTTCAACAATAAATCTGGGTTTCAAAACATCAGTGGAAACAGTGGCATGATCTACAGTATCTCTTCCCACAGCCACAGAGCTACATACAGAAACTTGTGCATGTGGGAAGGAATAACCTGCAGTGCTTTAATTCTACTGCAGTGAGACTCTCTTTTATTGTCAGTGGAAGCCTATTGCCTCCTTCAGGAGGAAGGTCAGGTGATAAATTCAATGAATGAAATACTGCCCTAAGGACCAGCATGGGCATTGGGTATGGGCAGGTTGTACATAAGAGACTTCTGTCAAACAGACCTCACTAAGGAAATACCAATATTGCTGGTGCTATCCAAATAAGTCAATGAATTTGAGAGCACTACGTGCAGGAAAAAGAGTGGGGAAGTTAGAATGACTTAATTGAGCCCATGGAGAATTTCCTGTCATCATCATCATCATTAATAATAATAATATACCACCCTATACCTGCAGGTCTCAGGGTGGTTTACAGAGTGAAATCAAAATATAAAACCACAAAATCCATAATCAAAATAAAAACAACAACAACCCAATAACATCACCCCCAAAAAAGAACCACACACATTTTAAAAGGACATAGGATGTCATTCAAATCAGCCAAAGGCCTGATTGAAAAGGAATGTTTTTGTCTAGTGCCTTGTTGTTGTTGTTGTTGTTTGGTCGTTTAGTTGTGTCCGACTCTTCATGACCCCATGGACCAGAACACGCCAGGCACTCCTGTCTTCCACTGCCTCCCGCAGTTCGGTCAAACTCAAGGTGCCTAAATGAAGGCGCCAGGTGGACTTCTCTGGGGAGAGCATTCCACAGACGGGGAGCCACTGCAGAGAAGGCCCGTTCTCATGTTGCCACCCTCCGGACCTCTCGAAGAGGAGGCACACAAAGAAAGGCCTCAGAAGATGATCTCAGGGTCCAGGTAGGTTTATATGGAAAGAGGCAGTCCTTGAGCTATTGTGGTCCTGAGCCATTCGAGGCTTTATAGGTCAAAACCAGCACTTTTAATTGGGCCCAGAAACTAATTGGCAACCAGTGCTGTCGTGCCAGGAACAGTGTAATATGCTCAAACTGTCTTGCTGTGGTGAGCAACCTGGCTGCTGAATTCTGCGGCCTGTCAGAGACAGCCCAATGTATAACCCATTGCAGTAATCTAACCTTGAGGTTACCAGAGCATAGATGACAGTAGTTAGACTATCCCTGTCCAGATAGGGGCATGGCTGGGATACCAGTCAAAGCTGATGGAAGGCACTCCGGGCCACTTAGGCCACCTGAGCCTCAAGCGACAGCAAAGGATCCAGGAGTACCCCCAAGCTACAAATCTGCTCCTTCAGAGGAAACATAACCCCATCAAGAGCAGGCGATCTCCCACCCATCTGGTCTAGGGAACCAACCTCTAACAGTGCCTCAGTCTGACCTGGATTGAGTTTCAGTTTGCTGGCTCTCATCCAAGCCTAGCATCTGTCCCAGCCATTGTCAGGCAGCTGATTGGACACCAAGGCTCTGGCATAACTAACCATTGATGCTGGCCCAGCCAACGGTGCTGACATTTTTATTACCCAAAATCCCCTGCAGTGATGCTGTATTAGGCACATTCTAGGTCAGGCTGATTTGACAGGTGGTGCAATCACCTCACTGTCAATCTCCCGAGATCATACGAAAGTGTTGTAAAAAGTCTCTAGGTAATCTTTGCAAAGATTAATGTTTGGACTATTCAAAAGGGTTTTGTGAAGGACAAATTATAGATAGTGTAGACAGATAAACCAGATGAGGGTGGCACCAAATGGGTTTGTATATTATGGCTGTGGAATAGATTGCTGAGGCTGATTAACAAGTATTTTGGTTTTGGTACAGTGGAACCTCAGTTGTTGAACATCTCTGTTGATGCAATTTTCGGCTTGAGAACACCAAAAACCCAGAAATGCTTCAGTTTTTGAACAATTTTTGGAAGCAGAATGTGCCACGTGGCTTCCGTTTCTAGTTTCCCTATTGTATTGATGCTTCCACTTTCAGTTTTCGGTTTTCAAATATTTCGGAAATCAAGCGGTCTTCCGGAATGGATTACATTCGAAAACTGATGTTCCACTGTGTAAGTTTTCTTTTTGTGGCACAAATAACCTGATATTCTTTTAAAACTGTGTTAGCAGGGATTTGATTTACCTTGGCTGCCATTTGCGTTTTTTGTAACTTTTTAAATAAAGGAAGGAATACAAATAAATTATAAATGTTGAGTATGGATCACATTTAACTGGCAAGGCATGGGGAATACTTGAGCAGGGATTAGTCAACAACTAACACATTACAAGATATTTGTAGATAAAGAAATGTACAAACACGGGCCAATATCAACAGGGACCGCAAAGAGATATTAGGGATGGGATGGAAGCAAGATTCACAGAATGGGTGAAAAAAGACTTCAAAATATTAAACAGTAAATTATAAAAAGTTATACTCTAAGAAGATTTTTGTGACAGTACTGCTCCTGGGGAATAATCCCAGGTGATGTAAAAAAAGGCAGTGGGGTGTTTCTCTTCCTTAAATGGCACCAGCTAATACAATTGCTCAATTAAAAGCGGAACGAAAAGAGAAAATATAATTCATGAAATATTTTGAAAGGTCAAAACTGCAATATTTCAATGTTCTGAGCATTTGTTTGTTTTCTTTTTTTTAAGCATTCTTATTCCAATAAGCAAAACCCTATCGAATGGCCAAAAAGAGCCTAAAATTGAGCAAGTTTAAAAACCATACAATGACCTTTTCATTTTCCTTTGGAGAAAATATATACCACATTAATCAACTGTGAGAAAAAAGCATGATCTGGATCCTGTGCTTAGTTACATTTCTTAATGTTTATCTTTCAATAGGTAGTGGATTTTTTTACATGTTGCATTTCCAGAGTGCGTCGTTTTGTTTCTTTGTACTTTCACTAGGTCTCTTTGTGTTTCAGCATAGCCTTTCGATCACCCTTTCATCACAGCCATTACATTTGCTGGCTTGGCCTTACAGGACTTCTGTTTTTGGTCTTTTTCCTGCTGCATCTCTAGCAGTTTATGTAACTTGGGAAAATGATAGGCAATGATTTGGTAAAGCAACTGTAGGTGGTGAGGAATGTTTGTGTAGGGAACATCACCTAAAAACCCCCATCAGGATAACTATTCAAAATTTGGAATGGAGGTGTGAGATGATGCACATGCAAATGTCAGTAGGGGGAGACAAGTTTGGCAGCCATGTTTGAAGCCTAGTTCTTGGACATATCGAAGATTAGATTTGGATAAGCAATAGATTTTAAGAGGATTTCTTGTGAGTATCCATGATACCTCATGAAATTGCTATAGTCATGCAAGGTCAGATATTTGCTTGAGCCCTAAACCTTTATTTTGGGAATGGAAGGAGCTTCTAATCATGGAAGGGGAGCTGAATTTATATAAGTTGTCCTTCCATGAGCAGAATTCACCCTCCTGTGAATGCATACCTCTTCCATTCATGGAGCAAAAACATAAGGTTCGAAGCCAAAAGCCCTTCTTTCTTTTCAAAAGGGGTTTCTGGGATTTGGTATGCATATCTAAATATAGGGCCATATTATCATTTGCAGCACTGATTCGTTTTAGTATGCAAATAGCATCTATTTATGGACATCAATTTCTCACCTTCACTACAGGACACAAGCACAGCAAGGTAGCTGAAAAATATGGCCCCCTCTTTCTGCACAATAGTCTGGCATAATAGCCTGATTTGCAAATATTAAAATTGTCTTGTTCCCTCTTACTTGCATTTTTTGTAACATTTCTTTATAGGAGACTTGCTCCAGATACTTCATCATTTTGGCTGTACTCTTCTGAACTTTTTTGTATCTATGAAATAGCCTTTTTGAGATGAGGCAACCAGAATTATACATGGTATTCCAAGTGCAGTTGTACTGTATAATGGCATTTTGATAATGCCAGCTTTATTTTAAATTCCTTCTCTAAAGATCCCTAGCACAGCATTCACCTTTGTCACACGCTGGGTCAACATTCTTGGCTTTGTGTGGTGCTAAGGTAATGTCTGCTTTAGGGCAGTAAACCCCCCCCCCAAAAAAAAACACCAAGCCAGTTTAAAAGTTAACAAATATCTACTGAATGTTCAGTTGTTGAAAGTTACCATATCAAATGAAAGTGCGCATTAATAAATGCAACTTTCGTTCCACCCTCAAAATATTCAATCTACCCTTCAATCTATTGTAAACATAGGTTTTTCTTTACATGCAGACAACACTGCACAACTTCCCTCTCTGACAAGGGGGCGGGGAGGTCATGTTGCATCATTTTGCATCACATTGCAATGCTAAATAAATGGCTGTTAATTAGTCTGATTAGTGTCTGATATTGATTGGGTCATCCAGTCAAGCCACTTGGGGAACTGGGGACACCTTGATATTTTCCCCAACAATCTGATGTTAGAAGTGGAGTTGCCTTCTCCTCTAGTTCGGTGGCAGGTGACTGAAACCAAATAATGGCCAGCAAGAACCTAATTTGGGTTCCATTCTTCAAGGTCAAATGCCTTTTGGTGAGTATAGATCTGATGATTGAGTCGTGGTAGTCCAGTCCATCCTTGAAGGAGCGTCTCCATCCCATCATTCTGCCTGGACACTGAGGTCTAGCTCCGAGGGCCTTCTGGCGGTTCCCTCATTGCAAGAAGTGAGGTTACAGGGAACCAGGCTGAGGGCCTTCTCGGTAGTGGCACCCGCCTTGTGAAACTCCCTCCCATCAGATGTCAAGGAAATAAACAACTGACTTTTAGAAGACATCTGAAGGCTGTTTAGGGAAGTTTTTGATGTCTGAAGTTTTATAATGTTTTTAATAATTCTGTTGGGAGCCACCCAGAGTGGCTGGTGAAAATAAATTATTATTATTATTATTATTATTATTATTATTATTATTATTATTATTTTCCCTTGTCCTTTTTACTGTTCCATGCCCTACAAGGAAGACTAACCTGAATCCGAAACCAAGTCTCTGATGATCTGATCTTTGCATTTCAAGTTGTCTGTGTGCTGTTCTGTGTTATTATTGTGTGTGAGTGAGGGGAACCTTTTCAAGTCAAAGTCACACTAGCCTCTGGGCTTCACTGCATTGACCCAAAATGTTCTGAAAGCAAGGGCTGTGACTCTATCCTATCTCCAACTCATTTTGGTTGCAAGGCAGTCAGTACTTCTGCAATCAAGCTCCTAAGTGCACCTCTTGTGGGAAAGTACATTTTCAGTCTACGTCTATCCCAAGCTTGTGACTTTTATGTATAACAACTTTGAGAAGTTCCTGGGAACAGTACAGCTCTCTAAATATGAGTTAGTTAGATTGTGCCATCTTTGGAATAGGCATACCTATGAAAGGCCAAATTTGCAATTCCCCAACGACAGAACGTTTGATGATAAACAAAGGTACCTTAGGGGAATCCTGGAGGACTCCTGCCCTGAACCGCCATCCGGCTTATTGGTATCTCTGAGAAAATGAGGCACTGAGGCAGGCAAGCCTATCAAAATTGCTAGTCTCCAAGATAGCAACAGCAAAGAAAAATTCCCGAATTGTTTGTCTCAGGCATGATCAACCTGGCACACAGAGCAAAGCTCTTGTTTAAAACTCACTATCCTGTCCTATCCCCAAGCTGAGTTGTGACAAATAGATTAGTTTTAAGGGTTTGCAAATAGGATTAAATTGATTATGTCTTTGATACACAATAAGTTCAAATGAGCGCCGAAGTATGCTGAGATTGTGAATAAATTGAAACTCCTGGACAGGTTTGGTAAAGGGGATAACAAAGATAGGTTTATGTATAACTTGCTCCTATCTGTTGACTTTCTGGGTTGACCTTGCAGAAGCTGGTGAACGGGGACTAGAAACAAAACACTTCCCAATTCTTTCTAATTGCTCTCTTCCACTGTCTTCTTTAAAAATTGCATATTCACTTTAGTTTGCCTTAGTTTGCCTTCCTCCCCCCCGCCTTTTTCTGCTGTCGCTGCTGAATTGCCAAAGGGAAATTTTCTTTAATGTTGACTGGCACTGTGTCAGGAGGTCAGTGTGTTTCTGTGTTTGTGTGTTTGTTTGTGTGTGTGTGTGTGTGTGTGTGTGTGTTGGGGAAAATATCCACATCCCTGACAGTTTTAAACACCTGAGAGAGCCTGTAGGGAAGGAGGCTATGTCTCAGATTATTGTTAATACAGATAATACTTTCTGACCAGAAAGAAGACACCACAAGACATGCTCACATCATATGTTTCAAGGAGGTGTTTTCAGCATAACATTGCCCACATTTATCTGAATTACGGTAACCCCAGCACTCATTGACTGAGGGTTGTAGTCAAGCCATGTATGCTCAGAAGTCCCATTGAAATTAATGGACCTAAGTTGCCCATGCCTATTAATTGCAATGGGTCTGTTCTGGGTAGGATTACTACTGAATACCACCATGAAGTGGCAACAAAACAATTGCTGCAGATGCAGCTCCAGCACTGTATATTAATAACTGGGCACTTTTGCCATTACTCCTTGCTTTTCTTACTTTCTCTCTCAGGTCTCCAGGAGATATTTATAGACACTCTTCTGCTGAGTGGCCTGGACATCTATGGCTAATTATGAAGCAAATAATATGACTAATCCGCTAGGCAAAATATTGAAACCAAGAAAATGTTGACATATTTGGCCAGTCGTCTGATGTCATAATACTTAATGTCAGTGAATCAGGAAAAGAACAAAGGGAAACATGGAGGAAACCGTTAACCAAGTTCTTAATTTTGGGGCGGGTGGTGGTCATAGCATTCCAATATACCCATCTAGCAATGTTCACACCACCTTCTCTTTTTACCAGAACCCCGAGGATAAAGTGTAGTTTTAATTAATGTGTATCCTTGAGACATTTTGCTTGCTATTCTGCATGGAAGGTTATTAAAGACAAAAGAGACAGAAAGAAAGAAAATGAAGGAAGAACTGTGTGCAGCTGAATCCTGCTAGCGGTGCTGAAGTCACACAGTCTATCAGCCCTTCTTTTTCAATAAATTGTGAAGATAATGAGAAGTCTCATTTCTACCCCTCCGGCAGCTCTAGAATGCCACTGATGGCATTGTCTTAATTTTACGTATCAACTTCACACCGAAGTTTACTTTTAGGGAAAGGAGGGGAAACTATTTTCTTTCTAAGATATGCCACTAATGATTTGAATGGTTTTATTAATGACGTTACTTGACACACCGTAGTGGTGTGTGAAATTAAAATGACTGCCTCCTGGAATTTGGTCTCTGTGTCTTTCAAACTGTCAGTAACTTCACTCTGACTGTCACCAGACTGACAAGAGGTGGACTTTACTCACCAAGCTGCAGTCTTTCTGATTAATCAACTTCAAACTCCTGGGGCAGTGCTGGGCATCTTCAGCCAGTTTTCCTGGAAGTATGCTGTGAAATGCCAATCAAGTGGAGTCACTGCTACCATAATACCTTAAAAAAGAAGGGGATAAAAATACGCAAAATTGTCTTATCATTAGGAAACCTGTTCCTTAAACGCATTCCTAATGTGCTGAACTTCTCAAATGGAGGGCTCTGCAAATAGGAGATGGATGCTTATGGGACAAAACTGTCTGTCTAATCAGGAGCAGCCAAAGTTGTGCTTGCAAAATGTTGCTGGACTACATCTCCCATCAACCTTGGCCATTGGCAGGGCTGACTGACACTGATGGGGGTTGTAGTCCACAACAGCTAAATGACATCATATTGGCTAGCCCTCATCTTATCTTTCATTTCAGATCACTTTTAAGTTGTCCTCTCTGCTACAAACGACTGTAGCGGGGAGCTAAACTGTACTAGCTAATGCAATAAGATGTTACAAAACTTTAAGTGTTAACGCTTAAGAATAGAATACTTATTCTTATTAAAAATATGTTGCTATCAAAGATTGGAGTTAATATTAAAAATGAAGAAGTGATTCTCAAAGCAACTTTATCTTTACTGAGCCTCTCTTTCTTTTAAGCAGAGGCTGGGAGGCCATCTGTTATGGACGCTTTAGCTGAGATTCCTGCATTGCAGTGGTTGGACTGGATGACCCTTAGGTCATCCATAGAACTTTAAGATTCTATGATTCTATTCTATGATTCGTCTCAGGGAAAAACTAGGGGCAATGCTATTCACAGCTTTAGCGCTGGCATGCCATCTTTTAAAGGTAAAGGTACCCCTAACCGTTAGGTCCAGTTGCGGATGACTCTGGCGCTCATCTTCCTTTATTGTCTGAGGGAGCTGGCATACAGCTTCCAGGTCATGTGGCCAGCATGACTAAGCCGCTTCTGGCGAACCAGAGCAGCGCATGGAAACGCCGTTTACCTTCCCGCCACGGCAGTACCTATTTATCGACTTGCACTTTGATGTGCTTTCAAACTGCTAGGTTGGCAGGAGCAGGGACTGAACAATGGGAGCTCACCCCGTTGGAGGGATTCGAACTGCCGACCTTCTAATAGGCAAGTCCTAGGCTCTGTGGTTTAGACCACAGTGCCACCCGCGTCCCTTATGCCACCTTTTAGGGAAACCTAAATAACACACCCTCCAACATTTCTCAGATGAAAATAGGGACATTCTCTTCTACATCAGGAAGCTTCTCTCATGTTTGATCTCCCGCAAACATTTACATCATGTAAGCAGATATGTAAAGGCTTACAGTGCAAGGCACACATTACCATAAGGAATAAACACTCCACATGTTTCCTTAAAAAATCTATGGCTGCTGAAGCATTGCAATTAAGAATTTTAAGTGGATTAGTTACATTTTCTTTAAAATTATAGGAAGGGATTTACCATTTCCTTCATTTGGTGCAGATATTTAATTTTCAGTATAAACAGGACCCCATTTTTGCCCATACAGACACACCTTTTAATTGTTCTCTGAGACATGAAGGGCAGGAAAAAGAAAAACCAGGACATTCTGGGGTCAAGTAGTAAACTGGGATGGTTTCTGTAATTCCAAGACTGTCCCTGGAATATCGGGACATTTGGAGAAGCGAAATAACTGCTGCCAAGGACCCAGATCTAATGAGACCCGTGGCACTTGCTATGATCCCAGTCATGTCTGCTATTCCCAGTCCCATGCCTGGTGCACCTGAAGTAAGAACTCTTTCAGCCACTCAGGGAATGAGGGAGGACAGGCAAATAGCTGCAGATATTATTTAGGTCCTTCACCTTCTTCCTCTATGCAGATTGGTTTTGCATTTAAATATTTAAATAAATTTGTCCTAGTTTGCCCAACCTTCGATGTCTTGCCTTTTTATTTCCCGGTGCAGCCACAATACAAGGAAAGCTTCCGGTGGTGCAGATGACAGTGGTCTTGTGGTCTTCCCAATTGTGAATGGCAGGTGCTGAAGAGGCATTTCTGATCAAAACCACGATGAGAGCAAAGTCTTGTATTCTCCTACCCTCGTGCCACTTTCCCCATCCAGCTCTCACACGTCACCAGCTAGGTGTGCAGGCGTTTCAGGGCTAAAAGCATAAATAACATTGCATCTAGTTTGGCTCTCATTTGTTGAATGTTGCATGGCAGTTGATGTACTCAAATGAATTGTATGTATTCAATATTTTTATAAAAAACGAAGAGGAGGAGGAAGAAGAATTTGCTTTATACATGTAGTCAGTAGGTTTGTACAGTGCTACCTCAGGTTCAGAACTTAATTCGTTCTGGAGGTCCGTTCTTAACCTGAAACAGTTCTTAACCTGAGGTACCACTTTAGCTAATGGGGCCTCCCATTAACCTCCCATTAACCTCGGGTTAAGAACTTAATTCATTCTGGAGGTCTGTTCTTAACCTGAAACTGTTCTTAACCTGAAGCACCACTTTAGCTAATGGGGCCTTCTGCTGCTGCTGCACGATTTCTGTTCTCATCCTGAAGCAAAGTTCTTAAGCCGAGATACTATTTCTGGATTAGTGGAGTCTGTAACCTGAAGCGTCTGTAACCTGACGCATATGTAACCCGAGGTACCACTGTACTTAAAAGGTCAACATTTCTTTAAGATATACTTCCTATTGTCATTCGGTTCTTTGAGGTCCTAATAAACAAAACGTAAATTAAAATGTTGCATGAGCTGCTCTGTTTCCTATTAAACTTTTACCATTACTTGATATGAAACTTCTTGCAATACCTTAAGATTCATGGGCTTGCAATTTTGGCCGAAGTGTAATTACTGAAATTTCTCTCTCCAAGCAGTTCAACCTACTGAATCTCAAAACAATGAAACCAGTGAGGATCAAAAAATGGGAGACCACTCTATTCTGTTTATGCTACCTGAGTGACCTTGATATGGATTTGGACTGGTATGGGAACCATAAATTGATAAACTTATGATCAAAAGGAAGAACATAAATGCTCCTGAAGTCACATTATGACTTTAAGCTTCCAGATTCAAGATTTCCTGTAATTGCAGTCTCATCCCTGCATGAAAAGCTTGAGATAAACAATCTGGCACTTCTAACTGAACACACAGATATCATCAGGGCTCGCTTTTAGAAACTCAATACACAACCCTCTTGCCTTGGTCTAATGTAGCATATGTGTCTTCTTTCTCTTACTGTTTTAATAAAAGTTTGTTTTTAAAAATGGCCCAAAGGAAGAAAGTATTGCCAGCGATATATCAAGCATCTATTAGATTTTTTTCTGCCAAATGTCATCCAAATTTTTGAGAGAGAAATCCCTGACTGTGAAGCACATCTGCTACAGGGATATTACGGCTTTGCCACTTATACAAGCAAATGCGAATTAGAAGCAAATTTTGCAAAAGGTTCAGTAAGGCTACATTACCTTTAAAGTGCACCCAGAACATTTCCTTTCCCTCAAAGAATTCTGTCCATCATAATTCACCCCTCACAGAGCTACATTCCCAGCAACCCATTACAAACGACTTTGTGGGGGTTTTTTTGGGGGGGTGTACTTCAAATGTGCTTTGAAGATATAGCGTGTACGCAGCCTTAATTTAAAGGGTATTGTGGTTTCCTGTGTGTTGTAGGTAATGTGGCATGGGTCAAATGGAGAGCCTCTGTAGCACTGACTCCAAAGAATAGGTAGGAGGAAACACTGTCTTGTAATATGTGAAGAGGCGGCTTCTGAAAGGAGACACAGCAGGCTCAGACGATGATGGTAAACCTTCAAAGGGAGCCCTTGAAGCTTGCACTGAAGTCCAGTTCCACCTTGGCTTCCTTAGAACTTTCTCAATACAGGATTACCTGAGGCTTTTGTTGTTGCTTTTAAGGTAAAAGGAAGAAGAACCTTTCAGTAGAAGTGACTCTCTGGGTGAGAGAGTTCTTATGCTAGCTTCCTGGCAAATGGACCAGTCCGCACAGGGAAAGGAGAGCTGGCAAGGCAGTTGGTGCAATGCAAATGCACTGGGAGAGCCATTCAGGTGCTCCTTCTGGTGCATTTGCACCACAGTGACCTCCATGCTATCTCACCTTTCCCCTCCTGGTAAGCAAGAGCAACCCACCCACTGAGAAGCCATCAGAGTGACCCCATCCCACCTGCTTTGGAGGATTTGGGTTTTTTTGGAAGGGGGTACACTTGACTGCCTCCACATCATTCATTTAAGGCACAAATGTCCTGATAACTGTTAAGAGTGCTGGGAATTATAGTTCTGTGAGGAGTAAGCTACAGTTCCCAGGACCCTTTGGGGGAATCCAAGCAGCATAAATGTGCTTTAAAAGTATGATTTGCACACAGCCCCAGTCTCAGACACTCACCTGTTCTTTGACGTCCTCCCAGGGGCTACCAAGAAGCCCACAAGAATTTCTTTAAGCAAACACACACACACACACACACACACACACCACCCCTCTTGGTAATATTCTTAAGCCTTAAGATAAGTTACAAACTCTTATTCTACAATTGTACTGAAGTTCTCCTCTCCTCTAGGAAAGAGGCAGACACCTGCCCTGTGTATGTGTGAAATTTTTCACAAAGTGGAATGTGGGGTTCAGAACAGCGCAAATTTTCATAGAAGGCTGTGTGAAATCAATCTTCCTCAGTTGAGCTGAGATTGAATGTTAGCCGCTTTGAGACTCCTTCGGGTAGTGATAAAGCGGGATATCAAATCCAAACTCTTCTTCTTCTTCTTCTTCTCTAAGGCATGCGTGTTTATTCAGAAGTAAGTCCCACAGAGTTCAATAGGATTCACTCCCAAGAAAGTGTGTTTATGTTTTTATTTTTATGCAGTTATTTTAGGGCCCAGTGCACCAAGACTTTGCCTTGTCAAGAATCAAAGCCACACAGAAAAGCCAGAAATTCAGCGTTTTAAGTTTGTTTATGGTGTAGTTTATTTGGGTATGTGTTAAATTCTATTGATGTGAACTTGTGTGACTTTTCATACTGCTCATAGTTGTGATGATCTGATGTCTAAATAAACAAATCACAAATTACTGTGCTGGAAGATGACTGACAAGAGTCCGATGTCTACCCAGAGTTAGGTCTGTGGGCATACAGATAAAAAAGAAAAGATTGAATATTTGGAATTGTCGGAGAAATGAGCTGAATCGTGAAGGAGTGTTGCATTAGAATATTATGCAGAAAGTGATGCTACTGCTTATAAAACTATTATTCCTTGTACATTTGCAAACCAACTGAGGGGAAACTCATTTCACTCGCTGGCTTAACTTTTGATCTTGGCACAATAACTCTTGATGTTCTGAGGGTTTTTATTCATTATATTTTTTTACATGTTCTTCCTTGTTTACATCAACCCAGTCTCATATTTTCTGCCAATCTATTTCACATATTCATGTTGCGCATGACACGCTTCGTTTTTGCTGAGAAGCATATAAGGAGGATTAATACCCTTCTGTAGCCAAGATTAATATAGCCTTGCACAAGAAAACCGGACAGAATGGCAAGTCAGCTTTTCAGACGCCACTTATCATTGCCTGTGGACAACACAATATTCACATAAATTTTACCAAGTAAGATAGTACCCATGGGTGCTCATGAATTTACAATTTCCTCCACTATAATCATATGTATCCTCCTTTAAGTAACTGGTTCTTTCCATTTATCACAGAGCCTCCCCTAATAGTCATATTTCTCAGTTGACACTAGAGCCATGCTGCTAAATCAGCTAAAAAACTTTGCTTGTGGAATACATTCGGGGCAAATTCTTTTTAGATATTTCCAGCCTCAGTGTAATTGATTCCTGGCTTTCAGAGTAAGCAAAGAATTGGAGCTGCGCATGTACCCATCCCCAATGGAAAAAGGAAGTTCTGTGTATTTCCCAGGAGGCAATGTTTCGGCAATGTAGTAGTGTTGGATCTCACCACCTGGTGGTAGACAAGGTGAAGTGCTGCATGCTCATCTCTCTCTGGTCTGCAAAACTATTTGGGTGGACAATTTAAATATAATTCTTTGCAATGCAGCAGTGTCAAATAGGACACCGCAGACCTTTCCCCTACTCCTCCCACTAGTCTTCCAAATTCAGCTTTGGAAATGGCAAGCATCCACGGGTCATACAAGGCCGCGCTATTAATTTCAACTTCTCATTTTCTGATTCCCAGTTTGTGGGAGGGAAGTTCCTTCAGAGGTGAGTTTCTGCTTTACTCATTACAGCAAGAGTGGAAGAACAGGATGCATGAATCACTTCGGCCTTTTCTGCCTTGCTTATGGTAATGCCGTGGGTCCACAAGATCAAGAATGAGAAGACTGTTGTTTTGATTCATCAGATCCAGGTCATTAACAGCAAGGTCTTTTTCACAAAGCTTGGAAGACAGCAAGCCAATCTTTGTTGGCTTAAAGCATATTGATCTGCTCTTCAACCAAAAAGATTAGGAAGCAGGAAGAAGCAAACTCATATACCTGTTCTTAAGGGCAGACATTTTGTATAATGACCACCTGTAATGGAAGCAGCTCAAGAAGAGGAGGAAATAAAGGCTTGGTTACTGACCCAAGCTGATGGAGTGTCTCTCTCTGTTGCAGTTGGGCGAAGACCTACATTGGCTCCCAGTATGTTTCTGAGCACAATTCAAAGTGTTGGTGCTGACCTTTAATGCCCTAAACGGCCTCGGCCCAGTATACCTGAAGGAGCGTATCCACCCCCATCGTTCTGCCCGGACACTGAGGTCCAACGCCAAGGGCCTTCTGGTGGTTCCCTCACTGCGAGAAGTGAGGTTACAGGGAACCAGGCAGAGGGCCTTCTCAGTAGTGGTGCCCACCCTGTGGAACGCCCTCCCATCAGATGTCAAACAGATAAACAACTATCTGACTTTTAAATGTTTGGTGTTTTATTCTGTTTTTAGTGTTCTGCTGGGAGCCGCCCAGAGTGGCTGGGAAAGCCCAGCCAGATGGGTGGGGTATAAATAATAAAATTATTATTATCATTATTATTATTATTATTATTATTATTATTATTATTATTATTCCATTTTCTGCCTCAGTTGAAGCCACTGAAGAATGATGAATTGTGAGCAATCTTAATTTGACCCAAGTTAAACTTCTGAACTGCCATAAAAACTAGCTAGTACACAGAGGTCCATCAACAAGTTTGGATAGCCAGTCATCCTGCACCTTCCCCTTTCATAAATGGCCTTCTATACAGCCCCTTAGTGCAGGGCTAGCCAACATGGTACCCTCCATATTGTTGGACTACAGTCCTCACCAGCCGCAGCCATCGTCGCCTGGGAATTGTAATCCAAAAACACCTGGCTGTTCCTGACCTAGTGGAAAGAAAGGGAAGCAGCAACAGGAGCTTTCAGTCAGCATGCTAAGAGCCTCTTCTCTCAGGCCATGACAGTCAGTTCGCCCTGAAGCTGGAGAGGGTTGTGGGGTGCAAAGCCACTCTATTGAGATGCTGAGACAAACTGTATTTTATTTGCCTTCAGTTACATCCACATTGTGTGTGTTTTAAAAGACAAGGGGGAAACAAAGGGAAAGCATAAGTATGAAATGGCTTTATACTGAGTCAGTACAGTGCTCCAGGACTTTATATTCTGACTGGCAGTGATTTTCCAGGTTCTCAAGCAGAGATTGCTCCTCGGCTTCTAACTTGAGATCCTCTTTAAGTGAAGATGGAAAGTCTGGAGGCCTTCCTTGAGGTTCATCCTTCTCATCCTGTTACCTATCATGCACATTTCTTTCACCGGAGTTTCTTGCGTCTTAGGACTCAGCTACATTAGTCAAAAAGCAACATTCTGAATGTGTTATAAACATGCAACACCAGATGGCACCAGAGAGCAGGGGAAAAAAATCTATGCAATTTTTACATAGTGATTCCCTCCCCCTTTGGTTATAACAATTTAATTTCTGAGTTATTTATATTGTCCGTCTGTCCCCCGTGTAGATCCACCCTTAGTTTTCCTAACTCCTGGCACCTCTTTTCAGTGTTCTGTGGGCTCTTTGACTTTGAGGGTAGGACCAGTGTGGGTGCAAATCTGCTTCTCCTTCATACCTTCAATGGGGGCCGCTTGTTAAAAGGGCCGAGGATGAAGACTAATCATAACGTACCTGCTGAATTTTTGTCAGCTAGTGTTCATCCTCTTTCTAACACGGAAATGCAACAGTGTGTTGTAACAATATCTTTATTGGTAATAAAAATGTATGTATACAATGAACGGTGTGACACAATGTTCAGAAATGTTATCTCTGAATATATTCATGAATGGATTAACTGAGCCCTCCTAGAGGTGGATGAGCTGAGTGGCCGCAGGGTGTGTTTAGCATGGGGATGCTTGATACATACCAGTAATTACAGATGTTTCTCCTGAGACTGCACAAACCTAGGGAAATTTGGGGGAATGACATTTTGCTGTTAATCACTGGATAGAAAGTCCCCGTATCCCCGTGTTCTGCGTGTATTAAGGGAAGCAGAATGAATCATTCTAATTTATTCATTGAATTTTCTCCCTTCCTGCTCATGAATTCTGTGTGATCAGATTACAATGGCCTCAGATTTATTTATTATTTGACAGTATTCATGAAATGATGTTAATGCAAACCTTTCTTGGCCTTCAGATTATTTGTAAGCAACCTTGATTGAAAACATTCGATTCATGAAATTAACACACACACACACACACACACACACATTACGTTCATTAGATTTATTCTGACACCCTAGCTCTTTTGCTCCAACATTAGACATTCAGAACTTTCCTAGACCATACTGTCATATTAAAAGTTTATGACTTGAACCATTTTCTCTGTGTGAATATTCAAAGATATTCATTAGCACATGGCAATGAGGCTTAATCATAATTGGAAGACTATCATTATTTAGGAAGTGAGTTAATGACTCTTAGTGTTCCCTTTATTAACAGAGACACAGTTTGCTAACATTTTGGGGAAGTGTCAAGCAATACATAAATTATGAATGCAGCTAAAGAAAATGGGATTGGGGCAGCTGAATTGTGTGCAGCATAGCAGACAATAGTCGCAGCCCCAAGGCAGCTGAGTGTCTGGACTGTTAATCTGGGGGCCCCACCCCAGCACTGCGCACTCCACTGCGGCTTCACCTGTGTCGCCAACCCAGTAGTGGCCCTGTTGCCACTACTACAGTTGCAGTGGCAGGGCCGGCAGCAAGGCAGTTGTGATGCTGGGGACAGGGAGTGGCTAGGGTGGGGACCCAGATCTGTTGGGACGCATTGGGGAGTTTTGCCTACAGTGGCAAAGCATCTCCGGCTAGCCCTCAGCACTAGGGCCACTTGGAGTTATCTCTGGCGCAACGACAGCTAGCCTAGGGTAGCATTTGCCTTGGTCAGAAGAAGAAGAAGAAGAAGAGTTTGGATTTGATATCCTGCTTTATCACTACCCGAAGGAGTCTCAAAGCGGCTAACAATCTCCTTTCCCTTCCTCCCCCACAACAAACACTCTGTGAGGTGAGTGAGGCTGAGAGACTTCAGAGAAGTGTGACTAGCCCAAGGTCACCCAGTAGCTGCATGTGGAGGAGAGGGGAAGCAAACCCGGTTCACCAGATTACGAGTCTGCCACTCTTAACCACTACACCACACTGGCTCTAGGTATGGCATGTTTAGGAATATGTTTAGGAATATGTTAGATGTATATTCTGCTAAGTACCCAGATGTACCATCATTAGTGAGCTATTAGAGCAGTTATTTTCACATCTCACATCAATTTATCTGAACTGATCAGATAATATATTTTTTTTAACACCTCTTTGTGCCCAGTGTTTTCTATACATGCACCAAAACTCTCCAGCTTTCAGATTCAAAAGAGAATTGTATTGGAGACTGTTCTAAAGGGTTGTCTGATTTTTCACTGTGGTTCTGATGGGCTTGAATAAAGCTGAAACAGGATGCTATGCAAATAGCTCAGAGGAGGCACCCTTCTCACCACAATTGCTAGTGCCAAGGAATGGCAGGAGACCAGCAGTGCCTCCTATTTGCCGAGAGGCCACTGTACAGATGGCATAGGAAGATTGCCAACGACTGCATTCCTTGGAAGCCAGATCTGCCTCCTGAGCAGGGGCGTAGGAAGGGGCATGGTTGGCACAGTGGGGGCGGTCTGCCCCAGGTGTCACCACTGAGGGGGGTGATAAAATGCCGGGTGGCACTCACCGCAGGGCGTGCAGCGAGCCACGCGTCTCTCCTGGGAGTGATGCAGTGGCTTGGGTGCCCGCAGGCTCCGCGCTGCCCCAAACTGTCCTCCCGCCATATCCTCCTCAGCTGTAGGGCGGCTGAGTTGCAGGAGGCAAGTGGACTCCTCGGAGGCCCCATGGGACATCCTGCCCCAGCTGGCCCCGCCCCCTGTGGGCTGCTGGCCCCGCCCCTGGGTGCCACCCTAGGTGCCCAATCGTCTTGCTCCACCGCTGCTCCCGAGGTGGATTTTGTCACCTGAGGCAGTCGTCTCACCGTGCCTCATTGGTGGCCCAGCCCTGCATAGGATTGCCCTCTTAGAGTCAACTCAAGCTAAATATTTCAGCCCACAAATAGATATTACTAAGTACAAAGGCTTTTAGTATTAGCAAGTTGAAAGATTTGGGTGGCTAGGCTCAAGTGTTAGATTATATAGCATAAGCAACATGCAATTTACAGGATGAGTGATGCTAGATGCGTGGACAATTTTTGTATTTGTAAAACAAAAACTTGTCTGAATGGAAATATATATATATTAAAACATAGTAGCTTATGGAATGAGGCCACAGGGCAGGAACGTCCTCAAGTGCTGAAGTTAGTTTACACTTGAATCATTTAAAGACTTCAAATTGGATTTTTTAATACATAAAGTACTTTCTAAAACTATGTCTGCAAAGAACCAAATCATGATTCTGGGAATGATTCCAAATAATAATCAGTGTCAGCAGGAGACGCAAATGTCAACAAAAATATAAAACTCCCCGTAAAATATTAAACCACTAATCTTCTAGTGCAGCAGGCTTGTGTGTGAGGGTACTTGAAATAAGCCCTTAAAGATCAGGATGCAAATTAGTACAATTGTAGCGGCAACAGAAGCAACATGGTCAAAATTAAAAGTATACGTTTGCTGGAGGTGTCCTTTGGCTAATATGTTAAAGTGGAGAGAGAAACAGCTGGAGACAAGGGTCTCTTTCTCTCTTGCTGCTAGAGCACTAAGAATTTCTAACTATAATTTTCCTCGTTCTGATAAAAGAGAAAAACAACCCACCCCATTTATAACCTTTCGTTTAAGGTTGCAAAGCACATCCTGTGAAGTGCTGCATATTCTTATCTTACTGATATCAGTAAGGCAGAAAAGTAATAACAGAAAAACACATATATTATATACTTAGCTGTCTCGCTATCTGCAAGGGAGACGACACGGGAGGGTTGTATTAAATCAGAACTAGAAAGCCTGCTATGAACCAGATCCCTTCCGTCCCTGACACAATGTGATTTGACTATTGAAAGAGGTGTGCTCCTCCAGAGAAGTGAGAGACTCAGTTTAATATCAAACCATGCATATTGAATATTGATGTACTTGAAGGCATTGTATGTGTTCCTGGTTTGAAGGGATGGACAAATTTGTCAATTTTGGCTTCTCTCAATTTCTCGTTTTTCCAGTTTTAAATTCTTTTTGCCATATTTCTGCATTAGAATGCATTCCCCCCCCTAAAGTCCTCATGAAAATTCATCACCATTTTAGTGCACAGTTTTCCTTAAATTGCAAAACTGTATGCAATTTCCCCTAACGTATACATTTTTCAAAACAAAATAAAAAAAATTCCTTCCAGTAGCACCTTAGAGACCAACTGGGTATCTGAAGACATGTGCATGCACATGAAAGCTCATACCAATAACAAACTTAGTTGATCTCTAAGGTGCTACTGGAAGGAATTTTTTTATTTTGTTTCGACTACGGCAGACCAACACAGCTACCTACCTGTATACATTTTTGAAGCAATTTCCCCCAATATTACACAATTTGTGTTATTGTCACTCATAAGTGCATTTTTTAATGCAGTCCTTTCTTTCCCCAACATGCACTTTTTTGCACATATTTCCTAGTTAGAGAATAGCATCACAAAATTTGGAAAAGTGCTCATTTTGAAGGATTGCTGTGTTTCAGTCTACTTATTGATTTGGGAAGTGTGAATTATATGGGTTCGAATTAAAAAGCAATCTGAAATAAATCCCTGCTGCCACCCATCCTTAACAAGGGAAACAGACATCCTTTTCATGTATTCTGTATGTATGGGAGGGGAGTGGATTGGGACCATTGTACAGGAGCTCAATCTCTACATGTTCATCAGGTCCGAATGCGGCCTACACAAATATTAACTCAGGTAAAATCGGGGGGGGGGCTGCTTTTGCATGGGTCCTGGAGAGAAATCTGTGCAGATACAGCTTGAATGTATAGAGCAGGCAACCCTAACCTTCGGCCCTTTAGTTGTAGGCTAAAACATCTGGAGGGCTGCAAGTTGGGGATGCCTGGTATAGAGGCTCTATTCCAGGCATAGGCAACCTCGGCCCTCCAGATGTTTTGGGACGACAACTCCCATCATCCCTAGCTAACAGGACCAGTGGTCAGGAATGGTGGGAATTGTAGTCCAAAACATCTGGAGGGCCGAAGGTTGGGGATGCCTGCTCTATTCAGACCAACAAAGTGAGTGGAAACAAGCATGACTATAGTGTCATGTTCATGCACTGAACATATATGGAAGGGGGGAATCAGAGAAACAGAACAACAGGGGACATCAGAAATGGCTAGTGACTAAACCACTGAGCCTCTTGAATGTCAAATACTGGCTCCCTCGGCCTGAAAGTGAAGGTGAGCATCGCACACCGTAGTCAAATTCAACCAGACTTAACCATCCAGGGGTCCTTTACCTTTTACCTTCCCCTAAATCTGCACAAACATACTTGCTGAACCTCAGCACCCAGTCCCTCGGGGTAACTGCTGTGTTCACCAGCGTTGCTGCCTGCTCTGCCGTCTCTGCCATTTGCCATCAGCACCACTGGCAAACTGCAAACAACCATTTTTAATTCCCCACAACATCCTGGAACATTGGATGCCATGCAGCATCTTTAAAATACAATTGCCAGCTCACACTATTACACTCAGGTAAGCCCACAGTCCAAAGGGCTGGCAAAAAGAGGCGGCATCATGAAGGGCACTTTCTTGAAGGATCTGCAAACTCAGACCTGCATTGCTTTTATGTTTACAAAAGTGGCATGTGTGCACTTTCCAGTGGTTTTCAAAATGTGTTCCTGTACAGTGGACAGCTGTGTCCCTCGCTTAACTGGCATCTCATTCACAGATTCAGCTAGATGGCCTTAGCCAAGTAACAGATGCCTCTGCCCACCCTCATATCTGCAGGACTAAGCCATAAAAGTAAATAACTTTAAAGAGGTAGGGGTTATTGAGATGGGAAATGCTCCAAACTGCTGCATAAATGAATAAGCAATAGTACCATTGTACACATCCCAGTCTCAGAGAGGCAAGAGACTTCTGCTGTGCCAGCACTTTTCCAGGGTTTGACTACCTTGGAATGAAGGTGGAAGGTAACTATGGTGCTTTTAGGATACCTGGTTTTATTTGCACATATATGCAATCTGAGTGCAAGATGAAAGGGCTCACTGCATTAAAACACCCAGTAGATCTTGCTTCCCCATTGGCTTCCTAGGGGATCCTCAAAGCCATAGCTTAGGATTCAGCACACACAACATGTCAAGTGCCTGGGTCTCCTTCCTGTTTCCAGCCTCAGACTATACTAAGACAAAAGACTAGCTCTTGGCTATTGTTCTACTACAGCAATGTCCAACCAGTTGACCACTGAAATATACTCAGAGTCGAGAGTGGATTTCATGCTCTTTATTCAGCTCATAGTGGTGAGGAGGAATGAATGAATGTCCCCTCAAAGTATCTGCTTTATATACATTATTTACACAATGGGCTGCACGTGATTGGCTAATTCCGGAATTCTCCTGTAGGCCAATCAGGTTGTGGATTCACTTCCATCTGGAGCTGGATTGGGTGGCTCCTGCAGACCAATCATACTGCTGCATTCTTCTAGGACCAATCAGACTGCTGTATTCTGAATGCTATTGTTCTGGGACCAATCAGACTGCTGCATTTTGGATCCTATTGTTCTAGAACCAATCAGACTGCTGCATTTTGGATCCTTTTCAACTCAGTACATAACAACCACGATCAACAGGTTGATCACCAGGGTTCTCCATGTCGATCGAGGGGGTAAAAAAAGAGACTGCCTGCTAGCTCTTGAGCAATCTTGACGCACCCCACTATGCCCCATTGCCTCCGTCGACCTCCTGCATTTATTCACTGTGGCTGTGGACTGATGGATGCGTGCTTTAACGCCAATGTTTCTTTAAAAAAGCTCAACAACTCTGGTCTGTCCCCCTAAGAAAAGCTCAACAACAATGGGCAATGACAATGGGTAGATCACGGCCAGTTTTATTATACTGGGAGTAGATTGCAGTCTGTATAAAGTTGGATGTGCCTGTTCTACTACATTGAGGGGGGTGTTGGCATTCAGCCAGATAAGGCAGTGGGGAAGGCCTGCCCGCTGCAGAAGAAGAATTATCAGCCAGATGTCCTTATGGCAACCCATGTGTTCTTCACCAACACTTTATACGTGCATAGGAAGGGTGCTTACAGGCCCTGCTGGGGCCATCAACCAAAGAAAGACAATGCACCAGTATCAGCCCCACAACCCGGGGGCCATTTGAACGCCACGAGGCTACTAATATTATAACCCTAATATGCTTGAGGGATCTGTCTATCTGTCTGTCCATAATACTAAAGCATAGTTTGGGTTTGCTTGAAAGTGGAGCTTCTATTTTAAAACATATGGCTAGCTTAGTAGGACTAAAAGAAGTTTTGTAAGGAGAAATATACGAAGTCTTACAAAGTAGAAAAAAGATAGAGATATTGGTTATGAGTTTAAAATGTAATAGGGAAGATTAGAAATGCATACTAAGAGATTAAATTGGAAATTTTTCAGATAGGAAATCAAAAAAAGTGAGTAATATGTAAAAGTATGTTTAATTACTGTTGAAAATGATATGTTAAAAAACTAATAAAAAATTATTAAAAAATAAAGTTAAATTAAAACATATGGCTAGCTTGCATTTCCCACCCATGGATGTGCATATATTTGAATGATTCTCCTTGGATCTATTGGTTGGGAAAATATAGTACCTGCAACTATTACACAGATTCACCCACACCCAGGCAGTGCACAAGATTGTGGTGTTGCCACCATGCCTCTAAGGAAGAGTGACAAAATAGCCAAGGACAAGCAAAGTCACTGTCCTTTTAAACTAACATCAAGACCTGCCACATTGTCCCAACCTTATTTTTTGGCTTTATTTTGCCTTTCTAATTATGTGCTTCTCGGTGACCAGCTGGTCTGTGATCCCTGATCAGTCTGCTAATTAGCATTGTGAAGAGTAATTTCCTACAAGGGGTGTCCAGTTATTTGCAATGTAATTACAATGATAAGAAATGGCAACACGCATATTTGTCAAATTACACTAGATATTATCTGCAATTTGAGAGTCTGCGGTTTGGTGAATTATTTTTTAAGTTGCTCAGTCAGAACACAACTTGAACAACGCTATCTGAAACATGGAAACTTTGTTTATTTTGGTCTTGCTTCAGTTATGTGAACTATAGACTCTTACCTGGGTGAAAGTCCCATTGAATTCAATGGGGTTGGTGGGGCTTACTTTGCGGAGACATATACAAGATTGCTTGGTAAATTCTATAATAAAATGTCAGGACTCTAAAATAACTATCCTGGTTAAAATTACAAACCAGACCTTGTAATTGAATTCATATCTATGATACTACGCCTCCTGCTTGCCAGATCCACTCTTGGCTCTCTAGAAACAACAGCAACTAAATAAGCAGATTGTGGAAGGCTCCAATTCAGGAACTACAAATAATATTACCATGACAAATATGTTTAATGGTTATTTTGCAGCTGTTCTATGATAGAATTATCTTGATGCTATTAATCTTGTAGGAACCTATTACTGCTTCTTTAGACGAGGCCATCAACCACACTAATGTAGTTAATTGCTTAATTCAGGAAGTCTGGAAGGCAAAAAGGTGCAAGAGTCCTAAGGCGAAACCAGGAGAATGGATCAGCTGCCAATATTGCACCAGGTTCACCATGGAATAATCCGCTACAACTCTACTGATCTTTACCAGAATGCATATTTGGGGGTGTTGGGGGCGAGGTGGGGATTATGGCCAATATTCTCACAGACAATTTCTACAAAGGATTAGCATTTATAGCAAATACAAACCAAAGTGTGGAATTCATTGCTGACTTTTTCTTCTTCTTCTTCTTAAAAAAAGAAAGATCACATTCTTATGAGTGCAAGTCGTAAGAAAAAGATTGTGTCATCCTTCTAGAGCAGCCTTGAATACTGCACTAAGAATTGCCAGTGAAAAATAGTTTCTCCAGGCACCTACACAAACTGTCCTACAGGTTTGTGGCATGGTATAAGAAAGTTGCACAGGCAGTAAATACTAATTCAGCCTGTGGAGCACTCCTACCCATTGGTAGAGCATCTGCTTGCATGCAGAAGATCTTAGGTTCCACCCCGCACATCACTAGGTATGGCGAGGATAAAACCATGTCTGAAATTGGGGAGAGACACTACGAGTCCCAAGGCAGTGGCTGCCAAACCTTTGGGATCTGGAGGCACATTTGGCATTTTGAGAAGGTGCCAAGTCATAAACTGTCTGCCAACAGCAGTGCGCCCTAACAAAAATGTCTGCACTTCCAGAAGAGCAGAAAAATAAAAGTTGGGAACATATCAAGGTCCAAATATGGAAAAATCTATTATTATTTTCTTATTAACAATACATATATATTTAAAGAAACAAAACTTTATTGTTAAGTTTCAGCTGTTGTTGGTGTGTTGTTGTAGATTACAGCTAGAAAATAAAAGATAACTGGACAAGGCGTAGTTTTAAATTAGGAAAGTCAGTCATACAAACATAGGGCAGATCTACACTTGTGGTTTTTATCGTTAAGCAGAGCTGTAGCTACCGGCGTAGCCAAGTTTTTTACCCCGGCTGAAGCCTCCAGAGGGGCACCATTGAACCTCCCAGCCTATGTGGGTGTGAACGCAAATGTGCATGGGTGTGCCAAACTGGGTCTTTGTCCCGAGTGAAATAAAGCCTAGTATCACCCCTGGGATAAGTACACATAATGGACACGTGACGTCCCACTTTATACATTCATAATGTGTTATTACCTTGTCTTTTTTAACGCTTTTAAAAAATCATTTTTATACTGCTATATTGGGACGCGGATGGCGCTGTGGGTTAAACCACAGAGCCTAGGACTTGCCGATCAGAAGGTCGGCGTTTCAAATCCCCGCGACGGGGTGAGCTCCCGTTGCTTGGTCCCTGCTCCTGCCAACCTAGCAGTTCAAAAGCACCTCAAAGTGCAAGTAGATAAATAGGTACCGCTCCGGTGGCATTTCCGTGCACTGCTCTGGTTCACCAGAAGTGGCTTAGTCCTGCTGGCCACATGACCCGGAAGCTGTACGCCGGCTCCCTTGACCAATAAAATGAGATGAGCGCCGCAACCCCAGAGTCGGTCACGACTGGACCTAATGGTCTGGGGTCCCTTTACCTTTACCTTTATTGGTGGAAAACTGTCTGGCACCCCCCCCCCCCGGTATTTGAGGGGCAGTGTTCAGGGAGCGAGGGAGGAAGAAGTAAAATGTCACACCAGAGGGTGGAACAGAGCAACCAGCAACCAGCAGGGAAAGAAACAGCATTTTGGAAAATGTGGCTAGGTATTACTTACATTTCACACACGCACACACAAATTCAGGGTAAAACAGTTTTAATTTACAAGTATGCCCTGTGTCATTTTAGAACGACATGTCTATTTAGGGAGAAATAATGTTAAACAAATCAATGTAGATCCAGCCTTAGTCACAAATAAAAATATATAATTTTGGCCCTACATTCATCGGAGGCTGCTCTCAAGCAGCTGCCTGTTCCATTTGTCTGCAGGCAACAAAACAAATACAGCAGCAATGGGAGAGAGTTCCCACATTTCTTTCCCCACACTCACATTTTCAACAGGTTTCTTAAGCAACTGCCCACTAACTATTCTGCATGGTCAGCTGGCAGTAAAATGGGTGATGTGGAATTCCTGCACTTCTTCCTCCACATCAACAAACATGTTTTTCAAAAAGCCTCTTTTCAAAAAGCTGCCTGCCAACTGTGCAAAGTCACTAGCAGGCAGGGAAAAGGGGGAGAGAGAAGCAAAGTGGTAGATTCAAGAACTAGAAAATGAGAAAGAAGCAGGAATAGGAGAAACATCAGCTCTTTAGCACCCAGGAATTGCTGGGTTCTGCAGGTGGCAAGCAGAAGGGCACACCATCTGCGGCTCCTCCTGAGCCACGTGGGTAAGTTTGTCTCATGAGTTTGTCTGGACCTCAGTAGTTAACACGAGAAATTCAGCACTGCAGAATCAGAACAGCTAGAAGCTCCTTGCTAACACGTCTGACACATGCTCTTTAAACATGAAACAATGTTTGCACATTAAATTCCCGACGTGCCCAACCTTGAAAGCTATCCATAAAGCAGACTAAAGAGGCTTGAAGTGTAAATGTTAATGGAATACGGCTTCAGTTATGCACAAAGAAGAAAATATGCACTTAACACGCTGTGGGTGTTAGTAGTTCAACAGTAAGGGAAATATTAAAAATAAATAAAGGAAATGGTTCTACCACAGGCTAGAATCATGTTGACTCAAGCTAGAAGATTCTATGGCCCAGTCATACTACGGGAGCACTTGAGTTTTACATAAAATCTCCCTGTGATGAAATAGAACTTTTCGTTGAAAATAAAATAAAAAGAAGAAGAAAGGGGGGGACAGAGATAGCAAGAAGGGAGGGGGAGGGTTAAGATCCACAAAATTCCGCCCAAATCACTTAAAATATAAAACTAGAACCTATTTATGTACAATCTGTGTGCAAGCAAAGCATGTGCTTCTTCAGGGTTTCACGTTCAACAGCATTTTAAATGTTTGTTGTTTTTAAATTTTGCATTGTTCTGCATTGGTCCCTGTCCCCCCCCCCAATTTCCTGTTAGCATGCAGAAGCAACTGTCCTCTAGAGCAGGGGTTACCAAATGTCCCCACGTGCCCACAAAGGCCTTCCCTGGATCCCAGAGGAACTCTGCCCCCACCCCAAAATTAGCCTTGAAAGAAGAATTCAAGGCAATAGAACACCTGCTGTGTGCTTGGTAACAGGGGAGGGTGGAGATGGCTGTACACACAAACACAAAAAAAGTACACACTGCCAAATGCTTAACATGCCAACCTATTTAGGAAAGTAAGTGATTTGCCTACATCCAGCATATGTTCTTATTGTGTTGTTTCAGGAAGCAAGTTCAGTGTTAGAAACTATTAGGAAAGGGACTGATACAGCCTTCCCCCCCTTTCTTTTTTTCAAAGAAGTATATCATTGGACCCCCTTCATGGATCACTGCCTTGCCGTGGCGAAGGGGCTTGAATAACTCAGAGAAACTATGAGCTATGCTGAGCAGGGCCAACCAAGATGGACAGGTCGTAGTGGAGAGTTTTGACCAAACATGATCCACCTGGAGGAGGAACTGGCAAGCCACTCCAGTATGCCTGCCAAGAAAACTCCATGGACAAAGACAACAGGCATATAAAAGTTATGACGCTGGAAGATGAGCCCCTCAGGTCGGAAGGCGTCCAACATGCTACTGAGCATGTAGATGTAGAGCAAGTACAAGTAGATTCAGAGCTGATGAAGCGGCTGGGCTAAAGCTGAAAGGTTGCTCAGTTGCGGATATGCATGGAAGCGAAAGGAAAGTCCAATGCTGTGAAGAAAAATATTGCATAGGAACCTGGAATGTAAGAACCATGAAAGATGGAGGGCACAAGGAGAAGGGGACGACAGAGGACGAGATGGTTGGATAGTGTTCTCGAAGCTACCAGCATGAGTTTGACTAAACTGCGGGAGGCAGTGGAAGCCAGGAGTGCCTGGCGTGCTCTGGTCCAGGGGGTCACGAAGAGTCGGATACAACTAAACGACTAAACAACAACCACAACAACAACATATCATTGGACATGGAAGGTATAGAGAAAGGTGCTTTTCAGCTTCGAAATAAATAAAAATATGAAATGATAGGCATGTGGATAGATTCCCGCCCCCCGCCCCCATAAAAGTATAATTCAGGTTCACCAAAGTAGTTGTCAGTAGCTTCAGGACTGACTTTGAAACTGGGTTGTTTGGGCTTTTTGTACATCCAGGAAGGAAGAGGTGGGTTTTATCAGTCTAATTCTCTTCTGGTTGGCTGGCATCACTGCCAGGCGCAAAGTGGGGCGGCAGTTTTTGCAGCATGTCGACTGCACTCTACTTCTTCTTTTAAAAAGTAGTATTGGTAAATATGTAATTCAGCAGCATCTTTCAGAACAGAAGAGGCTTTTCAAGACATGAGCAGAGTTTTTAAGGCCACATTTCCAAAGTACTTACCTGAGAGTAGCTCCAACTCAACTAAGCAAGGCTTACTTAAGTGTAGGTTTATAATGATCAATTTCTCTATTATTTCAAAGCAATGCTTTAAAAGTCTCAAGACCCATTCTCCTCATGTGCAGAGTTAATCTACGTTAGCTGGATTAAAAATGCTTGCAGCATTTTATTAAAGGCTAACTAGTTCATGGTGGCATAAGCTTTCTGAGACTGAAGCATACACTTTGTACGACAAAAACATGCTTGGATCATTTTGCACATTTTTGCAGATGTGAACCATTAAAACATCTGGATTATTGTGTGCATAAGAAAATAAGAAGAGGCTGCTGAATCAAGCCAATGGCCAATTGGATACTTGTGGGAAACTTCCTGTGGTTCCCATTCCAGCAACTGAATCCGATTAGAAAATATAGTAAACTGATGTAAGCTTTTAAGAATAACCCTTTCTGACAAACTTCTAGTGCCATCTTGTGGATAGATTAAAAGTGAAGAGATGTTTGCTACAAAATCATAGCAGTGGTAGTTTGATCCTCTAAAACTGGACATTCCTATTTAATTTTCAATTTCAGAGATTGCTGAGACAAAAGGAAAGGTGTTCTGTATTTTGTTTGTATAAATGTGTTTTTAGCTTTTAACTGATTTGCTTGTCATAAATGGCTTTAGTGTTTATATTGTGTTGAAAGCCAATTTGTGAGCAAAGCAACTAGATGGTGATTGTGACGATACTCAGATTGGTGTATGATCACGAAGAAATTGTCATGGGTGCCACAAAATACTGCTTTCACTAATGAAAGAAAAAATAGGGACCAAAAACCCCCGAGAAAAACAGCTATACCCAACCCAAAAAACAACAATTAAATAAAAGAATAAGTAAAAGACCTAGACAGCATCTTAAAAAGCAGAGACATCACTTTGCCAACAAAGGTCTGTATAGTAAAAGCTATGGTTTTCCCAGTAGTGATGTATGGAAGTGAGAGCTGGACCATAAAGAAGGCTGATCGCCGAAGAATTGATGCTTTTGAATTATGGTGCTGGAGGAGACTCTTGAGAGTCCCATGGACTGCAAGAAGATCAAACCTATCCATTCTGAAGGAAATCAGCCCTGCGTGCTCACTAGAAGGACAGATTGTGAAGCTGAGGCTCCAATACTTTGGCCATCTCATGAGAAGAGAAGACTCCCTGGAAAAGACCCTGATGTTGGGAAAGATGGAGGGCACAAGGAGAAGGGGACGACAGAGGACGAGATGGTTGGACAGTGTTCTCGAAGCTACCAGCATGAGTTTGACCAAACTGCGGGAGGCAGTGGAAGACAGGAGTGCCTGGCGTGCTCTGGTCCATGGGGTCACGAAGAGTCGGACACGACTAAACGACTAAACAACAACAAAGTAAAAGATTGGGTAGGGTAGGGTGCCTTGCTGTCATCAAAGAGGAATATCCAAGGGCACCATAATGTGGATCTCAGGATTAGTGCCTAAGACCATAAGAAAAGCCAAAGGCCCATATAGTCTAGCATCCTGCTCTCTTGCTCTGCAATTGGGAGAAATGACTGTATTGAAATTGGCTGACTGAGTGAGAGAGAGAAGAAGCTGCCACTATGATAGGAGTAGGGGCAGACTTTGGTAATATTTTGTAATATGGCACCCCAAATGGATCTTCTGAAATACGGATCTTCTCAATTTTGCACCCCCTTGGCTCAGTGCTCCATGTGGGGGAACTGCCTGCACTGCTGTGACTTTGAAGCTAATGGCACACAAGGACCAGAGCTAAGGGAACTATTCCCTTCCTCAAAGGAGATTTTTAAATGATGCTATTATATACTCAGCCAACCAATCAGGAGATTTGGGTGATACAGCAGCACTAATAGAGGTGCGCAGCAGCTACCTGCAGCATAAACCAGCTATGGCAAGGAACTGGATCAAAAAACCCATCCCAAACCTACGGCCCAGGAATTTCAAAACCCCTAAATCTCCTAGTCAGGCCACATGACCCGGAAGCTGTCTGTGGACAAACACCGTTTGTCTGTGGACAAACGCCGGCTCCTCCTTTAAGGTAAAGGTAAAGGGTCCCCTGACCATTAGGTCCAGTCGTGGCCGACTCTGGGGTTGCGGCACTCATCTTGCTTTATTGGCTGAGGGAGCCGGCATACAGCTTCCGAGTCATGTGGCCAGCATGACTAAGCCGCTTCTGGTGAACCAGAGCAGCACACAGAAATGCTGTATACCTTCCCGCCAGAGTGGTACCTATTTATCTACTTGCACATTGAGGTGCTTTTGAACTGCTACGTTGGCAGGAGCAGGGACTGAGCAACGGGAGCTCACCCCGTCGCAGGGATTCGAACCGCCGACCTTCTGACCGGCAAGTCCTAGGCTCTGTGGTTTAACCTGTTGGCTTTTTGCAGTATGGTAGCGCTGCAGAAAGCTGGCTGGGGAGACCATGCATTAAAAAGGGACTCAAAGATAACTTAAACAAGGTTTTAATTACAAAAACAAAAATTCCTTTTACACTAAATAGTAAACCAGACCCAACCACCAACCCATCCCCCAGGGTAATGGGAGAGCTAGGTGCTGCTCCTTATATACTACACCCAAATGCTGACACACCTTAATCAAATACAACTCAGCAGGACCTGCTATGTTTCACAGCTGTAAAGCTGGGTCTCGTTATCTTGCTCTGGCCCTTGCTCTGACCCCTTAAAGACATACACATCAGGTGGAACAATGATGAACCTTTACATTTAAAGAAACCATTCAACATAACCCACAGCGCCACCCGCGTCCCTCCCTTTAGCTTTACTTTACCTTTTAAGAAAGGGCTCTGTATCTGTACAACTGTGGTTGTGGATCCTGGTGTGATCATGCTTCCTGATTGTGGGCAACACTTCCATGCATGTATAGTTGCGTGCACAGAGAGCCCTCCCAAAACCTGCATCCCTGCAGCTTACCAGGATGGTGCAGTGGTGCAGCAGGCAGTCCTTAAAGTGGTACAGCATGGACGCATTGGTGAGAGTGCAGGATGGGCCCCACCTGAGCACCTAAGCAGCCTTAACCTTGCTACCACCCTGCCCCACCAAGGTAAGTGTTGTAAGTGGCTCTGCCTTACCACCCCATCATCACACGGACCGCTCCAGAAACCAGGTGCTCAGGAATCAAGTGGTTTGCACTTTGGAAGTGTTAGGCACTCAATATCTCCGTTTGGAACTGTTTTCCAGTTGTTCTGTAGAGACCCACATGTCTAGGCTTAGATATCCACCAAACATTTTTCAATTTAACAAAGTCTGCTGGGGACCCGGTAGACAAAAGCTTTTGCCCAAGGATTCACTGTTTCGATCTAGCAAAGGTCAAATAAGAAAATATTTCCTTTCCTTTCACAGTTTCTGCTACCATTAGGGGTTTTTTTTACAGAAACCTTCTGTGTGGTTAAGATCCCTGGGAATGTCATAACCTTTGAAGTCTACCCATTCATTTTTGCAGCACTGTTATTTCCGAGTACTATCTATGAAATATTATCGGCATAGAGCATTATTATTCTGATGTTGCCATTCAAGACAAAAGTCAAATCTTAATTTTAATTAGTCAACGGAGGTCCAAGATTCATGGATTAAAATACTATGCTGAACTTTCTACCTTCAGGGAACTTCTGACCTTCAGACAACTCTCTTCACATTTACTTTTCCTGTGCGTGTTGCGGAGGTTTGGGGGAAATGTTCCTGTGCTATTAATAGAGTATAGAAACAGAAGGCATCACAAGAATATTTAGTCCGACCCCCTCCAATCCAGAAATCTTTCACCAAACATGGGGCTTGAACCCACAGCCTTGAGATTAAGAGTCTTATGCTCTACCAACTGAGCTATGGCTCATAAGTGAGTTCTTGCAACCACTGGAAACTTGCACACAAGCACACATACACACACACAATGGTAGCCTACCAATTTGTTTTCAGACAACTTATTTTGTAAGGCACACAAATGCGGAAAAATAAAAAAAATGGAACATGTATTTTTATCAGATAAAACACTATGTCTTCCTCCTGATCTGAAACTATGTGAAAAGAAGAGAGGGCATGTTTAAGGCAGGAAAAATAAAACTGTTGGGATAGAAGAATGGGAATGTTTTAGGCAGTGCCAGGATGTACAAAAAATGCAGCTGGGCCAGAAGTTGTCCACCTGCATTTTAGGTGAAGAAACAATTTTGTCACCAGACTCCGTTCCTGCATCAGGCAAAAATACCTGTGCGCACTCTCTCTCTCTCTGTTTTTCTCTCTCTCACTCTCTCTCTGACACACACACCCCAACACAAACAAATCATCAGATTTGCTCAGTGCTCTTACTACACCAGTTTATTTCATGTACCAGAATCTGTACTTTCAAGTGTTGGTAACTTTAGTTGCTCCAGAGCAATATTAATTTCTGATCTGAAATTGTGTGTGTGTATGTGTGTGTGCATATGCAACTATTTTTCCTTTATTAGTTTTGTTTACCAAATATCTTTATTAAAGGTCTCCGAAGGGGCTCACAAGAAAGGATTTATACAGAGGGTAAATAACATAAAACTCGCAAACAGCAAACAGCAGCACACAATTAAGGGATTTTACATAAATGATATTATTTACAGAAGTGTTAAGCAATTAACAAAACAGAGCAATATCCTCCCAAAGTTGTGTCTGGAGGGAGAATGGCCTCCTCTTCTTCACTTCAGCTCCACGGCAGTTCTCTCAACCAGATTGGTGCTCAGGAAATACAATTTATAGCCCTTTGTAACATAAGCGCATCCAACAAACAAGGAACGTATAGTGTTGGGGAAATTCATTAACCCGTTTTCAGACTTTAGGGAAACCTCACTACTAATTTGTCCTTAAGGGTTCAGGGCCTCAAAGAAAGGAGACAAAAGACACCACCCCAACTGTTCTGAGGTAATGAGCTGGCTGCCCATATCAATAATAATAATAATAATAATAATAATAATAATAATAATATAAATTTCTTTATACCCTGCCCTTTTCTCAAGGTGAATTCCTGATAAAAATAAGAAAAAGCTAAAAACATAAGAAAAAAATGGTGGTCATTCCATACCCTCCAACATTTCTCTGATGAAAATAGGGATGTCCCATTCCATAATGATATTTTTGATATTTATACCCCACACATCTTATTGGGTTGCCCCAGCCACTATGGGCAGCTTCCAACATAACAAACATTAAACATAAACAACCCTTCCATATACAGGATTGCCTTCAGATGGCTCAGGGGTCGGATAACTCCAAACCCTCCAAAGAAAATAGGTACATTCTAAGGAAAAGCGGGACATTCCGGAATCATATCAGAAACTGGGACAGCTTCTCTAAATCAGGGACATCCCTGGAAAATAGGGGCCCTTGGAGGGTCTGTCATTCCCTGCCTCAGTTTCCCCACTGGGCATTTGCAGTCTTGTTAAAGTGATATACAGGTGATTTACACATGTGCACAAATCTCTTCCTGATTTCCTGGTCCTGACTCCAGTCTTCTGCCAGGTCTGGCGAGGCTGCAGTTGAGGAGATTTCACCCCTCCCATATCCAAGAATCTGCTGGTGTTCTCTGCTGATTCTCCAGAGAGGAGGGGGCGGTTTCTGCTCTCTACTTATTCCGCTCCAGCCTCACATCAAAGAGAGAGAGAGAGACTGAGTGTTAGAGAGAGATCATGTGTATAGATAAGGTTGCTGCTAAGAGCAGCTGCAGACACTCAGTGCAGTTCAGCATTTTCGTTTAGACCTCATTTAGCTCTGTACATAGTTGTGTATAATAGTTGCTGTAGATAGAATAAAAGAAGATATTCTACAGAGCTGCTCTCCGAGTCGTTTATGCTCTGCTAGACTCTGCTATACTCTGCTGTGCAACGACTGTCTTCTTGTGGGAGTGAATCTGGTGCTCACAGCTCTAAGCTGTGAGTCCACAGCACTTTGACCTGTTCCTGTGCAGAAGGTGGTCTCTGGAAGTGCTACCCCAGCTCGCCTGGCCCAGTCGGGGCTGAAGTGGATGAGTCCAGTCGGTGGCACTGGCTCAAGGGCGATGCTGACACTATGGGCCGTTTCCGCACAAAGGATGCCATGCAACAAACATAGAGGATCCAGTAGCCCCTCAGCTTCTAGTACCACTCAATGCGCTGCTGCGTCTTCCAGAGCAATTCCCACCACAATGGATGCTCCGTCTGGACTTTACATTTAAAGCAGTATCATACCAGCCATGGCTTCCGCTGAAGAATCCTTGAAACCGTTAGCTTGTTAAGGGTCCTGAGTGTAGCTAGAAGACCTCTGTTCATTCCACAGAGCTACCATTCTCAGAGTGGTATATGGTCAGCCCCTCTTCCTGGGGAACTCTGGGAATTGTAGCTCTGGGAAGGGAATGGGGGTCTCCTAACAACCTTTAGTCCCCTTAACAAACTGCAGTCCCCAGGCTCTTTTGGGGGAACTCATGACTGCCTAACCCAGGGGTCAGCACACTTTTTCAGCTGTCCACTGTCCCTCAGCCCTTGTAGGGGGCCGGACTATATTTGGGGAAAAAATATGAATGAATTCCTATGCCACACAAATAACTTAGAGATGCATTTTAAATAAAAGCACACATTCTACTCATGTAAAAACACCAGGCAGGCCCCACAAATAACCCAGAAATGCATTTTGAATAAAAGGGCACATTCTACACATGTAAAAACACACTGATTCATGGACCGTTCGTGGGCCGGATTTAAAAGGCGATTGGGCCGGATCTGGCCCCCGGGCCTTAGTTTGCCTACCCATGGCCTAACCCCTTCATGGATCACTGCCTTGTTGTGGTGAAGGGGCTTGAATATCTCCAAGAATGCCATGCAGGGCCACCCAAGACAGGTGCTAGCCGAAAGTTTAAACTAAATGTGATCCACCTGCAGAAGGAACTGGCAATCCACGCCAGTATTTTGCCAAGAAAACTCCATGGACATAAAAAAGGAGAAGCTTTGAGAAGAAGCTGAGAGTTTCCAAGGCAAGCTCTGGTTCATGGGGTCACGGAGAGTCGAACACGACTAAGTCGACTAAACAACAACAACATGACTGCCTAAGGTGGTATGATACCGCTTTAAATGTGTTGTGGATACGGGGCCTGATTAAAATATGAGCTTATTATTCCATGAGTAAACAGTCTCCCAAGGTTGCAAACATCTGACAGGCAAGAATTTAGCTTCATGGTGCCAATAACATTACCGACTGGGAAAGAATAGGCAAAGTTTTAGACTAGGTGCTTTCAAACTCAGCAAGAACTACCGGTATTCACCCTTAATCCTCATTGTTTATTGTTTCAAATGAAGTATCACAGGCACTTTCAATATCCTGGTGCTTTTAAACTAATAGATACTGAGTGACGTGCAACTATAACTTAAGAGAAAGGGCCTTTTAAGGTTTATGTGCAGTGAATTTACACCGCTTGCTTTAAAGTGCTTTCTTATAGCTTGGAACTTCCTTATCAAATCCTATTACTTGGTGGTCCAGCATATAGGGCTATAAACCTTTCCTCTGGAGCAGAATTCATACGAAATATGTTTGTGTCTCGAGGTGGCGTTCCCAAATCAGCTTTGGCCTTGGAGTGACAACATTAATCAAGAAGCAGATCAATTGCAGCTCAATCTCAGGCATCTCTACTCTGAAGTAAGTCCCACTGAATTCAATGGGACTTGATCCCAAAGTATCTTTGGGACTGCAACCAGCAGGTTAATTAAACAGCTCAAGCAAATGAGCACTGTCAGGATAATTGTGATTGCAAATTAGGAACCAATTGCAGTGCAAATTATTATTTTCTGTATCCCACCAGGGATGGACAAACCTGTCAGTTGTACTTCTCTAAGTTTCTCATTTTTCCAATCCTAAATTCAGCTCTCCATATATCCACAGTGATTTGCAATTAAAAACAAATCCTCAGAATTTTAGGGCAGCTTTCATCAAATAAACACATATTTGTATTCAGTTTTAACTAGCATACATTTTTGCAACTGCCATGTTCTAATATAATACATTTCTGTATGATATCTTCACTAATATATGCAGTTTCTGCGTATCTTCCCCTGATACATGCATTTTTGTAAATATTGCTTGGTTGGAGAAAACTGCATTGCAAATTCAGAGAAGTGGTTTTTTGTTTTTTTTTACATGATTCAGTTTTTCAAGAAAAGGCTACTGGAGACTTTCTGCAGACTTAAGGTGCTGCCTCACAGCAAATTAGACCCTAGGCCCACCTGGTTTAGTGTTGTCTGTATCAATACTACATGAGCCAAATCGTAGAATCATAAAACATAAAGGTAAAGGACCCCTGACAGTTAAGTCCAGTTGTGAACAACTCTGGGGCTGCGCGCTCATCTCGCTCTATAGGCCGAGGGAGCCGGCGTTTGTCTGCAGACAGTTTATCCAGGTCATATGGCCAGCATGACTAAGCCACTTCTGGCTAACCAGAGCAGCGCACGGAAACACTGTTTACCTTCCCGCCGGAGCGGTACCTATTTATCTACTTGCATTTTGATGTGCTTGCGAACTGCTAGGTTGGCAGGAGCAGGGACTGAGCAACGGGAGCTCACCCTGTCGCGGGGATTCGAACTGCCGACCTTCCGATTGGCAAGCCCTAGGCTCAGTGGTTTAGAGCCAGATCGTAGAATCATAGGGTTGTAGAATTGTAGAAAGGACCCTGAGGGTCATCTAGTCCAACGCCTTGCAATGTCCACCACCATCCAAGAGAGCCTGTTCCACTGTCAAAACAGCTCTTACAGTCAGAAAATTCCTCCTTATGTTTAGTTGGAATCCCTTTCTTATAACTTGAAGCCATTGGTTCTGATCCTACCATGTGGAGCAAGAGAAAACAAGCTTGCTCCATCTTCCATTTGACAGCTCTTTAGATATTTCAAGATTGATATCAGATCTCCTCCCAGTTTTTTATTCAGGCTAAGCAAACTCAACTCCCTCAACCAATCCATATAAGGCTCGGTTTCCAGACCCTCCTCTGCCCACACTCCAACTTGTCAATATCCTTCTTAAATCATGGCACCCAGAACTGGACACAGTATTCCAGGTGTGGTCTGACCAAGGCAGAATAGAGTGATACTGTTACTTCCCTTGAACTGGATGCTATATTTCTGCGGATGCAGCCCAGAACAGCATTAGCCTTTTTTGCTGCTGCATCACACTGCTGGCTCATGTTAGACTCTGTTATATATTCTCTGTGTGTGAGAGAGACTCATTTGTTCCAGAAACAGAGAAGAAATTTCAAGAAGAAGCAGAAGGCTGAGATTGTTTTGTCTCTGGAAGAACATTTTATGTGGGAAATGTTCTTTGGACATGCACAGTGTGACAACTGATAACCATGGTTCCGTGTAACTTGTTGTAAGTTGTTGTGCGTCTCTTGCAGAGAGAGTGTCTTGGACTCTTGTTGGACTCTAAGTATGCCTTGGCCATGGCAGTGGTGAATGTCTGTATATATTTGCTACCAATATGCTTTTATGCCTGTCAAGTAAACCTCTACACTTGGCTGAATCTTTATGGCATCCATGAGTGTTTATTGCCTACTGTGTGTACCTTCAACCCTCAAGACACTTCCAAGGAATGAGCTGTGTTGAGATGTAACTCTGCTGAGTATGGATCACACACACACACAAACACACACACACAGAGCGAAAGTGATTCCGGACCAAATCCTCCTAGATCACCTAGGTCACCTCCAGGCTTGACTACTGTAATTCGCTCTATGCGGGGCTGCCCTTGAAGCTGTCCCAGAAACTCCAGCGGGTGCAGAATGCTGCAGCAAGGCTCTTCACAGGGTCTCTGCCATGGGAGCATATTCACCCAGTGCTTTTCCAGCTGCATTGGCTCCCAGTGGAGTACAGGGTCAGATTTAAGGTGCTGGTTTTGACTTTTAAAGCCCTTCACGGCCTAGGACCCTCGTACCTACGGGACTGCCTCTCCTGGTATGCCCCACGGAGGACCTTAAGGTCCATATATAGCAACACCCTAGAGGTCCCAGGCCCTAAGGAAGTTAGATTAGCCTCAACCAGAGCCTTTCCAACATTGGCTCCGGCCTGGTGGAACGCTCTGCCTCATGAGACCAGGGCCCTCCAGGATATGATCTCTTTCCACAGGGCCTGTAAGACAGAGTTATTCCGCCTGGCCTTTGGCTCAGAATCAGTTTGATTCCCTCCCCTTTTTCTTTTTCCTTTCTCCTCCTATGATGAGATTGCTCCCTACTTGTTTTAATGTTGTATCTTAATCTTTTAAATTGCATTTTAATCAACTTGTTTTTATTGGCTGGGGAGGGCGGGGTATAAATAAAAAATTATTATTATTATTATTATTATTATTATTATTATTATTATTATATCATCCATTTAGACTCCTAGATCCTTTTCACATGTATTACTGGCAAGCCAGGTGTCCCCCCATCTTATATTTGTGCAGAAGGTTCTTCCCGCCTAAATGTAGAACCTGACATTTGTCCCTATTGAAATTCATCCACAATTCTGTTTGGTATATGATTTATTATTATTATTATTATTATTATTATTATTATTATTATTATACTGCCCTTTACCTGGAGGTCTCAGGGTGGTTCTTCCATTTGCCCCTTGATTTCTAGGTCCATTATCTTTTTATTTTGTGTTGTTGCTTTCCCTAGGAAAAGCCGCTGTTTACCACTAAATTGGAACAAGCGTCAATCTGCAGAAAACCCAATAGACATTTGTTCCGATTCTGGTGAAAAGCCTTTCGGACCCATGCCTAGAAGTCATAGGACAAACAGTATGATGCGCCCTCAGTTGGGTTTTGAAGATGCTCCTGTTTACACAGTAACACAAGTGTCCACTTTTCTCTCGGCTTGAAATAACAGCTGCTTGCCACTAGAGGTCAGACTTGCACTTTGTTGAAGACGTCAAACTTTTTATTCCTCCTGTGTGTTTTTCTTCACACGGTTGATATTATTGCTTCTGCATTGAGATTCTGCCTGCAAACCTGCTTCAGCAACTTCAGCTTCTGATTAGAGATAGTGCTAAAATAAATAGACGGAAAAGCCTGATGTTTTCATGTCAATATTAATAAACACACATTACATTTTTAGTAGTGTGATGCAAATCTTAAAAGCCAAATAAAGAGTTGAAAAAACGTGTTTTGGTGAGCAAGTGTAGCTCATTACCACCTAGCGGCTTCAACATTCCCTTTAGTTCCAAAGTGTTTTTCTCCAAAGACTTCTTCCCTCTTTCTGCTTCCTTTAAAATGTGGCTTTTGAATTGGGCCAGGAGACATTATTATTATTATTAATAATAATAATAATAATAATAATAATAATACCCCGCCACTCTGGGCGACTTCCAACAGAACACTAAAATACAAAAACCTATTAAACAATAAAAGCTTCCCTAAAGAGAGCTGCCTTCAGATGTCTTCTAAAAATCTGGTAGTTGTTGTTCTCTTTGATATCTGGTGGGAGGGTGTTCCACAGGGCGGGTGTAACTTGGCTTCTCGCAATGAGGGAACCACCAGAAGGCCCTCGGCGCTGGACCTCAGTGTCCGGGCAGAATGATGGAGGTGGAGACGCTCCTTCAGGTATACTGGACTGAGGCTGTTTAGGGCTTTAAAGGTCAGCACCAACACTTTGAATTGTGCTCGGAAACGTACTGGGAGCCAATGTAGGTCTTTCAAGACCGGTGTTATGTGGTCCCAGGGGCCACTCCCAGTCACCAGTCTAGCTGCCGCATTCTGGATTAGTTGTAGTTTCCGAGTCACCTTCAAAGGTAGCCCCACATAGAGCACATTGCAGTAGTCCAAGCAGGAGATAACCAGAGCATGCACCACTCTAGCGAGACAGTCTGTGGGCAGGTAGGGTCTCAGCCTGTGTACCAGATGGAGCTGGTAAACAGCTGCCCTGGACACAGAATTGACCGGCACCTCCATGGACAGCTGTGAGTCCAAAATGACTCCCAGGCTGCGCACCTTATTTTTGAAGTACTCAGCAGCCCAACATTAGTTGCCGTGTGAAAAGCCACAAATGTTTCTATTTCCTTATGGCAGTTTCATTTCCACTGGAATCTATGGCTGGTGGACATGTCGAAAGGTTCTCGTCACATCTGTCCCTGCACAATAATCTGTTCGCCTTGGCATGGAGGGAAATGGATAGGGACGGGTGAAGCAGCCTAAGGTAGCAATCCTATGCATAAAGAAGCTGGCATAAAGAAAGCTAAGGTAAGTTACACCAAGGTAAAAAGTTACACCAGATCCAAACCCTATTTTTCAGCAGTGAGGCGGCAACTGCTGCTGCTCTACCTAAGCCTGGTGGAGGGAAAACAAGCCTTTAAAATAGCATTCTGTGCCAGGATGCCAAGTCATTTGCCCAAGCTGAACAGGCTTAGGATTAAGCTGAAGTCACCCCTTTCTGGTGCCACCTCTGCCACACTCATCCTGTACCAGGATGAGCAGGTTACACCAGGCCATACTGGGTTGAGCTGGGATTAGGAATTCAACACCAACTAAACAGGGCCGTCTTTAGCAGATGGGGTGCCAGGGTGCAAATATCTGCCCAGCGCCCCCAAATTACCACAGATGGGGGGGAATCTGTGCACTGCCAGCCATGGGGGGAGGGGCACAACTCTCCCCCATGCCACTGCAGGAGAGCAATCCCCGCAAAGGCTTGGGAGGGAAGCTGCACGCCCGCCAGCCATATGGTTGATGGGGCACAGCTGGTGGGCGTGCAGGGAAAGGGAAAGCCGCGCAGCTCCCCTACTCGCCGGGGCGCCCCTGAGAGGCCAGCGCCCTGGTGCAATGCACCACTAAGCCCTATAGGAAAGATGGCTCTGCAAACTAAACCTGGCTGATCTGGGAATTAGCCAGCTGAGACAAAGGCCCACTGTACCCTAACCTGGTCATGCTAGTGGATCTTGTCGTAAGATTGCCCCAGTAGTCTCCTAGGTGCCAGCTTTGCTCCTTTTCTCCATCCCATCCTTTGCAGACCTTCCCAGAGAATGCATGGAAAATCTGCAGGTAAATGGTACATGTTTCGTGTGCATTTTGTATGCAGGCTTCCTGCAACGTACACGTCTTTCAAAGTGATGCTTCCGAAGGCATCCCATCACCCCCTAAATACACATATCACACACATTTGTATGTAATATGTGTATTATTATTATTATTTGCACACTTTTTGGGGACTGAAACGGCATCCCAAAATTCAGAGGAGACCACAACGCCACCAATAATTCCATTCCTATTTGCAAGCAAGTTCGGGAATATTCTGGTCTGGCTTGGTGGGCTAAGAAAAGCAGAACAAATAAATTCTTCCTCCATCTCTAGAAATGGCTAATCTAGCGTAGTGGCTAAGCCTATGAGTTGTCAGAAAAACTTTGATTGGAATCTGGGCGCAGACACAAACTCACAAATTTATTTGCCCTGGCCCATTATCTGCATTTTTTTCTTCCTTTTAAGGGTGTCTAAGATATAATCTAGGGGACGCGGGTGGCGCTGTGGGTAAAACCTCAGCGCCTAGGACTTGCCGATCGCATGGTCGGCGGTTCGAATCCCCGCGGCGGGGTGCACTCCCGTCGTTCGGTCCCAGCGCCTGCCAACCTAGCAGTTCGAAAGCACCCCCGGGTGCAAGTAGATAAATAGGGACCGCTTTATAGCGGGAAGGTAAACGGCGTTCCGTGTGCTGCGCTGGCTCGCCAGATGCAGCTTCGTCACGCTGGCCACGTGACCCGGAAGTGTCTGCGGACAGCGCTTGCTCCCGGCCTATAGACTGAGATGAGCGCACAACCCTAGAGTCTGGCAAGACTGGCCCGTACGGGCAGGGGTACCTTTACCTTTACCTTTAAGATATAATCTAGTGTGGTGTTGTGTTTAGAGTGCCAGACTAGGGCTAGTTCCAGGGTGACCATATCCAAATTCCCACTCAGCCATGAAACTTAGTCTAAACTACCTCACCACCTGCAGTGAGGATAAAAGGGGGACAACCATGTTTGCCACATTGTATTCCCTGGAAGGGCGAGATATAAAAGTCCGCCTCACCCCTTATATGCAGAATCACTGAGCTCCGCAGGAAAGCTGCAGATACCGCCAGATTAGGAGGCCTCTTCTTTTTTATTTTTATTTTTTTATTATTGGGTTTTATAAACAAGAATAATGTTATACAAACAAGTACAGTGGTACCTCGGGTTAAGAACTTAATTCGTTCTGTAGGTCCGTTCTTAACCTGAAACTTCTTAACCTGAAGCACCACTTTAGCTAATGGGGCCTCCTGTTGCCGCCATGCGATTCCTGTTCTCATCCTGAAGCAAAGTTCTTAACCCGAGGTACTATTTCTGGGTTAACAGAGTCTGTAACCTGAAGCGTCTGTAACCCGAGGTACCACTGTATACCAAGTTTTCTAATGTCATTTGTATATCACAATAATAGCATAATAAATGTGGAAAAATATCTGCAACATGTTTCATTATTAGTGGTCAGTGTATAAGTTCTTGGTTTATGGATTGGTCTAAACAATTAGGAAGAAGAAGAAGGAGGAAGGGAAAAGGGGAGAGAGGGGGAGTGGCAAGTGGGGTGAGGTGGGGTGGTTATGCTTCTATTATTCTGCTGAGTGTGTGTGAGGCCTCTTCAGTACAATATAATCAGGCCTTTAGTGTGGCGGCTCCCATTCCATTCCCATTGCACATCAGAGCCTCTCCTTTTAACCATTGGGACTAACAAAAGTTCTCAAGGGATGAGAAATCTGTGCATTCCTATGGTTTCTGTTTAAGTTCACCATGAAGTAAATTTCAAGATAAAAATAAAGATTCCAACTTCAGCAAAGCATCTGAGAAAACCTGAAAGGAAGTTGAAAGTTGAAAGGGGTTTGATAAGGCTATCAGACTTTCTCAAGGGTGTTTCATACAGCCCTGGTAGGGGGTATTATTATTTTTATTTATTTTATTATTATTTAATAAATCTGTATACAACCTAAAAATACAATGTAGCTAGGTCGCTCAGTTTTATCATCTCTCTCTCAGAGGAATGGAATGGTTCTTTGAAGATACAATGGTGGTAAAGACAGAAAATGTCTTCCCTTCTGTCACTGCTGCTGCACCATCATGAAATGACAGGAAGGAGATTGGGATTGCAAGAGGCTCGAATGCCGATACCTGGCTGAAGGGGAGCTTGGAAGCACCATTTGCTCAGAGGACTATTTTATTCTTAAATACTTCCCTTGAGCTTCTAATTGATTCTGCATTGTTATGCTGAATACATAGTCTCCCGGATAGAGATAGGTGTGTGACCTTTTCAGAAAACCACAAACATCTCTAAATTTACCACTTCATAAAGGTAAAAGGACCCCTGACCGTTAAGTCCAGTCACGAATGACTCTGGGGTTGCAGCGCTCATCTCGCTTTATTGGCCAAGGGAGCCGGCGTATAGCTTCCGGGTCATGTGGCCAGCATGACTAAGCCGCTTCTGGCGAACCAGAGCAGCGCATGGAAACGCCGTTTACCTTCCCGCCGGAGCAGTACCTATTTATCTACTTGCACTTGACATGCTTTCGAACTGCTAGGTTGGGAGCTGGGACTGAGGAGTGGGAGCTCAACCTCATCATGGGGATTCAAACCGCCGACCTTCCGATCAGCAAGCCCTAGGCTCTGTGGTTTAACCCACAGCGCCACCCGCATCCCTTACCTTTTGGACATAAGTATTCAATGGCAACAATATCTTCTGAAAATAAAATGCAGTGTCTCACAATAATAGATAACATCTCAAGGCAAAATCCAGAAAGAAATGAAAGGAAGAATACTTTCCATTCAGCTGTCGCATCTGGTCAGGTGTTGCCTGATCCCTGGCAAAGAGACCCTCCTTCTGAGCTGCCAATAACCCCAAAATTTCTGGAACTTACACAAGTGGGTCATTCGAGATGCTCCCAAGAGCTTCAAGCATGTTCAGTGGAATTTTTGACTTTATTCCTGTTTCAACAGTAGATCACCCACACTATACCAGGAATGCTTTCCAAACTTCCCTCGGTTTCTTTCTTTCCTTCTTTCTTTCTTTCTTTCTTTCTTTCTTTCTTTCTTATAGTTTAAATAAAATAGTTTTTTAATTGAAAAATACAGGAATATAGGATATGCCCAGACAATACATACCACAAAACTGAATGTTACGACTAGAAAACTTCTATCTCACTACAGTATTCTTAAACCAGCTAAACATAAAATATGCAAGTTATTCATGCAATATATAAGGTAAAGGTAAAGGGACCCCTGACCATTAGGTCCAGTCGTGACCGACTCTGGGGTTGCGGTGCTCATCTCACTTTACTGGCCGAGGGAGCCGGCGTACAGCTTCCGGGTCATGTGGCCAGCATGACGAAGCCGCTTCTGGCGAACCAGAGCAGCGCATGGAAACGCCGTTTACCTTCCCGCCGGAGCGGTACCTATTTATCTACTTGCACTTTGACGTGCTTTCGAACTGCTAGGTTGGCAGGAATATATAAGGTATCTTCATACAAAAGAAGAAAATTTGCAGGCAGAAAATCGAATAAAAATCAAACATCAAGTGTCATCGCATAGCAGTTTCATTTCATATTAAATGGAATGATAATGATGAACACCTAAATTACAGTATATCTATTCTTTAGAAAGTCCATATAAGGCTATAAAATGTGAAGTTTTCTCATGCATCAGTCATTTTGCACAATTCCACTGTATTCCATGTTACAGATAGCTAGTATTTTAATGATGGAGAAACAATAATTTTTGCCACTAATTTCCAGATGAGTTCATGATGTTCTTTGCACACTGTTCCCTGTAAATATAGGATAGGTGGTGGTTTCAAAGGGACTGCTCATTCAGTTTCAAAAGGCACCTCCATGAATTCTAGTTGAAGGGTTGGATCCAAAATTTGCTCCTGCCAGCGGGAGCATCTCCTGAGCTGAGGGGACACTTCTCCTGGCAGAGAGGGAGGAGGCAATTTGGTGCCCCCTCTGGAAGCTGGCACTCTGGGCTATAGGGAGAATCAGCAAGAGTTGCCTCTGCCTCCCCCAAATGGGTCAAATCCCTCATGTGGACTTTCCATCTCAGAAGGTGGACTCTGGATCCAACCCAATGAAAACAGAAGAAAGGCCTGTGCATTCTGACTCATGTTGAGAAAATAAAACTCCAATTGCTCTTTTGTTTTGAATTTTGTTTCTACAACGCCACCTTAAAACTTATGCGCTTCTGAAGTTGCAACTAACTTCCTGGCAGGAAACTCTCCTGCCCCAAATATGCCTGATGCCTCAGACAGTTCCCTGTTTCTACTTTATAAGTACAAAGAAAGCAAAGGGTGGTTTCTCTTTTGATACAAATTTTTGAGAAGAGTGATTATAATTTTAACATATGCTGCATTGTTTGATGAAACGTTTTGGATGCTGGAAGGGAAAAGTCCTTGAAGGCCAAGTGTGAAAATAATGTCCTTCTTGTGTAAAATAAATCTAAATCTTCAAGTACAGTAGCTGTTTATTGCTACCCAGAGTGCCATGTGGAGCAGACATCAGAGAGTTCATCACCAGGCTGGGGATGATTCTACTTTCCTTTTTATTGAATGAGTTACAGATGCTTCACATATCCTTTCTGTTATCTGCTCACATGCACATTCACGCTGAAAGAAACTGCCTCCAAGTTCAGTGGGCCACAGTCCCAAATAAGCTACACTATCGAGAAATAAGGAAAGCTAACAAATAAATAAGGAAGGCTAGGACTGCAGTCCAAATCTCTCATTGTCTTGACAGATTGGTGAAATGCTGATATAAACAGCTGTTCATATTATTTCAGATCCACTGGACCACAGTTCTTCTTTTTTGCTGAACCAGAACCCAGTGTACTGCCCTAAACTTTTGTAAATTAATGTTTTGTTAGCTCTGCTTAGCATGTTTTGAAAATTCCTCTGTGGTACCTGGCTCAAACTCCAAATAATACAAAAATCATGTCAGCTATATTAATATGATTGTAAGACACAGCTAATTTTTGGTGCCCAAAATAAAAATGGCCGGAGAGCTTGTGAAACAGCCAGGCTTGTGCAAAGTAGCAGCCAAAACAGATGTGTGGAAAGTGTTTAAAATGAGTCCGTACTGAAGATCACAGAATAAGGCTATAGTGGGAGTTAGCTTCATTGAGCTAAATGGGACTTAGCATCAGGGAAGGGAAAGGAGACACACAAAAAAGGATGGAATGGTTGCAAAACACTTGTCCAAATGATCATGGATTGAGTTCAGGAATACTCTCTTGAGGTGCCTGTCTAATATCTACTTTATGATGTAGTCCTTCAGTGGCTGGGAACACACCATAATGGCACCAAAACAGTGGCATATAAGGGAAATAATGGCAATAAAAGGAGGGGGGAAGTGGAACCAGTGGGAAACAGGGAAGTTTGTGCCCTGAAAATTATGTTGGTTAAAATTTGACATAATTCTAATCTAAATTATCTGTGTTTAAACATTTATCTGCTGAAAGTAGGATTTGATTGAACATGTAAATTCAACACATTGCTTCCTAAGCATCATTTTAAGGCACAACATGAGCACGAGGCAGCTCCATGTGCAAAAACCTCAGAACACTTAACAAAGACCCATAGTACTGCCTGAGTCAGACATGTGAAATTCAAGTTCTTTCAAGGACTTTCCCAATATATGTGAATGTTAAAAACAGTCTTGATGGAGCAGTTGCTTAAATCAAAACCATGTTGATCTGAACATTGTAGGCTTCTTCAAAGACACTTTTCAGCTTAATTAAGTTGTGGCTTAGGTTTCAAACTGATTTGTAGGGATGAAAATATCTGTTAATTTTGCTGCTCTCGGTTTCTCATTTTCCCAATCTTAAATTCAGTTCTCTACATTTCTGCAGCCATTTGCTTAGTTCTTCTTTTAAAAAGTCCTCATGAAAATTCACCAGCGCTTTAGTGCAAATTTCTTCCAAGAAACATATTTTTGTATGCCATGTTGACTAATGTACACATTTTTGCAAACACTTTCCCCTAATATAATGCATTTTGATATGTCATTCTCAGTATTTTTTTCATTTTTATGTACACTTCTTCCTAGAATAGGCATTTTTGTAAGCACTGTTTAGTTGGAAGACAAACGGCGACTCTATCAGCCTGAAAAGTGAGATGAGCGCTGCAACCCCCTTTGACTGGACTTAACCCTCCAGGGGTCCTTTGCCTTTACCTTAGTTGGAGAACTGCACTGCAAAATTCACTTTGCATTTTGTATTTTGAAGGATGGCTGTGTTTCAGTTCTTGTGTTGCTTCAGAAAGGGCAAATTAGAAAAATCCACTCCGAAATGCAAACTGAATTGATTTTCTCCTCCATCCCTGCTAATCTGTTCTTCCTTTTTTTAAAAAAACAACAACCATAATCTTCTAAGCTCTGTTTCCATATATTAAATAACTCATTTATGCGCATGGCTCAGTTAAAACTACCAGCCTCATTTCGTGTCTGTTTTTGTGCATGTTGAACTCAGCCTCCTGGACTGGGTGACATTTTTACAGCATCCTTCTCAGTAGCATTTTCCTCATTGCAGCCTCATTGGTCCCATTTGCCCACACAGCCTTTCAATTCTGTTCATGATGCTATATTGGGTGTGATGGATGCTTGTAAACGTAAGGATCCAAGTCAGATTAATTGGCTATGTGAGCAAAGGAGGCTGAGGACAAAAGAGCCTGAAATATCATTAAAATTTTGTGGAAATTTCAGCAAGTTCAGGGTTGTATCCAAAGTTGGTCATATTCAAAGCGGACACATTGAAATTAATGGACGTAACTAGGTTAGGTTCATCAGTGTCAGTGGGTGTACTCTCAGTAGAACTTGTATCCAACTGAAATAAACCTCAAGAATTATTTTCAGTAGCGTTCAGTTGCACTAGGTGGGAAAGGGTTTTAGCAACTGCTGAAAACTGAGAATATTCAACGCATCCCCAACAAAAGTCCATGACTATCCTCGTAACATGAAACGGTGGCAGTCTTGGGCCTGTAGGTGGCAGCAACTGCCTGAAACTCATAGGAGACGATCTCAAAATGAAGTGGTCTCTTCAGAAAGTTATCTGTATCCTAAAGAGCGATATTCTCTTAATAATACATGGGCATTATTTAATGGGAGTGAGGGTGTCAGTAGAATCTAAACAATGGTTCTCTCAACCACTCCCCCACACCAAAAAGTCTCAACAGCCAGAATGAGCCTCCCTCTTTGATGAAGTGAAGGGCTCGTTCAATTTGCTCAGCGTGGGAGTCTTTGTCATTTGAACAGGATGGCACAATAGATATTGATAAAAATAAAAGTCTTTTAGCATAATAGCAAAGCAAGACAATAGCAAGAAAGTGGAGAATTGGTGATGGCCATTAAAAATGTATTAAAACATGCGTTCCACTCTTTTATTCCTTACAATGATAACAATAAAAGGTTGGTAAGTGCTTACATGCAAAATCCTTCTAAAAGGAGAGAAATAAAAGGAGTGCCAGAAGGAGGCCACCAGATTTAGACACGGGAGAGAAATGAAAATAAAGGGAGAGGGCCTTTGAGACAAAATAAAAGCTCAATGGCTGCTGGGTTGAGCCAGAAGGAGAAACATAAATAATCATTCCAAACAATGCCACAGAAGTCCTATGACTCTGTGCAAAATATCGCCAGAAGCGTCTGCATATAAAATTCTCCAGTCACCCTTTCGGAATCACTCAGGGCACATTTACTTTTCCAGGATTCACTGTACTGTACAGCAAAAAAAGATCTACCCATGTTTGCAGTTTAATCCTTGGAATCAAGTCCTGTTGATTTAGGCTGCTCTCCCAAGAACGCTTAGCGAACACAATGTGACATACTTCTGAGTAAACATGCGTAGGGCCATACTGCACCTCCTAAGTAAGCGGAACAGAATCAAAGCCTTTATCAGAAAAGTACAGAAATGGCAGTACTAGACGTTTGGGGAATTAAAATCAGCAGTCCCTGTTCTTCCCCAAAAACATGTTCAGTCCATATCTCTTGCAACTAATTTCCCTAGTTAAAAGTTGTTTGCAGGCTGGCAAATAAATCTGTGGGCTATCCTCCACTCCCCCCCTCCCTCCACACACACACAACACATTTTTTAAATCTCAAATGGAAACAAAGGAAGGCTTTGACTCATTTCGGGAGAATGGTGAGCATGTGCAGAGAATCTAAGATTAAAGAGCAGAATATCATCTGCTGCAAGAATTTTCTGATGAAGCCAGCAAGTGAGGAAGGAACTGTTGTTTTACAGTGCCTTGCAGGGTTTGAAGCAGACATATTAAAACAACTTACAGATGTAGTTTGTGCAAAATATTAAGTCGGGTGCCTTCAAAACTCACTTTGCTGAGCTGTTTCCACCCTTTCAAAAATGCATCTAAGTCCTGTAAATCCTCCAGAGCTCACTGTCTAATTATGTTGGGCATCCTGTATACCTTCTCATTAAAAACTAACCTCTTATTTTAATGACTTGGTTTTAGCCCTTTGAAGATCAGGCATGTAATAGTGGCTCAATGTTAGCAATGTGGTTATTCATATATCAGCTCTCTTTTTCTCTCTGCTTTCTTCCTTCCTTTCTCATTCACTTTTTTTTAAAAAAAAATTAACTTCCTTCCCTCAGTGAATTCTTTCCTATTTTTTAAGCCAAGGACATGCTTTCCCTTTCTTGCAAGTTCTGCCAGCCACAGTGCCAAAGCTGCACTAAACCTCCCCACAAAGGGTCAGGCAATGTTAAGTGCCTTGGCTGCTCCCACTTAAATGCTAAGCAGGTCTCTCCATCCAGTATTTCAGAGAGATGATTCACTGTGCAACATTTGAGTTATAACAGTATATTTGATTTAAACAAAACAAAAAAAGTGGGCTACGTTTGATGGACTTCATTTGATCTCATTATACTGAGTCACCAACCCACCCACCCTCTTCATCCCAGTAAGCAACAGTGACCCAACTGCTGAAAGGTTCTCCCTCAGACCTTCTTCAGGCTGAATTTGTGGCCTATCACTGAAGTACTGCCCTTCAAATTACAGTAGTGTTTGTTTGTCCCTCATTTGTGTCCAGAGTGTAGAGGTGAGCAAAAGTTTCTCTTTCTAAGAAAATCTCCGAGATTCTCACCCCTAGAAAAAAGGCCACTTTCCAGAATTTTCTCTAAATATTGGTGACAATTGCTATTCTCCCTCAGCTGCCCCCCACCTTACATACCCACAAAGAAGCAAACACACACACACACACACCAGCCATTATGGTGGGTACAAAATGGTGGCCAAGTTGCTAACACAGTTGCTGGCCTTGCTACTGTTCATGGCAAGCCTTATGCCCAAGAAAACTGGAAGCTTTTCTCCTCTCCCTGGAGATAAGACGTGAAATTTGTGCCCCCAATTTCTCTGCTCACAAAGAGGGTGGAGAATGTGCATGATCTTCCAGATATAAATGAGTGGAAATTCCACTCACCTAACAAGACTTTCCTGGTATCTCCCCCTGCACTTTCTAAAAGCCACGCCTGAAAATTGGAATATCCTGTTTTGGGGCTGCAGCGGGACAGGGAAATTAAGGAGAATTTAATGGGGTTGCCTTGTGCTCTCACAAGACATCTCTGAATCCAGTATGAAAGCAGCTGAAGAAGTTCAGCTGAGCCCTCTACTCTCCTCATTCACCTCACCTTCCACTTCCCCTCCCTGCTGCACAAAGCAAAGCTTTACACCACAGCAAATGGTGGAGAAAGAGGATAGGAGAAAGCCAGTGGGGAAGTGGAACAACAAATATATCAGTTTGTGCTGCCTTAAGCATTCAAAGAAACACGTTCTCAAGGCTGGCAACTGGCACCTGTTTCTGCCCATGATATTTTCACCTGTGCAGAAGAAACCCAGTTGATTTTGCTTCTGAAATGCATCAGAAGTTTCATACCGGAGGACTGAAGGTCTGAGATTCAGGCAGCCTATTTGCTGCACCACAAAGGTAGCTTGCCAAAAGAAGGAACTCTTAGCCTGCAGACAGCACTATCAATTCAACCACAGTCAGGTAGCACAAGGAATCAATAGAGTTTCACTTTGTAGCCCTACAAAGCTTCTGACCCTCGTCTAGGTTGGGTCCTTCCTCTGAGCAATCTTGAGCAACTGTAGACAATCTCCTTGTTCTACTACCTTCTTGTCTTCCCAGAGCATCACTCCCATCACATAAATAAACACAGTACAGCTTTGATATAACTTATTTTGTCATTTGTAGTCCTTCAAAATTTTTGTGAAATTCGCCATTCAGATCTAAATGCATGTTTTAGCTTCTAAGTGTTATCTGACATTAGTTTACATTAATAAACTCAAACACATAATTTCACATTCTGAGAGACTAAAATCTAGACTATGTTTATAGTGCCTTGATTTATCAAAGTCTAACATAACACTTGCTTTTCCATCATTTCAATTTCATTCAAATCTTATCATTCTGACTTAAGAATAATAGTGCTTTCTTTATTATCCAAGGCTCTGGTTATTATAGCAACATTTCACATGTGCTAAATGCAGTTTTGCCATTCAGGGAGGGTTTTTACTAGACTTACAGAGAGAGATACAACTGGTTCATATTTCGTTTTCACAAAATGGGACTTCAATTTGAAAGTACACTCATAAACATAGTCTGTTCCATATGTGGTTACAGGATTGTTGCAATGTACATATATGTGATGCACAGTTGAAAGTGCTATTCAATTGTTAATTATTACTACATATCAGTTTATTATTATGCTAGCAATTATGTTTGCTCATTTTAGTAAATATTGTGAAGAATCCTGCAGATCCAGTGGGACAGGCAAAAGGGATAAAATATATTTAGCCTACATAGTAGAAGACATTATTTTAAAGAAATAGAAATGGTGTCATCTGGGTGTGAAGGTACAATTCCCATCAATTCCCTCTCCAAGGTACGCTACGACAGCAGCAAGAATACTTATTGCAAAGTATTGGAAGACACAAGATTTACCCACTTTGGAAGAATGGCAGATGAAGATGATGGACTATATGGGACTGGCAGAAATGACTGGCAGAATCCGGGACCAGGGAGAAGAGGCGGTGGAAGAAGATTGGAAGAAATTTAAAGATTATTTACAGAAATATTGCAAAATTAATGAATGTTAGAATGATGTTGGATAGAAACTGAGGGGTTTCCAGCTGTAATGCTTTAAGAATATGGAAGAAGGGTTAATTAGGTTAAATAACTAAAATGGTGTTGGATTGGAAATAAGTGGTATTGGCAGCAAAGTTAATAAGAATATGCAAAAATGGATCGACAATGTATGAAAATACTGAGTTATAAAATGTTAAGTAATAGAGATAAGATAAATGAAAGAGGGTAAGGATTTGCTGATTTGATTATTTAAATGGGAATACAAGAAGGGGAGGTGTGAGGAAGTCAAAGAAACAAGCAAATGAGTTTTATGTTATGAAAAACAATTGTTCTTAATTTTTCTTGTTGTTCATGTATGTTTTATTTATCTTTTTATTTTTATTTTTTCTTTTGTTATTATGTGTTTTTGTGTGTTTCTTTTTGTGAAATCTTAATAAATATCTCTTTTTTAAAAAAATTCCCTCTCCAAGTGCAGTCATTACTAGATTTATCGAGAACCAATACCCTTGGGGTTTGTACTGCAAAATGCTGTGTTTCAGAGATCTTTTTCCCCACCTGCTGAATTCCATTCTGGCAGGGAAAGTAGAAAGGAAAGGGGCATTCAGCCGCAGAAGACAGGAGAGAGTGAGGTGGACTCAGAAGCCACCTCAGCCACAGGGAAAGAGAGAGAGTGCAACTGTGGCAGGACAACATCTCCATCAGGCCCAGTGCCTCCTCTTTGCCACAAGTAGTAGGAAGAAGGCTTCAGCTGTTCATCCCTTGTTGTATTCACTCATGAGAAAAGTCACTGCGAAAGCCCAACCCACTGGGGGTTTTGGGTTAGGGTTAGGACTGAGGTTTGGGTGGCTAACAGTAGATGGAACTAGAGGAAGTGACAGAGGGAGGCAACTCATTGCAGTGTTGTTCCCAACACCTTCCCTATTGAGTTCTACAAGGACTAAGGTGGAGGAAGCTGACCACCAGTGTCAGCCCAAGCGAGTACACAGTGCCCCATTCACCCTAATGGATACCGGAGGTGAGTTTCACACGTAATGGCTCTGGGCACCCAGGGCTGGGGCTGTCCTCTCTGAAGCAAGCGACTGATCCGCTTGGGGTGGAAAAGTCAGCATCTGTGGTAAAATCCCCTCAGAGGGAAAGTCTGACAAAGAAAAGTTTTACCTGTAGAGGTTAATGTTTCTTAAGTGCAGCTCTTTCTGATATCTGGAATAAAACCGAGAGTAAGGGAGCTCTTATTGGAATGCCCTGCATCAAAAATACAAATAATTTTCTATTAGCCGTGTCAGCAGGATAAATAACTGTGAGGTGGAATCGAGGCTATTATCAGGAAATGTCTGAACATTCTTCAAAACAACCCTGACCTTAATAACTTGTTTAAAGATCTCCTCCTGATGGTTTATGGAAGAAGCCCAACTTAAAAGACAAAAGTGTGCTCAGCATGCATTGTTAATCACTCTAGACCCTCGGTGGCACAGTTACCTGATGGCAATTACTTTTGTGATGCCTGTGAAATTCAGCCCCCAAATAGAAGTGTTTTATTTTATCACCCTATTAGAGGGAAAATATCCTCTCCCATTTAATGAATAATAACATGCGCTACAAAGAATGTACAGTAGCCCATCTAACCAAATGTCCTTGTACTGCAGTTAGCCAGAGATCAGACCACAAAAATGATGACTGAACCAAAAAAACACACAAAAAATCTCTCCATTAGTGGGAATGATGGAGCCTCTCAGAAAGATGAATGCATTAACAGCCAGCTTGCACCACTAGATCTATGGAATTATGTTTTTCAATGAAGCTAGTTGCTTGTTGCTGTATCTTTAAGGAAAGCAGGCAGATATTCAAAATATCTCACATTTATCAAAGGATACAGAGTGTAGTAGTGCTTAGAATTATGCCAGATGCAATTCAGAAGATAATTAGAATAAGACATAATCCTTTAAAGCACAACTAAACACACATAAGTCAACTCTCCTTTTTTAATCTTGTTCTTGTGAGTTTCAACGTTTTTCCAGGACTGCTTTGACAGTATGCTATCACGCTGGACTTTGTGTTACTCTTATGCCATACCTTTGGTGCTTTGAAAACTTTACATTTGCATAGTTTTGCATCATTCTGTGGTAATTTCCATTAGTTCCATATGTGTACTCAGTACTCTGAGGTAGATAACAAAATGGACCACTCTTGTTTAGTGGCAAACTGGCTCAACACATCTCATGTGGGATGGCCAACATGAGGCCCTTGAGATGTGGTTGGACTACAATTCCCATCATCCTTAACCATTGGCTATGCTGGCTAAGGCCAATAGGAGTTGTAATTCAACCACATATGAAGGATACCATGCCTTATGCTTTTTTGATCTATGGCAGTGACCAACACCACATCTTGTGGCATGCATACTTCCAAGAAGGTTTTGATAAATCCAGGGGAAGCTGATCCATGACGGCCATCTGGTCCAATAGACTCCACATATCTCAGTCTGCCCTCGGCCAAGCCACACCTGTCTGCCTCCTTCTGTTGCCCTTGTGCAACTCAGCATGGAGGAGAATGGGATTGAGACTAGAATTAGCCAGCTCTGCCTTTCGTTGGCTTCTGCTTCACCTACTGTCTCCTCCCCTACCAGTCTCAATGAGCACAAGCCACCACTTGATAAACCTAGAACCGTTTTGGAGTGCTGGTGGAATCCAGCAAGTTGCAAACCCAACAGAAGTGTTCATGTTGTTACCATTGCATGATGGGAAAGATGAGCCTAAAGTCACTGGTTCCAGTCTCTGTGTGACAGACAGCTCCTTCAGAGCAAGTGAGGTTAATCCCTATCTTCAGAGGGAGAGTGTGATACCAAGATTCACCCTGGCTATCATAAATAACTGCATAATTATCTCTATTGGCAGAGTGACAACAGCCAATAGCTAGTCAGCCATCTCTCCTCCCCGGAAGTCTCAGTTCAAGAGCAGAATATGGAAGGGGGGCCTGAACAAGCATCTGAGGTACTGTTGAGTAATAAAGGGGTGGAGTCAGGGCTGGCCCTACCATTAGGCAAAGTGAGGCAGCCACCTCAGGCAACAGATGCTGTGGAGTAAAATTATACAATGTCTTACAGCATATATTCACTTTCAGCTCAACACAATTGCTGGTTTTAATTTTTCCAGGTCTGTGAGGAATCTGTACCTTGCTAATTCTGCTCAGAGAAGACCCACTGAAGTTAATAGATATGACTAGCTTGGGTCCATTCATTTCAGTGTGTCTACTCGGAGAAGGATTTAGTTGGATATAACACAGTGATGGTGAAAATAAATTTTATCATACCTTTTGATGACGTGGTATGTTTGTACGGACATGTGTATGTGGGAGAATGAGAGAGATAGCACAGAAAATGGCCCACTAAAAATTCACGATATGCCTGGTGATTCCTTTTACCTTAAGATTGCTTAATTAGAATGTTAATTGGAATGCTGTGGCACTTCATCTCTATATATCAGCACATTACCCCCAGCATAGCCCAAATTTGTAAAACAGGAAGCAAAATTCCATTTAGAAAGTCCCTCACGAGCTGTCTGCCTCTCTCTAAATCAGCAAGAATGATTTAAGGGTATAAAACCGTCCAGTTTTCTATTTTTCTTCCCCCCCCCCCTTTCATTCATATTCAATTGAGCTTCCTGCTTCCCTCAGTTTGCAATCACTGCCAAGGAAATTTTAATTAATTAAATATGAAGGTTGGGTAAGAGCTACTTTTTCAACATATCAACCCGGTTCTGAGTTCTTCCAATAAAACAACAACAAGGCTTTAAACTCTTTATAAGATGAAAATACTAATCTAAGATTAAGTGGGATACTTCAAACACAAATGTATGTGTTTCCATTACTGCACCCAAGCTGCTATTAGCCCAATCCACCTCTGGCCAAACACTGTCACATGTGACTAGCTGCATCCTTATTTGGCTGCAGATAAGCATCTAATTGAAAGCAATACAGTGCGGACCGATGATGTCTGCATTCAGATGCACATCTGAATGTTTATCTAATATACACTCAGACTTTCTTTCCTGGTCCAGCAAGTGAGATGTCCATGCAAGTCTGCTTCCACACATGCATCTGTTCTGAGCCTCAGGGCTGTTTCACTTTTTATGTTTTTAAGTGGTACACCTAAAGATGTCGTAAGCATTACAATGTGACCCAGGCTTCCACACATTCTTTTTTGATAATCTCCCAAATATATTTGGATTAACAAAAAGCCATGATAGCTGAGTGGCATCAAAAAGCTAGGTTTTCTCCCAAATAGTAGACTCATCACTAGAGTGATTAAAGTAGCAGTTTGGGGGAAACAGATTAGATTTAACAGAAAGGGAAATCTATTTCTAATAGAAAATATGATTATTGTATATCAAATATTTTATAAAATTTGTAATGTTTCTTGTCTATTAGTAGTACCTCTTTTTCACATCATAAACCAAATTTTAACTGGATTTGTAGAAAGGCTCTTGGAAAGAGTCACATGTTTGCTTAATTAGACTGTCAAGATTCCTGCTTTCAGTTAATAAAAAGCAAGGGCGGTGTTTAACTAAATAATTGTGCAAGTGAAATAACTTCCATGTGTGCTATGGGGCTTTCTCATCCCCTCTCCTCCCCATGCGCCATCTCCCAATCTGCTCCAGAGGGTTTGAGAAAACATATTTAGGGGGCACATAGAGGAAGCCAAGTGGGGGGGGGGGGTAGGAATGTTCCATTGCACCAGCAGAAACTGCTATTCAACTAGTTACAGTTAAATAGTTAGCATCTGTCTGTATTAGGAGGCAACGGAGGAATGCACCTTCAGGGGTGAAGTCGAACTGTTGGGGAGTTACAGCGTCTGCTGTGGCTGTAGAGACCAATACAGGAGAGGCATGTTTTGTTGCAGCTGGGGCAGATGAAGGCTGCTACTGGTGTACCATGCTGTTTCTTCTCTCTCCCAGCAGTCATTCCTCCTCTGATCAATGCCATGAATGTACCACCTGATTGTCTGTCTCCAGGCATCTGCAATGGGGTTCTTATGTGATGGCCTGGGACTTGGGCTCGGACTTGAAACCAGAGGAGACTCAGTCTGCACTGGATCCTTTGCCTCAGGCATCATCTGAACCAAGCTTGGGGCCTGATCCTGAAGAGTCCAAGTCTGCACAGGTTCCCCTGCAACAAACACCAGCTGGGCCGAATAAGGGGCCTGAGCCTGCCCTGACTCCAGATGTGGGGATTACCTCGTTGCCTTCAGCTGGGCAATCACTTACACCTGCTCCACTACCAGTTTGAGGCAGCCCCTGGGTTTAGTAACCCACCGACGTCTCCCGAGCTGCAGAGACTGAGGTCTGAGAGCAGGAGAGACCTGAGTACTCGCATGAGGAGTGCTCACCTTCGGGTGAAACAGGGAGGTGAGTCGCCGGGGGATCAGGACCGGCCGCTACCCTGACAAAGATAAAAGGCTGTCAGGCCCTGCCCCAGGTTGCGGGAGCAACACTGCTGTATGCTAGATCCTGCCTGAGATCCTGTAGCTGTCCTTGCCTGGTTTCCTGCCTCGTGTCCTGCCGAACTGACTCCCATGGAAACTTCAGATTCTGGACCAGTCCTAGACTGCGTTTCACGGGTTACCCCCAGGCCCAGCACATCTCACAAGGCAGGGTTGATCTTGCTAGCCTTCATGTCTCATTCACAGCCATCGTTGTAACACAGAGTTGGTCTGCCAACGGGCCTGGTGCCTGAAGCCAGCTCTCTGGAGAGCACCTCCTTGGAGACCCTGCCATCTTCCATTCTGTGGACATCACATCACCAAGCTAGCACAGATGTCACTGAGACAGGAGTGCGAACATGCTGGGAATGTGGACTTGGGAGAGCACATCTTTGCTTGAATACCAGTCTGCTAATTTGCAAACCTCCCTAACGCCCAACTTAAGTGTGGATCGGAACAGAAGTTAACCATTAAGGTTCAGCACTTCTCCAAGTGTTGTGATACAACTTCAACTGAAAAACATATCAAAAAATCATTTCTTGTGAAGAAGGAATGTAGAGATATGTGTGTTGTGAGGGGAAATTTGTCCAAAATGTGCCTTAGGGGCAAATGCACTTTAAAAAAAAGCAAAAGCACACAATGTGCATATTTTACAGGAAGGTGAGGAAAGTAACGCAATGCGAAATTTTCATCCATTTTGCAAAAAATAATGCAAAAAATAGGACAAAATGATTGAACATATGCAAAACTGACCTGGAAGTGTTATAAATTTGGAATTTGAAGAAAAGCATTCAGTGCATGTGATTGGCAACTTTAAAAAAAAAACTATTTCAGATTAAATGATACAATAGCTAAAGATTTATAGTTATTATAAATTATTAGTTACTTTATAGAGGTAAGAAGTTCCTTCACATTTCCTTTAGGATCTGCCCACCATGTATCATTCAGCAACATGACAGATATTCCCATCTAAATGTGAGTCATCAGAACAACTCACATAGATTACACTGGCTAGCCGTAATGTCACCTGGCTTTCTGATTTAAGTGTTGAGTTCTTTTACTTTGCACTTTGAGTTTTTGTCATACACAGATTCCCAGCATTCTCAAGCTTGATTAATACATTAATGGTGCAGGACAGGAGTTATTTCTCATGGATGAATCTCACACCACTCTTGTGATGTAGGTGAAAGAGTTTTGGCAACAGAGCCGTTACACTTATTTCCTGTATGACCCACACATCCAGAGTATTCCTTCAGACAAAACTGAACAGAGCAGCATGAGATGCCGTCATGGCAAACCAAGACCATGCCAAGTAGGTAATGAACCTCGAAAAGTCTTATATGCTTCATGTCTGCAATCTTAATACAAATAAACGCAGTGGGAAAACTTGGTGATGCACACCGCTTTGGGGGTCTTTGTGCCAAACAGTGGTATATAAATAAATCAATAGATGAATGAACAAATCTAGCTTTAGATTACTTTTGTCATCTCTTAATGGGCACAATTTTGATGAGAACTGGCATTCCTGCCAAATAGATGGATCTATCTAAATTGGGGGGGGGGGATACAGATGTTGAAGATTTTATGTTGGAAAGCAGGGTACAGACCCACTTTCACAGGGCTATTGTGAAAATAAAATGGGGGGCTGTTGTTGCAAGGCCCTTGGAAGATAATTAAGTTTAAAGTGAATTAATGACAGGCACATAACTCCACCTTGGACTACCTATTATTTATGTATTATTTTAAAAATTGCAACCTGCTCTTCACTGTTCACAAAATCCTAGAGTGAAGAACAACATTAAAATACAAGAAACGAATCTTTCACTTAATACAACTCAGTATAAACTCAGATAATATACAGTACCTACTGATATATAGCAGTATTATAGAAAGAATTAGATGAAGTAACTTGCCACTTGTCTGGATTGTTCTCAAAATAAGGAAACAAGCAATCAGTCCAACTGTGTGTAGCCACTTAAATTTTTTAAATAAAAAAATACTGGGGACCTGCTGTTCATGTAATATATTGACTTTGTTCTTAGTTTCTTACATTTGCACACTTAGTGAAATTCAAAATAATATTTGGAATATAGATAATTTTTACTGCAATGTCAAAATGTAATAGAATACACACACACATCAAATGACCATTGAGTTACATGAACTGATAACTTGTGAGTCATTTTATGTTACTGGATGGGTGCCAAATCCCACAGAATAGTGGCTAAGAGATTGAACTATGAGCAGTGTCTGGTTCAAATTTCAACTTTGCTTTATGAATTTACTAGGCCAAATGAACAGACAAACGGATTTCAGCCCCAGTTCACAATAAGGGAACAAAAAACCTAATCTACTTCTACAGATTAACTGTGACAATGAGTGAAATGCTTAGAAAAATAGAAAGTACCGTGTCACTATTGATAAGTATTATTACTGATCAACTTGAAAGGGAGTTCAATATTTATTAAAATCCATCCCGGCCACCCCCTTCTTAAGACAGTGCCCATTTTAGTTAATGACATCATAGCCACACCTCATAGAATACTTTACAAGTTAAATAGCATGTTAAGGTATCATGTTAAGGCTGCTCATTTTTCTTTAATTACAGATGTGTTATTGAGATTGCAATGGACAGGGCCGCAACCCTCCGAAATCACACACATACCCCATTGCTACAAGATTTAGGGGGGAAAGTTCACATTAGTGCCAACTTCCCCTCTCTATACGCTGTGGTCTTGATAACAACCCCCCCGGGGGGCTGTAATTAATTAATTCAAGAAAAGCAAGAGGCAGAGTAGTAATGTAATGTAATGAATATCAGTCTATTTATGCATTATCAGTACATTTTATGCAAATTTAAGTTGTGTGTTGTTGTTGCTTTAAAAAAACACAGTTCCAATTTGAGAAAAAAATTACAAGCACGCATTTAGTTATTTATTTCATTCATTGATTTGGATTGATAGCTTGCCCTTCTCCCTAAAGGCTTAGACTAGGTCGTAGCCTTTTAAAACCGGTTATCTGCAATCGGAAGGTACCTTGAGGAATGGTATATGGTTGGCTAGAGGGAGCCATTTCAATGGAAGCTAAGCGTAACATGGCCATTTCAAATTAATTTTCTCGGAGAGTTATGATTTAATAGTACCCAAGGTTTGATTCAAAACTCGGGGGAATGCCGTTGAGATTATCAAAACAGTTTAACGTGAATCACTGCAAACTGATATTGACAACTGTTATTCGGCTCTGGTGGCATGATTTTACTGCTGACTTTAGTCTTCTTGAATTATCATTTTGGGAAAGCTTAACCTAATCTGCTTCAAGAACCTATAAATAACCCTGTCACTATTCTTCATAAAAAATCTTTAAAAATGGCTCTATCCAAGTAGATATGATAATCACTTAAAGAGAAATGTTCTATTTAGAGAGAAGAGCCAAGTATTAATTATGAACTAGAGTTTGGCGAGCACTTCAAGCACCAGGTTTCGGGCACCATTAAAAGGCAGGCAATTGCCACTTAATTATTATTTTTACAATGTGTATATGTCCTAACTTTCAGTTTATTATAAGGGTGATGTGGCATAAACAAACGACATTAACAATGCACTGCGGCAGAACAAGACCAACGTATGGATTTGTTTGCACCGTCAGGTCCATGTGAGCTGCTTAGGGAATGCTTGGTGATAGGAAGCAACATTTTAAATTATTATTATCACCATCATCATCCGCCTCCAGCACTAAAACATTGTAGGCCTGTAACCATTTCTCCGTGCCCCTCAAACATCATTACTTCTATGAAATTTGCATACAAAAGTATATTTGCATACAGAAACATATTATCTTATATTTGAGATGCCTAGCCCGGACATTGTGCAGAATGTCATACTGCATGTTCTCTGATAGCCTTGAAATGTTACAAAATTAACCCATAACCAAATGGATGAGTCAGGTCACGTTTCTTCATGTTTCTACAGTTGTGTTTGATGAGCAAATCACCAGGATAGCAAAGTGGGGCTGAGCCACTCACCTGAACTCCCTCCATTTGTGTTGCTGCCGCATACCAAGATGGAGGGTAGAGGTGGAGATGGTGCCAAATTCAGTGCAGCAAATGCACAAGCATAAATCCCAAACTGACTCCACCAGCACATTGAACAGTGCCGGCCTTGCTGCTGCCACCATCTCCCCATCTTGTGATGCAACCAGAGGGAGGGCAGTTGAGCAGCAGATCCCCACCCCCATCTCCCACTGCAACACATGTGAGCCCCATCTAGAAGGGTAAGATGAAAATTTACTTTCTGTGCAAGTTCCCCTTTTGAAGTTACACAATCCAAAGCACTTTGGATTCTTATGAAGTGTGCTTATTTCAAAGTAAAGGTAAAGAGATGCGAGGGGATATTGATTTGTATATTAAAAACAAATGGAATGCAAATTGCATTGATGTAGTTAAACAATACAGAAGAGACAAAAATCAGGCAGCGTTGATATGTGTGTTTAAAATTTGTCCAGATGCTATAATCAAAGCAGTTGGCTCAAATGCTATCAGTTAACTTTTATGTGTACATGAGTTTAATCTATTTCAAAGTGGACAGCATCAATACCATTTTTAAGCAAAGCATGTATTCGTTCAGTATTTCATTTTAATATTTGCACTGGTTTCTGATTTATTTAGATATCTACTTCACGTCACAGTTAATTTAACCTTTGCAAAACAGTTTTGCATCAGACAACTGAGCATCAACTTCAAGTATTGTCAGAATTACCCTTAATTAAAATAAAATGGAACTATTCTAATTACCGTTATCATGGTTACATTGGTGCTAAATATAATGTTGCTGTGCATGCTCAAATAGCAGGGTGGGACTCCCAACTCCCAACAGCTCCAGCCAGCATGGTCAGTTGCCAGGAATGATGGGAGTTGTAGTCCAACAACATTTGGAGAGCCATCACCTTGCCGACAAAGGTCCATATAGTTAAAGCTATGGTTTTCCCAGTAGTGATGTATGGAAGTGAGAGCTGGACCATAAAGAAGGCCGATTGCAGAAGAATTGATACTTTCGAATCATGGTGCTGGAGAGTCCCATGGACTGCAAGAAGATCAAACCGATCCATTCTGAAGGAAATCAGCCCTGAGTGGAAGGACAGATCCTAAAACTTAGGCTCCAATACTTTGACCACCTCATGAGAAGAGAAAGCTCCCTGGAAAAGACCCTGATGTTGGGAAAGATGGAGGGCACAAGGAGAAGGGGATGACAGAGAACGAGATGGTTGGACAGTGTTCTCGAAGCTACAAACATGAGCCTGACCAAACTGCGGGAGACAGTGGAAGACAGGAGTGCCTGGTGTGCTGTTCATGGGGTCACGAAGAGTCAGACACAATTAAATAACTAAACAACAACAGGTTCTCCATCACTGCTCTATAAAAAATAATCTATAAAGTGCCAATCACAAATTAGCCCAGGTGGGACAAGGACACCCAGACTATGCCATATACTGGCACAGGTAGGTTCTAGCTTGACTCTGCCATGTTCAGCTCCACACACCAAACCATTGATGTGAACTGGCCCTGCTGCTGTGATGGAATTGCAACTTTTCGAGAATCAATAGGAAAGTGCACTCACTCCTCGCTCACCAATGTGTTGGCGGATTCTGCTCAGGGTTTCCTGGCTGCTGCAAATAGCCAACATACAGAACTCCATCAGGACTTTGCATCTAAGGAAGTCATTGAAATATGTCAAGGTCCACTTGAAAGTCTTTTAAAGATGTCATTATGCTGAGTTTTGCATGCTTTCTGCTCACATTTGCTTCTGCAGTAACACATTAGCAGGTGGACTGATGTAGATCAATCAATCAGATGCAGAGGGCCAAAACAGACGAAAGCTCTTGAGGCAGGACCATAAAGTAGATGCATTCTTAAATCCAGCCATTTTACTTTCAGGTAAAAGACAAATACAGCTTCACGATTTGGTGCCCCCACCCTGAGGAGATGCCATTACTCGGGCACTTAAAGTTACAGAGAGAGTGGGTTGCTTAAGAGAGAGCAGTAAAACAAATTATTTGCATTTTGTACTGAGCCCTATGAAGAAAATGTTTATTGAAAAGCATGAGATGTTGCCTTTTAAGATAATCCATTATCAAGAAATTTTGATTAATGGTTATTCTTCAAGTCCTTGCTTTATTCTAATGGTCCATCAAATGCAGCTCCACCACAATTTCAAATACAATATAGTTGTTGAGGTGTATATGCAGGGGTAGAAGCCAATATTGATGTACATCAAGAAGAGCACTGAAGTATCTATAAGGTGTGTTACATCTATATCTTTCTGACAGAAATAGCAAGCATAATAAAGGGCTATCAAACAGTGAAGTCTAGGGTAGTGCCTTTGAAAGTCTTGTACATGTAGGACCCGTGTAGGCTTAGAGCCTTGTCCTTCAACCTTGGGACCCCAGATGTAGATGTATAGGATGGGTTTTCATAGGTAGGAGAGGATATGACACTTGTTGACCAGCTCAGTTGGTTAGAGCATGGTGCTGATAACGCCAAGTTCACAGGTTTGATCCCCGTATGAGACAACATTGCAGGGAGTTGGGCTAGATGATCCTTAGGGTCCCTTCTAACTTTATAATTCTATGATTTCATGATTAATTGTAATTTATCTTTCCAGGCGCTCGAGCGTTTGGGTTGAACAGAGCTTAAAGTCCCTTCCTTACCAGCGATACCTGGACCTAGGCACCCCCTAACCTAGGCCAGAGGTACTTTTAGGGTCGCATGATTGGTGCAGCTGCAGTGGGCACCGTGCTGCAGGGGGAGCAAAAACAATACTGTGGAAGGGAGAGCAAGAGGTGGGGGGGCTATCAAATTTTAGCGTCAAACAAGGCGCTGCTGAAATTTGGGAGCTCAAAGTCTGCCACTGCCTAGGCAAAAAGCCCAGTTCACATAGGAAACATTTGCTTGCTTCTTTAAAACGTTTCTATACCACGCTTCCTCAAAACACATCTCAGGGCAGTGTTCAAAATCATTGATAAAAATGAACTCAAACTTAGTATAATACAATCAAACGCAAATATTAGCAACCAGAGTAACAGTGGATAAGCCCTTCATGGATCACTGCCTTGTTGTGGCGAAGGGGCTTGAATAGCTCCAAGAAGCGATGAGCTATGCCATGCAGGGCCACCCAAGACGGACACGTCATAGCCGAGAGTTTAGATTAAACGTGATCCACCTGCAGAAGGAACTGGCAATCCACTCCAGTATTTTGCCAAGAAAACTCCATGGACATAAAAAAGGAGGAGCTTTGAGAAGAAACTGAGAGTTTCCAAGGCATGCTCTGGTTCATGGGTCATGGAGAGTCGAACACAACTAAGGCGACTAAACAACAACAAAACAGTGGATTAAAGCTACAAAACAACAACAAAAACTTGCACGGCGTGAAACAAATTGTCTGAAAGTAACTTAGAAACATTTTCTTGGATTTACAGTGGTACCTCTGGATGCGAACGGGATCCGTTCCGGAGCCCTGTTCGCATCCTGAATAGAACGTAAGATGCATCTGCGCATGCACGCAAGCGGTTCTGCCACTTTCGCGCATGCGTGTGACGTCATTTTGAGCGTCTGCGCATGCGCTAGTGGTGAAACCCGGAAGTAACACACTCCATTACTTCCGGGTCGCCCCAGAGCGTAACTTGAAAACGCTCAAACTGAAGCACATTTAACCCGAGGTATGACTGTATATGGAAGAGATGCCTAAAATGCTGAACAGAACCTTGCTTGCTGCCAGTACCCTATATGGCATTGTCCTCAGTTTTTCTCAATCCCGCCAGCAGAATTCAGCAGCTTTACTATATAAAACACAGAAGCAACAGGAAGCTGCAAGTGTGGTCAGTCTGCCTGGTTCACTGCCGCCACTAAATTTCTGACCAACTGGTGTCTGATTTTTTTGTACATCATCTTGGAGTCATGCTTAATTATTCTGTATATTAAAGCATGAAAGTGTTCTAATCATTGGAGAGAGAGAGAGAGAGAGACAGAGACAGAGACAGAGAGAGAAATGGAATTGATGGAATTGATCTGAAGAACCACAGGCATGTTGTAGTCGTGACTTTTCTCCTCCTCCAGCATTGTTTTAAAAAGCTAATCCTGGGGGTCATTGTCTTCAACAGTCATTTTGCAACACTGACCAAGTTGCACCTAGTGTAAGTGTCCCTCTTACCATAAAATACATTGTATGTATGTATGTATGTATGTATGTATGTATGTATGTATGTTAGTTAAAACAAGGAACTCCAACTTCTATTCACCCAGCCAGCATGGCCAATGATCAGGAATGATGGGACTTGTAGTTCAAGAAAATCTGGAGAGTCACAGGTTAAAAGAAGCTCCATTACCTTTAGCTTAATTCTCCCACTTAAATCAGTTGGATTTGACATCATGCTCAAAACATTTATTGATTATTATTAGTTTAATTTTAGAACCTAGGTGAAAAGAAGATTGGTTTCAAACGTTCAACATTGAGATAAACAGAATGCTTTCAATATTAACAGTTCCTTTAGCCACATGGGCCCATTATGGTCTACTCATTGCACAGAAATTTGTGGCAGATTCAAATAAAGCAATTGCAAACATTTTCCCCCAGCCAAAGCTGCTGGCAGATCTTAGAACAGGCATGTTCCGCTCCACCATTCTGTTCTCCCCGAATAATCATGGGTATGTACATATGTGCCCTGTGTCTAAATTAAACAAATGTCACCTTATTTATTTATTTTCTTAGACCAATGTGGAGAAGTTAGTTAGGTGATGTGCCTTCATGGGAAATTAACATTTTTGACTAAATTTATTTTAACAAGATTTGCAGTGCAGTTTGCCCTTTGATCTCATTTGAAACACTGCCTGTTGTTCCATTATTCCAACATCCATTTGCAGATAACAATGCATCAGAACTTTTTTTCCCTTTGCTGCAGAAACAATGCCCTTTAGTTGAGAAAGGACATTGTTTTGACAGATAAAGTAGGCATTTGATAAATTGAAACTGGTTCTGAATTATTTTGAGGGGAATGCGTGCTACATCTGTCTGCTGCGTGTTTTTTTTCCCAGTGAAGCAGTGCTTAACTTTCTTGTCTGTCTGTGATTTATAGAGCTGCAAGAAAGGTTAGGAAAATTTCATGCCTCTTCTCTTATAATTTGTAAGTGAATCAAAAGGCATTTGTTACTGTTTAGAATGCTCAAAAAGAACCAAAACGAAAACCAAACATTTCCTCAAAACAAAGTTGACATTTACAATCCCTCAGCAAAATATTGAGAACTGGTTCTTTATCTACCTCTTTGTCTACTTCTTAACATAGTAGAATATGTATACATATTAATAAAAATCCTATTGTGTATTTGATAGTTAGGCTTGGAGGTGATGGGCACTCCAGCACCTTACAAATACATTTGAAAATGCAGTTCACAGTGCATTCCTATACATGGCTATAGATACCTAAGTCCCATTGAATTCAGTTCTGAGGATACTTTGGGGGGGGGGAGAGAGATGAACGTTTAAAGTTGCATGCCAGTGCTTTCAATGCATTTATGGTCTACTCTGTTCCTATGATATGCTGAGCCAACAACTAAGAATGTTTTAAGGCTTTAAAAACAAACAAACCACCATTTAAGCTGTATAAGACTTGTCTGTTACAGGAATAATATTTCTCATGCAAAATGTTGCCATCAGACATGACAAAAGCACTTGGGATGTTTAGCTGCTCGAGAGAAAATCATTTTAAATTGCCTCACTCTGAAACTGATAGCACAGCTTCAACCAAGATGCTAAATTACTTATCCTGATCAAACCTTTCAGTCATTATCTCACAGCTCAGATAATACTTTTATTAAAATATGAAAGTGTTAGATATCGGTGAGAATATTATCTTTTTACTATTTCTCTATCCTTCATCTTTGTTCAAAATCTCTCTCTCTCTCTCTCTCTCTCTCTCTCTCTCTTTCTTTAAACTGACAAAGCTTTGTCTATTTGGCATTGAATGCCTCTGAATATGACTGAAGAGCTTTTTTAACCCATCCAGATATACTTTTGCCATTCGCAAAGCTATGAGTGAATGTGTTTCATCTGTACAACTCAGGAACCACGATCTTAATGAGGTTGCCATGGATTTATGTTTATAATGGAAAATTGGCAAATTACACATAACCACTGCCTTCCCTTTTCTGCTGCTGCGCTGAACTCTGGCAAGGCAAAAAAAGGTGATGATATTTATCTGTTTGAGATGACTTGGAGACCAAAAAAGGAATACAGGAAGCTGCCTTTTCTGGTACTGACTGCCAGCAGCTATCCTGGGTTTCAGACAGGGGTCTCTCCCAGTCCTAGTTGGAGATGCTGGGGAGTGAACCTTCATCCTTTTGCATGCAAGACAGCTGCTCTACCACTGAGCCACTCTGCCTATGACTCTATACTCAAAGAGACCTGGAAGAGTGTGTGTGTGTGTGTGTGTGTGCACATCATAAAGGCAAATGCATACAGTCTTAGTACTAAAAGGTAAAGGGACCCCTGACCATTAGGTCCAGTCATGACCGACTCTGGGGTTGTGGCACTCATCTCGCTTTATTGGCCGAGGGAGCCGGCATACAGCTTCCGGGTCATGTGGCCAGCAGGACTAAGCCGCTTCTGGCAAACCAGAGCAGCGCACGGAAACGCCATTTACCTTCCCGCCGGAGCAGTACCTATTTATCTACTTGCACTTTGACGGGCTTTTGAACTGCTAGGTTGGCAGGAGCAGGGACCGAGCAACGGGAGCTCACCCCGTTGCGGGGATTCGAACTGCTGACCTTCTGATTGGCAAGTCCTAGGCCCTGTGGTTTAACCCACAGCGCCACCCGCGTCCCTTAGTCTTAGTACTAGACAGTGCTAATCGGCATAAATTCCCTCAAAAGCAGTATCTGCTACCTCAAAACATGCGACAAACAATTGGAGGAGCTAACTTCTGTTTCCTTCGCTGGATACAAATACATACAAATTCCTAAAATGCTTTCTCTCCAGACACCATCCAAGCATCTGTACTCACCATCTATGCTTATTAGAGAAAGATGTTCCAGTCCTCAGAAAAAGCAAAAACATTGTGTAGGCATCTCCACCCAACTCTAGTAGTATCTAATGACCATTGATTGAGCATTAGTAAGCAATCGAATTCTACAAAAATTAGCAATACCTTCATTTCGTACAATAACGTTCCTTCACATCCAAACTTCACATGCAAGCTGTGAATGAACTTGTCTTTCCTCCAACTCTGTTCCACCCTTCTGTGTACAGCAGCCCTTGTTTTCTTATGCTTCTGCATTTTTTCCATAGTACATTTTTCCAAGTTATTTTCCCTTTCCCCTTTCCCCCACAACCTTTCTAGGTCACTTTCCTTTGTATCCCTTCTCAGCGGTACTCCCAACCTATTGCAGTTTGATATTATCTTCACTTTTAATTAATGTGCTGTTTACTTCTTATTTTCCAGATGAATTATAGATACATATTCTCAGTTCAACAGTCAAATGTCATCTGCAACTTCTCTCTCTCCCTCCCTCCTTCACCTTCTCTCTGACGTATGCCTAAACATGTTCTGCCACACATTGTGTCTCATCTGGATACCTCTTTCTTTTTTTTAAAAAAGTACAGAAAATAATATGGATAATTTGATCAATATTAGGAGATGAGTAATGTTTCACATACAGAAAAGGGTTTAACACTCTCCACATAAGTCCATGTGTGACTCATTGACCAAGCTCTGGACCACATGGGACAACTCTGGGCAGCTCTTTGCAGATGCAATGGAGGCAGTGATGTAGGATCTCTTCACTGCCCTCAGAACCACACAGTAGGTCCCAACTATGAGCCCAAATTAGGAGCCCACATTGTTCTGGAGTGAGATTTATGCCCCTTATGCACCTAGTCCACTTCACTGACCACAGTTCCTTAATATACCAAGGAGCAAAGTGGGCTTCACAGTGGGCCAGAGAGAACCAGCAGGATCAATGGTGTCAATGGCCATATGTGTCTCACTATTCCATACTGAGATGACGGTATGGAGAGGATCACCTGCTATAACCCACTTGAAAATCATCCAGAGAAGATGGGAATCTATCTAGCATCCTAACTGGTTCCTCACCTCCACAAGTCAAAACCTCATTGGCAAGTGGTCTGACAATGGCAATGGGGTGATGTCCACCCCACCTATTTCCAGACCAGACCACCCTTTCCCCCGCATTAAGCAACTAGTAACCAAGAGGATGCCCCGCTCTGTGCATTGGACTGATGACCATTTGAGATGGTACTATTATTGCCACAGAGAGCATGAAATCCCAAACCAAACTTAAGTTTTCCCCAAATTAATGTTCTGCCCATACATACAACAACCTCAGTCAGGGAGGCTGTTGAGCAGCCAGATGGGGAGCACTAAGCTTTGCATCCCTAAGCTGTCTCTTTGGTGCATCACCAAATTCAGGTGGTCCAGTCCTTCTCCAAAAGAGAGGGATGTCCTGGTATTACGAAGGGAACTCCTACGTACCACAACACTAATTTCCCCCGCCCTTCAGTATGGGCTGGTGTTGCACTAAGTATCTGGGCAGACAGAGCTGAGTCAGCTCTGATTCACCCAGCTCCCTTAGTTAGGTCTCTGTGATACACACCAGGTCAGCTCTTTTGTCCACAATCAAATCATGACTCGGAATGGTTGTGGACCAACCTGACATTCAACAGCAGAACCAGCAGATTGTTAGATACTGTGGTAGAGCATCCAGCAGTACCAGGGATAGTACACCTTTCATCGCACCTCTGCCATGCCTATCCTTTCCATTGATCACTAAAACAGGTCGTTCCACAACACCCTCCCACCAATCTTCCTCCAAGCCACATCCTGTATCCAGATAATCCTGCTAAAATAATTCAAAGAAACAAATTATACCATGTGGCTTTGAAGGCATCAGCCCACCATAGGCTGATTTCCTAGAGCCCACCATAAATATTCCTATGATCAATCTGAGCATAGTGTACAGTATATTATACACACATTCCACCCCAAAACTAACCTGGGTCCAAAAACAACCTCTTCCCTATCTCAAACCCAGGGGGTCTTCCACATTGGGCACCCCAAAAGCACAAAACCTATGTACAGTATGCCATACATTCACCCTCCCTCTTATTTCAATTCATACTACATACAATGAAAGAAATCTATTATATTTTCCCAAAGCTAAACCCCCCTTTTGGTGTTTTTTCTTCAGGGTCAGCTTTTGGGGGTTGACCTGCCAGGTGGCATTCCAATGTGACATCTAAATCCCTGCTTCATAGCTCTGCTAACCGTAGGTTGGAAGTAGTGGCACCTGCAGCTTTCCACAAACACCACCACCCTCAGATCGTGGGCTGGCTTCCCTGATGGTGAGTGGCAATTAGACCTGTACTTACAGGTCTAGCAGGAGAAATGGGGGGGGCAGGTGTAGGTGTTTAGAGCCCCACCCCTCTCCCATTGCAGCTCATCACAAACAGCAATCTTTCAGCATCCTGAATATGGGGTGAGGAGGGAGCCAAGGAGATTTTTCAGCATATGATTGGAATAACTGATTTGTAGATTATGAAGAGCATGTGTGAATGTAGATGACCAGGTCTATATGTGAACAAATAAGGTTTGGGGGGGGTGTAAAGAAAAGATGGCCTGCACTTCATGTAATCTGGGAGTTCAAAATGACACACAAAGTAATGTTGTTTTAGAAATTAGATATTCAAAAGACTTCAGTGGAAAATATATGCTATCGGAGTTTAGTGTCTGGCAAGAATGGCAGCCCGGAAAGCAAGTGTATTGTATTCACTTAAAATAAAGTATTGAAAGAAATACATTTTTAATGATATCGGGCACAAAAAACACTTAGCATGTTCACTCAAACACAAATGTTTAATCCCTTGAATTCTTTAAATCTCTGATCTCCTTTGGGAACGAAATAACTGCAGGGCTCAATTTGTACTGGTAGCTTAATGATTAAAGATGAAAAATTCTTTGCCTATGCATCTGATTTTTATATGCCTTGTTTTACTGCAAATCCTATTAAAATAAACTCTGTTGTTAGATGCTGGGAGTAATTGGATCCAATACTTCACAGCTGAAAAAAAAAAGTTCGCTCCTGTTTTGAAGCCTTTTAGCAAAAGGAGAATTGGCAGTAGTTGTAGGAGGGATGTGTGGAATGGCAGCAGGAGAAGATTCTGTTTGGTGGAAATATATAACACAAAAGACTATTGTGAGAAACTACCATCAACGTACTTGGCTAAAGTGTTCTATTGTGGTTCTGTCACTTTCTATGTTTGTTTGTGTGTGTGTGACTGTGCGTATCTACAATGGCTATATTCTACCTCCACTATCGGAAGCATTTGCTGGGAATCCCAAGCAAGGCGAGTGCTCTTATGATCAGGTTCTTCTTGCAGACTTCCCATAGGCATCGGGCTGACCATTGTGAGAACAGGTTGCTGGACTAGACGGGCCTTTCAACGGATCCAGCAGGGCTCAGCTTACATTCTTATATTCCTCCTCAGACATTCACTGTTGTCACATGAGGGGAGCCATGGGGTAAGGATGTTGTGACCACTACAGGTGCAGCCCATGAGTCAAAGGTCAACTATCTGAAGCTTCAAACCCAGATCTTTCAGGGTTCTAAAATGTTCACGAAGCCTCCATGAGTATAGGAGTCTTCTGACTACAGACAGTTGTGCTCCAACTATTGAGAGTAACTGCAGCGGTGAAGTTGGGGGATCTAGCATAGCCACCCATGACTCCTGTCATGTGTTCACTAAACACAGGTAAAGGTAAAGGTAAAGGACCCCTGACCGTTAAGTCCAGTCACAGATGACTCTGCGGTTGCGGCGCTCGTCTCGCTTTACTGGCCGAGGGAGCAGGTGTTTGTCCACAGACAGTTTTTCCGGGTCATGTGGCCAGCATGACTAAGCCGCTTCTGGTGAACCAGAGCAGAGCACGGAAACACCGTTTACCTTCCTGCCAGAGCGGTACCTATTTATCTACTTGCACTTTGACGTGCTTTCGAACTGCTAGGTTGGCAGGAGCTGGGACTGAGCAATGGGAGCTCATCCTGTCACAGGGATTTGAATGGCCAACCTTCTGATCGGCAAGCCCAAGAGGCTCAGCGGTTTAGTCCACAGTGCCACCTGCATCCCTTAAACCCAGATAGTAAACACCTAAAGAGAACTATTGTTTCTAAAACAATTTTTAAAACTCCTTTGTAAACATGGCTCCATTCTCCATTACTGACACCCCTGAGCAAAGAAAAGGTCAAGTAAAAAGAGCAGACAGATTGCAGAAGGCCACCAGGTAAATGGGCAAGTAATGTCATTATTGGAGGGTGAGAAGTATTCTATGACCACCAAAATGGGACAACCCATGCCTGTCAAGGGCCACCTCCCCTCAACTGCCATTCAACTGGGAAACCAAACCCCCAAAACGAGGTGATTAGATGTATCCAATAGCAGGCAGAAGGGTCTGTCAAAGCTTCACTGACCTCACGAAGTGGCAGAAAAGATTAGTCAAGTTGAAAGTAAGGGCAGAGCACCAAGCAGGGATTCTCTAACCTGTGTTTGCCTTGGCTTGCAGCTTTCTTCTCATGACTGGGGTTTCGGTTATGGCGGAGTTATCTTTGCAAAACATTCCCCCATCCAAGGCTGGCCCAAGACATTTGGGCACCTACCTCCACCCCGGGAAGCTGGGGTGAGCGAAGATCTATATCAGGGAAGAAAGATCTACATTGGGAACTTCTAACCTGGTGTATGCTGCCACCTGAGGCAGTTGCCTCACCTTGCTTCATGGGTGGGCCGGCCCTGCCACCATCCCCAAACTGGACTGAGTACCGTGAAGTTGCCAGAAGTTATTCTTCTGGTGACTGAATAAGCCATCTCACCAGGTATTTGGTTTGCAGTATTCTGCATTCCAATGATTTTTTTCCCCGGATTAACAGAAGTCAAGATGGACACCAATTCCTCACTCATACAAAGACACTTACCTTTTCCAAATAAACAGTAAAGAGTTGTGCATTTTTTCAGCATATGATATAGAGGATCCATTCTTTGAGCACATCAGAGAATAACTGGAATAGCAACACAGAATGCCCATTTCCAGCACTCGAGTGAAATGCTTTAGAGCCACATGTTTCAGTGACAAAACCAACCATATAAATCTTTCTCTCTACAGATGCAATTTAGTGAAATATGCAGTTTTCTGTTTTCCATTACTGTATACAGTATAAATTCTTTCCCCTGGAAGACAGATTGTGCAAATTTGCAAACAGCATCTGTATTCACACATTTGAAACATTAATTTATCTGGCAATAAAAATTTTGATTTCCCAAAAGGAGTGCCAAGTCTGAGAACGGATGCCTAGGGTTTTTTTTCGAGACTTAACTGAATTTTCAGCGTTAGTTATTTTGTGGTGAGTTACAATGCTTTGGTAGCAAAATATGCAACTTAACAGCAAGTACAGAGCATTAAAAGGGTCACACCAAGCATAAATCTCCAAGCCTAGTTTATGTATATGTATAATTTATAATAACAGACAAAGTTCTGAAAAGGAAGGCTTTCCATTGTGGGGGGAAATGCTTTTGTTAAGGGCACAGTTTAAATGAATAACAAGTAAGATTTACAGTGGATTTTCTATTTTTCTATACCTGAATGGAACATATACCAAAAGGATATTCAAAGATCCATTGTTATTTATTATAAAAGTTAGAAAGAGTCTAAATGTGCAGGTCTGTATATCCTAGAACAAAATATTCTGATCCATTGAAGTAATTTTCAAAAACTACAAACAGAAGAGCTCTTAAAATTCAACCTGTCCTTCAACCTTTCTATACCATCAAACTTCATACAATCAGTTTCAGGCTGACATAACAATAGAGCCTGTTTCGGGATGAGTAAAAGAAGGAAGGAAAGATAATGGTTGTAAAATCTCAATTTCTTTGAAATAATGCTAGAAACATCTAAAAACATACCTTCAAAACCAGGAGCTAGTTTTTGAACTGCAAACAACTATCTTGTTTTGTTGCTAATGCAAGGAATTTTGAGGCTCATTTGATCCAAAAACCAAGTATGTACATAAATAACTTATGAACTGTCGGATAAACTATTCACCACAACTGGGCCTCTGCTTTCTGCACTAGGCTAATAAAAAAATATGTTGAATTCAACAGTGTGGACTGAATTATTTCAGGACACTCCTGTTACGGCTCGTGTTATGGGGCTGCTATATAACTGCAGAAAATAAATGACTGGAGTCAAACATGCTAACTACCATTAGGTAGAGTGAGACAGACACCTTGGTAGCTAACTTTGGGTACTATAAAAAGTAATTTAATTTATTGTGATTATATTTTTACTGCCAGGTTGGGGTACTTACTGGTTTATTGCCTCACGTGCTAAGATAACTTGGCTGGTCTTGGGCTTTGGCCTCAGTTGATGTTCTGGCTCGGGAACAAAATGTTTTGGGCCAACCCTGAGGACCAGAGCATCTAAAGACCATGTTCCATGTCACTCTGACATCTGGAGACAGGGCCTTCTCAGTTGTAGCACCTGTTTGCATCACTTCCTTTACAGGGAGATTCACTTGGTGCCATCTTTATTTTCTGTTTGGTGCCAGAAGAAATCTTTTTTAAAAAAATTATTTGTCCAGGCATTTTAATTCTGTGTTTATTTTATGCTCAGATTTTCTTAAGTTGCCTGTCAGTTCTAAACTATTTGTAGACTTCATGTTTGACTACATTATTTGCATTGTATATGCATGGAATATTTATTGGAATGGGGTATATTTGGGTTGTATATATATACAACCCAAATATACCCCATTCCAATAAATATTCCATGCATATACAATGCAAATGATATGATTTTTTTCTGGATTTTGTTTTACTTTTATATTTATTTTGTAAGAGAGCTATGGCTGGCTGGCTGAATGAGTAAGGAAATATAGCACCAAATGTTGACTGAACCCATTCCTCTAACCTCTCAACATCCTTTGTGGAAATGCCATAATATTGACTCTCTGAAATTGCTCTTGGGTGAGTCAGTGGGCGTCTTGTGGCATAATAACTGCATAGCCCATTGGTCATGAGCCCACAGTGAAGAGTCACAGGCAGATGCAACAATTTATTCAGCATTACCTCTGTACTGAATGTACTGCTGGCTTAAAGACTTTTGTTTTCTTTAATGGGATCCCTTTTTTTTTTTTTTTTTTTTTGCTTAACAAATAATATATTTTCAGCTGAAGCATAAGTTGCCCTCTGAATCATGGCTCAAAGCAGAATATAGTTCTTCCTACATCTATTTTAATAAGGCTGGGACAGTGGTCCTTGGTGAATAGCACCTCCTTAGGATCCTATGACTAATACTTTTTCCTTTTTTTTTTTTTTGCAGTGCACTCCAGGGAATGCTTGACTTATAAATGATTGCCTGCTTGTATTAAAAATTTTCTATGTTCGTGCAAATAAAAGCAGCATTTTTTCTTCTCATTTAACAAAAATGAAACAGTTGAAGATGTTAAAATTCAAATAGCTTTCTCTGCCAGTTGAATAGTAGAGATCTAAAACTTGCATCCATGCTGTTAGTTTAATTAAAAATGTACCCAAAGGAAAACAATATTCAACAGTATTCTCTCCAGAAGTTTTGTAGTGGATTGTTTGAGCACACCATAAGGTGTCCCATTGTCTTGGGCTTTCATACAGATTTCTCATTCCTGCTGTCATACTTCTGACCTGATTTAAATGAAATTTGTGTTAGGGTTTGGATGGTACTTCAATTAACTACCTGAACAAGTAGCTAGCAAGAAAGCTTTAGACATAAAATGACACTATTATGGGATAAGTGGTTTGCAAATAGTGGCCCTATGCAAAGAGTTCTCTGAATATGCGCTTCCCTACAAGATCATCGAAACTGTCCTCTAGTAGATGAAGTGTCCACCCCTTATATCTGATCCAGAAGGTCCCAATACTCTCCAGAGTTGCTTTTTGTGACACAAGCAGTCTAATATAGCCAACATGCTTAAGTCTAATTAACGCATGAAGAAGTTAATACCATAGAATATGCTGCCCTGCCAGGCTTAGTTATGTCTACTCCCTCGCACCTTGGGAGGAACTTGGTCATCAAGCCTTTGTTTTCTTCCAGTCTACCTAAGAAGCTCAATGGATGAAGAGGTTAGAGTTGGCTGCTCCAGTTCAACCCCATGTCTCAACCCCATTATTGAGTTCCTATACCAATAATTTCGGAACTTTCACGCCTTTGTAACTAAGCCAGGTTTTACAGCCTGTGCAAACTTCTGAAGCACACAAATCAGACCTTTGGAGAGTTTTTAAGTAGGCCATTTTTAACTTACCAAATGTATGGTCTTTCCCCCGTGCTTGGGGAAGAGGAAAGCTTTGGGGAAAACTTTTTAAGGGGAGATTTTGGAATCTCTGCTGGGGTCCTCTCACCAAAGAGTACTTGCCCCAAACTTGGATCTTGGCATCTTTTATATAATATATATATGGTGGAGGTCTTTTGCACCAACCATTTTGAGGGAGTACGGAGGCTAGAGGGGATAGAAGAAGAGGAAGTTCATTGCAGGGAAAGAAGTCCCTGCGCAAATGGAGCTGCAGAGTTGAATGCCTAACAAATTGACTCCACAAGATCAAAGGTTTTGCCTATTTAGGTGAAATTTTAGTTAATTTAAGTGGACCCACATCATGGTTGTCTTGTGTAACGTCACATATTTCACCAGGAAACCATTATTGCCTCTAGTATCACTTCCCTTGCTACCTCCTCCACCACCAATATAGTGCTACTGTTCTTGTTACTACTGCTGCTACTATTACTTGATACCATCACAATTATCATCCTGCTGGAAATGTGTTTCTTTCTTCCAGCTTTTTCAAATATGTAGCATCTGCCCCATCTGTCTGTTCACACTTCTTCATACACAAACCCTCTGTCAGACTTCTACAAACCAAGATAAGCTGCTCTAAAATGATAGATAAATCAATGCATTATAGAACAATTCTCTAAGGGTACATGATGCAACGTTATACCAGGCATTCTTAATTATTTATCCCTCCCCAGACAAACCAATCTTGTTCTAAACACACGTCGTCGTCTTAAAGTTGCAAGCATTTGTATTTTGCCCATTGCCAAGATGCCTTTCTGTGTGACAGGTCGATACCTAAACCATTGCTAATATTTCTGTTACAGTTTCTGGCCCACCAGTGAATGTTTGGCCTGGCCAGAAGTTCTCCCGCTTAGTCATTTGTTGCCACAGGGAGATGTCAAGCTCAGTAACCCACTGAATGCTCAGTCTTTGTGTTAGTTCCCTAATCTATATCAGTGTAACTTTAAAAAGAAAGAGAGGAAGAAGATGAAGCTCTCTATTAATTCTCTTTATAAACTGTATTTTTTAAAATGTCAGCTTCCCTTCAAAATGGAAATGTATTCTGCCCTTGTGAGGAGGAACCAGCCTAACCGGACCAAAAAAAATTGAGGCAACCATGTTACGGTAATTTTCATAGTCATCCCTTAATGCAGAAACAGTCACAAAACAGAACGCACAGTTTGGGTTCAGAAAGTTGGTAGGTACCATGCCATAACTCATGCTGGTGGGATCCAACCCTTATGAAGCCATGTGCAGCATTAGGCTGTCTGCAGTACTACACCCACTTACCTGAAGTTGAGCTACACCACTTCCAAGCCACAGCCTTTCTTCCTCATGGTCCTCATTCACACCCTCCTTGATACACACACACACACACACACACACACACACACACACACACCAGGCTGGAAGATGCTATTGAACTCTGATAACGCCTCTTGCATCATTGGATTGAGAATAGAGACAACTGTGTGAATGTGTGTAAATACTAGACTATTGTGTTGTTGTTTTGTTGTTTAGTCGTGTCCGACTCTTCATGACCCCATGGACCAGAGCACACCAGGCACTCCTGTCTTCCACTGCCTCCCGCAATTTGGTCAAACTCATGCTGGTAGCTTCGAGAACACTGTCCAGCCATCTCGTCCTCTGTCGTCCCCTTCTCCTTGTGCCCTCCATCTTTCCCAAAATCAGGGTCTTTTCCAGGGAGTCTTCTCTTCTCATGAGGTGGCCAAAGTATTGGAGCCTCAGCTTCACAATCTGTCCTTCTAGGGAGCACTCAGCGCTGATTTCCTTCAGAATGGATAGGTTTGAACTTCTTGCCACCATGGGACTCTCAAGAGTTTCCTCCAGCACCAGAATTCAAAAGCATCAATTCTTCGGCGATCAGCCTTCTTTATGGTCCAGCTCTTACTTTCATACATCACTACTTGGAAAACCATAGCTTTAACTATACGGACCTTTGTCAGCTATTGTACTAAGGTATAATTCACAATAATCTTGCATAACAGGGCAATCTGGACAATCTGGCCTGATCCAACTGTCCTGTTAAACAACTGGCAGTCACACTAATTACCTGCTTGAAAGCAGTGCTGGCTCAAACCATTTTTCTGCCAGAGGGGGACCCCAAATGATGTCCCAACCCTCTTAGAGACAACACATACCTTACTGCGCTATTCCGACACCACCTCTTGTCTTCATCTATCCCCCCCCCACACACACACACTAACTGCATGGCAGGCCTAACTCCATCTGAAAGGGCTAATACAGTCTTCAAATACCAGAATGGGCATTACAGCCTTCAAAGTCCACCTCTCAAATACCAGAATGGTGCAATCACCCATCTTCACACAGGGCTATACATGCAGAGCCCTAACAACTGATTTTGAGGAGGATCTATACACATTGCCAGCCATTTGCTGCATTCATAATTCCTCACCCACCTAGGGATGCACACACTCAAACCTCCAAACCAGAGGGTCAGCACCACTTAGTGGTTTTGTCACTACTACATAGTGGAAATGAGAGGGGAATGGGGAAGGCAGCCGAGAGATTGGTGCAGTGCAAACATGCTGGCAGAGGTAATCTGGTGCTGCCGCTGGCACATTTGTATGGCGCTGACCTTGTCACTGCCTCACCCTTCTCTGTCTTGGTACGCAGGAATGGTCCAGAGATGCAGTTGCCCCACCATGCTCCCTGCTACTGCATTTTGCTAAGTCAAGTAATTTTCTCCTTATATCATACAACTCAATGTAGTAGAGAATGTGATCCCAATAGCATATTGCCTTTCTTTGGGTTATTGGATAATAGTAGTAATTATAATTTGGATTTGAAGGCAATCGAAGTAGAGCCCAAAATGGTTTAGGACCACAATTTCAGGCATAATTCAGTCAATGTTCAGCACAGTTTAAATCCCCATTGATTTCATCTGCTACTAAAATGAAGTGGACTTTCAAATACTTTGCTTTGACTGCCTCGTGCCATTATTTTCATAAGCACCTCCCTTCTCCTTGGGTAGGTTCCTTTATTTCAGCTCGTTTTATGGAATAACAAATATTTTAAATGCGTGAGCTAAAACAATGGAAGTGGCTTGTTTATAACTGGGAGACAGGCCTACAGTCCACAGCTTCATCATTTATATATTCCTTACAGCCTTAATGCTGAACTGCTTATTTTCCTGGGTTTTATGGCTCTTAAATATGAGATTGTTTTGTTCATCTAATAGTTGTAGCTATTACCAGAGGTCTCTATCTGGGTTGCAGTCATTACTGATGCCTAAATATTCCCTCCAGTTTCCCTGCTCTGATGTAATTCTTATATATGGGCAAAGTGCCCTTTTTTGAAACATGGTGTATGGGTCCGTGGGTGTTAAGGGACCACACTACCATTACCACCACACAGTACCACCACCCTTCATGATTTATGGCACAATCCTATACAATTCTGCTCAGAAGACAGTAGGTATATAGGTTTGCAGTCTTGCAGTTCAATGAGATTTACTTCCAGGTAAGCAGCTATAGAATTGCTGCTTTAAAGTAAATCTGTAGCTTTTGTAACGGACTCTATGCAGTCATGCTGTTGCTTCCATATATATATATATATATATATATATATATATATATATATATATTTGTATGACTGGGATTTTAATGAAGTTGGCACAAAGCCTGCAATGTAATTTGCTATTTTTATTACTCTGTCAATATTGTGCATTAAGGCCCTCAATAGTCTTCAATGAACGTAAAAAGAACTCTTTAAACCATGCAATGTCGAAACGAAAACAGGAAACTGCTAATGCATGTGTCTTAATACACTCGCTCAGATTAAGGCTTTTGAAGCAGTCTCTCACTAATTAATTTGAAACTGTGATGAAAACACAAAGTGCCCATAGATGTGAGGTTCCTAAGGTTTTTACTGACAAGAGCATTTCGAAATGGGTGTTCTTTTCTTAGTTTCTTGACAAAAGCTATACATCACACCAGAATAATAGCCCAGATTGATGGCCAAGCCTTTTGCTATTCCTCGGAAGGGACGGCAGAAATGTGAACTTCACTTCTGGTCCTGAACTCGTAAACCGTAAAATCAAAGCCTACAAGCCTACAGGCTGTAGAGAACTGAAAAGCGGGGATGCAAATCTGATTTTGATTTTCTCCTGCTATTATCTTTTGCTTTGTCAAGCAGGCACAAAATCCACAACTGCCTGCTTGCATGTTTACTAGTAGGAAACATGATTCATTAAAAAAAAACACACAACTCCTAAATTTAAAGAAATTATTTTAAGTTCCCTCAGAATTCCCTCAGATATTTTGTCTTCACAGAGGCCTCTCTAAATTTGTTTCAAATGTTGCTTTGGGTTAAATGTTAAGGTAACTATAGAATGTGAAGCGCATATGTACACACATTTTATTTTAGTTTTAATCTGTAACTTGAAATGGGGGTTCAAACTGAAGAAAATAAATGGCTGCCTCCTGTATGCTGTCTTGTTCTCCTTGTGGTATTCCCAGAAGCATCTGCTTGGCCACTGAGGGAAACAGAATGTTAGACTAGATAGGCCTGTGGTCTGATCAAGGAGGGCTCTTCTTGGGTTTAAATAATGAACAAAATAAAATATCTCTATATTGTATTGCTGCCCAGTGTAAAAGTGGCCTCTGTGGGAAAACGGTACAAGCATATTGTTGTTGTTTTAAGCTGTTATGCTGACTTTCTCAAAAAAATGAAGGGCGGGGAGGGCTCAAACTGAGGCTAAGATGAAAGTTCTGGCATTAAGAACTTTCCCTTAGATATTGAGAGTGGTGAAATTCAGCTACTGCCTCCCCAAATGCAGGGCAGGGCTTTTTGTGTGTGAGAGAGGGTGAAATTCTTCAAAGGTGTGCAAGGTAGGACCTTACACGGTGTCAGTATGGACAAGGTACCATTCTTCTCGGGAGCTGATGGATGGCTGATAGTGTTATTCAAGGAGAAAACTGTGGTCAAAAGGACATCCTGAAAAGCTAGGTCTTAATCTGGTGCTGAAAGGACCAGAATGGTGGAACTGGGCAAGCATCTGCAGAAAGGGTAATCTATCAAACTGGCATTCCTACTTCTGATGTAAAGGTTGGAAATTCCCAATCCATATGCTGGATGTGGCCCATAGAACCTGCTCATCCAGCACATAGACCCCACCCCCATCTCCCCACTGCATGACGATTAGGTTTGAAAATAAGCTTCCTATTGGAGCTCACTTTTCAGAGTTAATTGCTGTGCAAGGAATACTTTCTAGGGAAGGGTGAAATCACAACTATGGAGGAATGGATTAAGCCTCCTTTCCTCCCATGCCGTGACTCCTCTGCCAAAAACCACTTCCCATGCAGCAATTAGGCCTTTAAGCAAGCTCTCATTGATTCCAATGGGCAGCTGTTTTCAAGTTTAATTGTTGAATGGGGGTAGGGGGGGGGACTCTTCAATGAGACTGCAGCTGATGAGGAAATGGTTAACCCTGCCATCCCTTTGCACTCCGTGAAGATCACCTCTCTATAGCAATTAGACTTGGGGGGAAACTTCAGTGTTTTCTCAAACCTAATTGCTATGGGAGGATGGATGGGTATGAAATGAATGAATGACTGAATGAATGTGTAATAATAGATCTATGTGGGAGTTACTGTAGATATTCATGAATGGGCTTGCGTAAATGTAAATCTCCCTATCCAACACAGTCATGCAGTCCCTGAAACGTCAGACACAATGGATTGCGGCCTTAAGGCTGAAAAGCATTTCCCACCCTTGTTCCAGTGGATACCCACCAAACATCAGTTGGTGCAGGCACCCAATGCAAGACCTCCAGTGTTAAACAGAGCGCAATAAGGGTTGCAATCCAGAGTCCCTAGAGGAATTTCAGAACAAATGATACTGAACGAATGACACACAGCAGCCTGTAACTTCCATGATTTGGGAAGGATTAGTTGGACTAGGTCTTGGAATATGATTCTGGGGGGAACTTGACATTATTACACTCAGCTGCCATTCAGCATCCATGTGTCTAATGCCTCCTCCATCCCTCTTCAGTAATGTTTTTGCTGCAACTTATCACTGTTCTGACCTCATCATGGCATCCGTTTCTCCACTGACATGGAGGAAGATGGAGAAATTGATGTTTTGTCATCAGAACATGGCTAAGGAGAACCAGAACATGCTTTTTTGGGGAGGGGGAGACACATGGCTAACTGAAGGAGTTGCAAAGCCTATAAATCGGAAGCTGTGGTTCATTGGGGGAATACTGAATATTTGTTCAGAATTAAATACCTAGGAAGCAGGAAAGCAAATGAAGATTTCATGCATCTGCTTTTGTTGTTAAATGGGGGAACTGGTGCCATTTATAAAAATGTTGCACTGTGAAGTTTGGATTTGTCTATTTAATCCAAGTTTCTTCAAAGAGGATAAATCGTGCAGGAGCAGAGTGCTTAGAATAAATAGGCCTATGGATCATAGCCATAGATTTCTAATTACAGTATGTAGATGCAATTAGAGAGTTAAAAATGGAATAACATCAGTTCCATTTCAGACAAGGAAACCTGGCTTTAAAGAAAAGGCTTATTACATTCTGCTGTTCTTTGTTTTTTAAAAATAAATCTACCTGTTGGCTGCAGATTCCAAGAGCAGCTGACACACACAGGGAAATCTGATTTACAGATGCGGTTAGCGGTCTGTGAGTGTGGTTTTGAAAGCGGCAATAGGAAGGATAGCCTGTGCATTTTTTGCCTATGGAGATACATTTGTAGCTGTTAGCAGCTTGGATTTATGCTGAAATTTATTGTAAGAAAATACTGGCTGCTAACTACTTTTGTTTGTCCTAGTCGGGCCATAAAAAGGCCTTCAAAGGCAGCAGCTGCCAAATATTACCCAAAGCAGCCCTTCAGATTTCTTTTTCCATGGTCATTATTTTAAAAGGAATAACAGAAAACAAATCCGGAATAAATTCAGACAAAGTGCAAACGGTTGGGAAAGGCAATTATCAAAACCCTCCAAATGCAGAAGTGACTGCTACATGGATTGTATCTCCCTCCATTTAGAAAACAGGAAGAGGGCCATTCATACAGACAGGGCCAAGCATCAGAGCTTAGCAATATTGGGCTTCTGGCAAGGCCCAGCCCAGTTCAAGAGACTCACTGCTAATGGCTGGAACCTCCTGGTCCTGATTCTACTCCTTCTCTTCTCATGTCCCCTCTCCATGTAAGCAATGACAAGGGGTGTGGACAGAGCTATCTTAAGCATATGCAGCGCCAGGGTGCAAAGCGCCAGGTTGCCCAGTCCCAGGCGTGCAGGAGGGCAGAGCCAGCTAGCCACCTCAGTGTCTCACTGGCTCGGTTGCCCCCGGACTCGCGGCACAGAGCCACCCGCAGAAGAAGAGCCCACCACGGTGCTCCGGCCGACGGGCAGGCTCTTCCCGAGACTCAACTCTCGGGCCCTGGACTCTCAGCCTGGTGCCTCTGAGAGCCCGGCGCCCAGGTGCCCCACACCCCTAGCGCCTATGGGTAAGATGGCCCTGAGTGGGGAGATTGGAGCATTCTCCTCCTACTGCTCTGCATTTTCCCTTTGGGTGATGGCGCAGATTGTGGTCAGACTGATTGATTGTATTTTTTTGTGTCGCTTTTCATTCAAATGAATTTCAAAGCGGCTTGCAAACAATACATAACAATAACAGAACAGAACATCACAAATACAGCATCATCATATAAAATAATTAACAAAACATCAGTAAAACAATTACAATCAATTAGTGGCATAGCATGGGTTGCCGGTGCCTAGTGGGCAGGTGAGCACTGGGAGGTTGCATGCACACTGGGGAATGCATGTGCCAGGGTACCACAGCACGGAGTGTGAACAGAGCCCACCCAGCCCTAGCCACTGATGCCACCAGAGCGATCCCCCCACTGGAGCCAAGTGGGGCTATGCTGCGCTGCCCGCCTGCCTGCACAGGTTGTGTGTGTGTGTAACTTATGTTTATTTGTAAGAGCTAGAAGGCATCAGGTTATGGTGGGGGTGTTGCAGTCCCCTGTAATTCTGCTTCATTCAAGAAAAAGTTGTCTCAGGTGTTTAATCACATTTTGAAGATCAAGTGGGGGAATATGCCTTTTGGTCATTAATATACACTGACAGCTATCTGGAGTTTGCTTAATTTATGTGTTTATTATCCGTATTCTCCCACACACTTCCTGTCCTTACTTTCTTTATTATTTTCTCTGTGTACATTTCAGGTTTGCCAAGATGAGAATGAGCCAACTGTAAGGGATTTGTCTCTTGGTTCAACTTCTGCTTCTATCTCTGCTTCCAAGAACCAGCTATTCTTGCTTCTGCTCTTAGGCTGCCTGCCAACTGCTCTGCTACTTTGCACCAGCCTGACAAGGCTCACTAATTATAAAGAAATGTTTAATGTCTCAGATAGTAGAAGGTGGAAGAAAGAAGAAGGCAGAAATCACAGTAGTAGGGAAGCCATAAATATCTGCTGTGCTCTTGAAGCAAAAATAATGTTTGCTGTTGCAGAAAAATCTTGAAAAACAACCAAGAGCATTGCTGGAGCCATGGAAAAACAGGAGTGATGCATGGCACAAGTTCTTATGCATTTAAGCCAAAACTGTACAATCATTATGTTTCAGGCCCAAGGGCAACTTTACGCTGCTCAGGTCAGTGGTTTTGTGTGTGTGTGTGTGTGTGCGTGTGCTTGTTTAATGGGGGGACAATTTGCAATTAAGCCAGTGCACAACAAAGTGAAAAGTCTGTGTTTCTGAATGGGCAATGGTGCAAAATAAGCCATGTCTACACTTTTGTGATTAATTGTGATGCACACATCCTGTGCAAAAATTATTTAGGCATTTCAGGTTCAGCATTTCCATGTATTCTGTGTTTCATATAAATGTTCCAACCGTGGTGCCAAGACCAATACCTGTGCACATGTCAATCAATACCCATGCCAATAAGGGAGAATATCAATGGGAAGGACCCACATATTCAGTAACAGTAAATTATTTGGATTCGGAACGTGATTCTTATGAATTAAGATATTGCTTACATGCAGTAACAAGCCTCCTCACTTTGGCTTTTGATTTGGATATCCATCCATTTGGATATCCATTCAAGAAGAATCAGAGGCCAAACAGAACTGAATGAGATTGTTATATCTCATTCTCCCAGATTGTTATAGTGGGTGGAAGTGGATGTCTTTGTCTAGCCTCTGTTGTATGAGTGGCCATAATAGCAGCATTGCTGTCTCTGCTGGATGACAATTGCGCTTGTACAGGAAACTGATGGATGAGCATCAGTCTGCTACCAGGAAGATGTAGCTGAAACTCCACAGTACATCAGTCTATGGTGTGAAGTATGGTTGTGGCCAGCACCCCTGAGATCTGTGCCAATTTTGGTGGTCTGGAAGGAAAATAAAAGGAAAATAAAAATGGGCTCTAGAGATATACAACATGCACATATGTATGGTTCCTAATTGTGAGTAGAGCCTGTACACACAGTTGTACGCATGTGGGATCCTACCTTATGTTACACCCAACATACCGGAGTGAGGGAGCAGGGCTGTCAGATACATAGACGCTGGTTGTGGGTCATCCAGAACCCGTCCACTCTCCTACATGTTGATTCAATGCATGTATAGGCCAAGTATTAACTATTTGATTCCCCTGCAGTCCTACTATTTTGCCCTACCATTAAGAGAATAAGACAGGTGCCTTAGGCAGCAGATGCGGATGGAGGGCAGGAAGCAATAGAACAATGTTGGAGGACAGAACTGTGTGTGCTAACTTGGCTGATCCTAGGTGATGTCCTGTCCTCATCAGTGTGGAAATATGATTCAATGAGCAATTCGGACAACTTTGGCATCAAATCTGGGTGGTGATACCACCAAGTCCTTCATTTCAAGCAGCAAAATGGCTTCAGCCAGCCCCGCATGTGCACATCCAACTCTCTCATTTTCTAATTCACACAGAGCAGCGTCCTCTTTCCCGACAATCTCAGCTATCCCCTTCCCACTTAGCTACTCACTAGATCCTCTCTGCCAGACTCTAATTCACACACAACCATTAACCCCAAACACCCTCTCTCTTGCTGCCATTCATATGCAGCCCCTGCGCGCTCTCTCTCTCTCTCTCTCTCTCTCTCTCTCTCTCTCTCTCACACACACACACACACACACACACATATTCACTATTGCTTTTAATTAAGTATCAATAGTAACTCAAAACAGATGTTGATCAGGAAATCCAGATGCATTTCACTTGCTTGTCTAGCTATATCCATTAATACACTCCCAGTTCTTTTCTACAGGTGAAAGAGGAAAAAAGCCCTTATGTACCTTTCTAACACACATACACACACACACCCTGTCCCTAACTGAACTGGCCATTGCTGTGACTCAGACTGTCACTCCTCTGCAACACAGCACTTTACTCAACAGTGCAGGCTTAGAGGGCCTGCTACCCAGGGGTGCTCTTGGGACTTTAGGGCAGATGTCTGGGCCCCAAGTCAGCAGAATGAGCAGGAGAGATGGCTTTGCTGCTTTTTGAAGTAAACAAATCAACACACCTTGCAAAACCAACAAGGAGGCTGAGCAAGACTGCTGTGATTTGAGGGGCAAAAGCACAGACGGAGTAGTAAAGACACGCTTCTTTTGAGTGCCAGGTTCCATGTTACTCCTTTCTATATTTAAAGGGCCTGCCCGCAAGGTTACAGATGCACATCATTTATTGAGCTCAAGTCCTGATCAATGTGTGAAGGTTTGGGTGGAATCATCAGACTCAATCCTATTTTCTCCACCCCGCCCCCACAAACATTAATTTCTACCCTGTTTGACTGTCTGTACAAGCCTACAGTTTCTGCCTTTGCAAATGCATTGAACAATTAACATTCTAGATTAAATTGAGCTGCCCTCATCTATCTTATTCAAGCTTGTGGATAAATCCGTTTTGACCTCGGTATAAAAGTGAAAAGTATTATCAATCCACCCTACTCAGCCATGACTTCTTCCTTGCTTCCTTTTTCCTGATGTATTCACTATTGCTTTCAATTTAGTTATCAATAGTATCTCAAAATAGATGTTGATCAGAAAAACCAGATGCTTTTTACTTGTTTGTTCAGCTGTATCCATCAATACACTCCCCAGTTCATTTCTGCAGGTGAAAAAGGGGGAAGGGAATCCCTTTATGTCGCTTTCTATCTCAATTCTGTTAATGAAGATTCATTTCGAGTTGCAGCTTTACATAAACACCCATTTCCTTGTTTGGCGAGAAGGGAGGCGAGTCTTTCACAATCAATTTTAGCACTTACACAAAGGTGTCTCACTGCCGTTCTCTGCTTCCCTTTGTCATGAAGAGTGAGCTGAAAATTACCCTGGCTGCCAATGGCATTGTCTGAATTCAAGAGCAGAGCCAATAGAGCCATGGAAAGCATGAAATGGCTGACAACACAATCATATTCATACTATGAAGCTTCATCTTTTATTGTCTTTTTTTTCCCCTGAGGTATTGTAGGCATTAGCAAGAGCTGGGTTTTAATATCTTTATGATTATGCTAATTTGGAGAAATATAATTTCTCATCCTGAAGAAGGTAAAACTATTTTCCTCATGCAGAGTGTACCCAAATCATGGGTGGACCATGGTTAGGATGGTGAAAAGAGTCGATTCCCTTTGCATTTAAAAAGCAAACCTACTTAATCTGTGCTTTCCAAAACAAGGTGTGAGGCCGAAACATTCTACAAAAAATTCACTGCTCTGAATTGTTGCATAGGAGATCTCCAGCCAAGCAATGTAACAAAGTAAAAATAAATAAATAAATAAGATACATATGCTAGCATTAAGTGTGCATAAAAATGGATAGATTGGTGAAAACAGCCTGCAAAGTGTATTATATTGGGGAAATTGCTTTGTGCAATTGTGTCAATTGGGGAAAATTGCATCCCAAATTGTGTAAAAAACTAAAATGCTGCTGAATTTTCATGAGGATTTTTAAAAACACACACACACACACACACACACACACACACTAACAGACATAGAAATGTTGAAAAGTGAATTTAAGATTGATTTACATTCAAAACAAATCACCATGAAAACCACCATCTAAAAAAACAAACCCCCCAAAATAACCAGAAATCTTAACAAAATATTAGCAACAGCAAGATAATTAAAACAAAGCACTCTCATAAACCCACAATCCCCCAAATAGCAAGAATTGCTCACTTACAGTGAAATCCTCTACCCACTTACCTGGGAGTAAGCCCACTGAACTTAATGGAACTTATTTCTGGGTCGACAAGTGTAGGATAGCTGTGTTGTTAAAGCACAGTCCTATAAGTATCTATTCAAAAGCCAACCCTATAATCTAATCTCTGAAGGCACAGTTAAGAGGCAAGTTTCACTTGCTATCAAAAAGAAAGAAGAAACTGTGCCTGCCTTTACATCTTTATTTAAGTTGCCTTTAGTGAATATGAAGAACTTCTGGTGATTTATACTAATCAGCAGACTCAAGTGATAAAGCTGTTTCTCAGCCCCATGAAAAGAAAAGAAAAATATCCCTGGACATAGAAACATAGGGAGTCAGGGAAAGGGCTTTCTCCATGACCTGCTAGCATTCTACATTTAGGTAAAGGTTAGAAGGAGAACATTTAAATATTAAAGTGCAGATGGCAAAAACTTTAACTGCCAATCATGCAATGTAACATGTAAAGGGACCCCTGACCATTAGGTCCAGTCATGACTGACTCTGGGGTTGCGCGCTCATCTCGCTCTATAGGCCGAGGGAGCCGGTGTAGAGCTTCTGGGTCATGTGGCCAGCATGACTAAGCCGCTTCTGGCGAACCAGAGCAGCACACGGAAACACCGTTTACCTTCCTGCCGGAGTGGTATCGATTTATCTACTTGCACTTTGACGTGCTTTCGAACTGCTAGGTTGGCAGGAGCAGGGACCGAGCAACGGGAGCTCACCCTGTCGCAGGGATTCGAAACCACCGACCTTCTGATCGGCAAGCCCTAGGCTCTGTGGTTTAACCCACAGCGCCACCCGTGTCCCCAATGTAACATGTCCCCAATGTAACATGTAGCAGCTGCATAAATCACACGATAAGGTGGGCTTCGTTTTTGAATGAATCCCATAGCCCCCTGCAGCAATTAAGTTCCTTGTCTGTGAAGTAATTGAACAAAGGCGGCATCCTTTAAATTATTACCAAGATTGCGCTATATATATATATATATATTTCTTAAAACAAGTGACTTTTTAAAAAAACCACTCACACAAAGCATAGCAAGTCTTTTAAAAATCACTTCTAATTGTTGGCTGCAGGAGTTTCACATACGATAGTTTCATATCATGGATGCCCTGGAGACCAATTAATATAGCAGCAGCTTTAGAACATTCTACCAGCAGAGAAGCCTTTCCGCAGTCAAGGAACCCCAGAGCATCTGCCATGGAACAAACCTCTAAGGGTTTCAGAGGACACTGGTGTAGGGTTGCCACCCGTCCCTTAAAATACGGGATTGTCTCATTTTGGGGGGCAAAGAGTCCCCTACCCATTTGATACATTTTTGAAGTCATCATTATCCTGCAAGTGGCAGAGAATATCTAAAAGATTTTCCCCTACTTCTCCCGTACTTTGCCCAACCGGTCCCTTATTTTGCCCAGGCAAAGGTGCCAACCCGTTGACGACTGTAGCATAGGAAGGTGCTTTGTAAGGCCATTGATCCATCTCACTCAGCTTTGTCCACATCAGGAGCAAAGAGAAGGTAGATTTGGATCGGCCAGTAGAACTCTGGATGATCTGAAGTAGGGAGTCTGGGTTTCTGACTCCCCATGGTCTAACAGTGGCTACAACGAAAAGGTTCCCACCTACCTCTCTAAATCAGGCTGTTGAAGCAAAAAAAGCTTGGTGGAAAACGAGGAGTGGATTTTTGTCCAAAGCTGAGCGGAGCATGTGCTCAAAAACGAACTTTCCTCAATTCTTCTATGTGTCCTCTCATCAGAGCCATTATTTTGCACATCTCTCTGCTTGAGAAACCTAGACAGCATCTTAAAAAGTAGAGACATCACCTTGCCAACAAAGGTCCGTATAGTAAAAGCTATGATTTTCCCAGTCGTGATGTATGGAAGTGAGAGCTGGACCATAAAGAAGGCTGATTGCCGAAGAATGGATGCTTTTGAATTATGGTGCTGGAGGAGACTCTTGAGAGTCCCATGGAATGCAAGAAGATCAAACCTATCCATTCTTAAGGAAATCAGCCCTGAGTGCTCACTGGAAGGACAGATCCTGAAGCTGAGGCTCCAAGACTTTGGCCACCTCATGAGAAGAGAAGTCTCCCTGGAAAAGACCCTGATGTTGGGAAAGATGGAGGGCACAAGGAAAAGGGGACGACAGAGGACGAGATGGTTGGATAGTGTTCTCAAAGCTACCAGCATGAGTTTAACCAAACTGCAGGAGGCAGTGGAAGACAGGAGTGCCTGGTGTGCTCTGGTCCATGGGGTCGCGAAGAGTCGGACACGACTAAACGACTAAACAACAACAACTGCTTGGTGGACCTTGTGGCTGTAATGAAAGAAAGGTAGATTGCACAAGCCTAAAGGTTGCCAAGCTCTGGTCTACACTGAGACGGACTGGTAGTGGCTTTCTAGGGTTTCAGAATGCAGTATTTCCTAGTCCTACCAAGGGATATCTAAGATTGAAACTGGGAGACTTTGCATTCAAAGCATGAGCTGTCACTGACTTATAGCCCTTTTCCTGAGCATCTGAATCTGGGCTCACGGATTGCTCTCCCCAAACAACCCCCAAGTAGTATCCAAGGTTTGTTCTCATGGCTTGTTTGGGTGAAAGAAACCACAAGCCAATATTTAGACGTAATGATAAGCCAGACCACATATTAACTTTTGGCAATGTGGCTCAACAGTGTCAGTATGCTTCATGTTCTCCAGTATGTTGTAACTATGGTTTTATGGGCAAGCAGTTTGGTGCACCCCCAAACAAATCCTCAAAACAGAGAAAACAAATCTCAAGAAAGGTGAGCACTTCTAGATCAGCTTCAGTTACTGGCTCTGAGTTGAAAGTGAGTTAGGTCTTTGATTTCCATTGCCATTCAAGGAGAACCAGATACCCAATTTCTTTAAAAACAACAACAAAAATGCCCCATACAATATCAGATCCATTACCAACACAGAAACCAATTTTTAAAAATATTGAAATAAAAAAATGGAGCTCGTCACAAAGTATGACAATGGCTCTGAATGTTAAAGAGGGAGAATTTTTTTTTGAAAAAAAATTAATATGGTTTATAGCAGTAATCCTCTTAAATACTTGAGGCTTTGCCAGCTTTTAGCTAACAAGCTCTGTTATTAACGGCTGCAGTGCTCCAACACTCAAAGGATTATTGTCTAAGTTTGCTGACAATGCATTGCCTACTGACCAGTTTCTAACATGCAATCTGTTATTGTATTTCACAAACCAGATCAATGCTTAAAACTGCTTGAAGCATAAAGTCTTGACTCTCTCACTCTCTCTCTCACTCTTTCCTTCCCTCCTGCCTGATAAAATAAATAAATAAGTAAGCAAATAAATAAATAAAGTTGCATCGCTTCACTCTCTTTTTTTATCTGTGATTAAAGGCTATGATTATTATCAGCGAAGTTATCTGGCACCATTTTGGGGTTTGGGGTTTGATCAAGCAAACTTGAAAAGAACATCAAGCTTCTCTCATACACACACTATTTCTTTCGCTCTCTCTCTTTAAATTTACCTTTCTTGATTTAAAAAAAAAATGGGACAGAACTGTCAGGAAGCTGTCTCTCTTCTCCTAATTCTTAATATGGAACTTCTGACAAGTATACAGATTTGCCTTAATTATTTATTCATTTTATTGAAAGTGTCTTCATCTGCTTTAAATTTCTAATAAGTCTAATTTAAATAAAGAGAATCCTATTTGAATGTTGATTTCACATTAAAAAATCCGGAAGGTGGCTGTAGATGCACAGTCAAGGCATTTGGCATGAGCTCTTTCAATGAACACATTTCTTTTAAGCAACCCACTACTGTATTTTACTATAACCTAAAGATAAGAATGCACCAAGTTGGGTGCAAGTTTCTGTTTAACAAATACAGGTCAACCACCCTGCAAAAGAGCAAACTATGTCAAGTTTCCCCTCTTGTCCACCATGATGTGTTAGAATGGAAATGTATGATGTGGCATCACCAGATTGGTGATGCTCTTCCTTATTCATTTCCAGAGGGTGTAGGCAGGGAAATGGACAATGTGATGATATCGCACCACATGTTTCCATTGCTTCACATAATGGGAAAAGGAGAAGGGAACTAAGCAGAGGGCTGCCATTTTGTCAAATCAAGCTCTACCTTTAAATATCCAAATGTGGGGCTCATTTGGCTGTAGAACTTTTAGGTAAAAAAGGGGGGCAGCTGTTACTCATTTGTTGCTAAGAGAAGCACATATCACAGCAAAGTGCCCTCATCATTATGCAAACAGCAGTATTCTATCACCCAGAAAATGCTATTCTGTCTTTTTATGCACCTGTTAGTCCTCCATGTGCCTGACACAGGTTAAAGGGAATCTACACATTGAATGGGAGGTAAAGCCACACCTCCTGCCCCTGCCCGAACATCACACACTCCAACTAGCCCCATCCGCACATGGACATGGAAAGGGGGGGGGGGAATCTATGCACACATATCACTATTCATGCTGTTGTTGTTGTTAAATTTCTATAATGCTCTTCATACGAAGATCACGGGGCGTTTTACAATACAAAACTCCCAAAACACATAGCATAATCACACACACAATCAAACGTAGCTTCCCCTACAGATACACTCAACGCATACATGAGGATGTCAGGGCTGCGGAACTGCATGATGGGGGCAAATGGAGAGAGGCAAGCTGAAGTCAGTGAGGCAGAAGAAGATCACACCGGCGGCCAGGCAGTGGTAGCTTCTGGTATGTGACTAAGGAAGCACAGAAGCAAGACAATCATCTGTTTCAAAGGCAAAGCCCTATGCTGACCCGAAATCATTCATAATGTAGATTGGAGGCAGAGGGGGAGTGAAACCATACTGCTCCTTTCCCCTCGATTCTCTGTCTTCAGGTGAGTTGCCACCATGGGCATCAGGAAGTCTCCAGTTTGAGTCTCAGCTGGGACTGGCACTACCCTCTGCATCTGAGAGGACCTCCTGGGGCCTGGCAAGAAGATACCTAAGTAACATAACACTTCAGAACATTGTTGTGCCTATATTGACCATGCATGTGCTGAAAGGCAGGTTAGAAGATGTCATCATATGGTTTGGTTTAAAATATCTCTCTACAACAACAGGGAGGCTGGTGTTGTAGAGAGATCCAGACTGTTATCCATCTATGAAAAGGAAGCGGGGGAGGATAAATATGGGAAAACATTGGAAAGCTGTGTTTAATTCAGACATATTGGCTGTATAATCACAGTTTTACAAGTAATGATAATGGCTGTATGGGGAGGGGGGCAGCATTGATAGCAGAAGATTTCCACATGGACAGCAAAGCCCCCACCTGAATGTCTGTTGAATTCTTCTATTCCGGCATACTTTGTTGGCAAGGGGGGCTTTGTTCTTTTGCTTCACAGATGGTAACGGAAAAAGAACTGAAGGCTCTACAAGACATTTCACAGAGACACTTCTGACAGGTGATCAAATCACCGAAGGCTTCTCCCTGCAAAACAAAGTTCAGATGCGATGTGACAGCGTGAACATACCTTTCTGTGTGTTGACATTCATTTTAATAATAGAAAAATGCAAGCAGGATTTTGCGACAATGACAACAACTACCATAGGAAAGAAACAAAGAAAAAGTATACTCCTTCATGTTTTCAATGCAGAACTTCTCATCAATTAATCTGTTTCTTTAACTTGGGAATGACTGTTTTAACCAGATACCTTTTAACTTTCAATAGCATGAGCAGAAAGTCATGCGCTAAGGCTAAGGGAACCTTGCTCTCACTTCAAAAAAAGAAGGAAATGATCCTCTTTAGGATGGGATTATAAATGTTGGTGAAGATGCTATTAATGGTGTTAACATGAGAGCTTCCTACTAAATCATGTCCTTGATACTGGGAGCTAAACACATAAACAACGTTTCAAGGCTCCTGTCACTCAGAGGCACATTTCTGCAGTGCATAAGCACACCTGTCACTTCGAGATGTATACAGATGTTTTTTAATGCAAATAACATGCTCATTTTTAACTCTGAATTGTCCAAAAGTGTCTCAGCAATGGCATCAATATTTCATAAAAATTGTAATCTTAATCTTGTTGCAGTTTGGAGAAATAGATTGCAAACATACACTATCTTCCCATTCTGATATACTAAATTCAAATCTCAGCCTCCCCCGTAATTCATTGTGAAGCACCATGAGTGTCATCTAATCTAATCTATATATCCCAGAACACATTTTTTTCCTGAATATATGGAAAGCCATTAGTGACAAAAGTATTAATATGATGAGTTGACCAATACCAACTTGATATGAGTTGTGACAAAGTTTATGATTTAAGTGTTAACTATCTCAATTATTTTATATTTAGATAGATATAGATGAATAGGGGCTGCACATGCATGCAGAAGTAAGCCCCTCTCAGCTCAATGGGTCTCACTGCTGATCTACATTGTGCAGAATGAAGGGGGCTTTATATGTTACTTGAGATGCCCGAGAGCCATTTTTGCGTTGTTAGTCTGTCATGGCCTAACTCTCTTCACTTAGCACAGAGAGGGTTGCTGAAGCTTCCCAGGTGATATCTACAAAACTGCAACCCCACTAGAAGCTTTGATGGAGGAAAGAAAATGAGGCCTTACTTCCTTACCACATGAAGCTGAGGGTAATGTTGAAAACAAATCAATGGAATCCCCCTGGACTTCAATATCCACACACTGAGTCTTTCACATGCATGTAAAGTGTTCCTCCACCACACGGATGATGGAGTAACTCATGTGCTCATTAGTTTCAATGCTTATAAGTTATTTCTTTTAAAAATATATATATCTTGCCTTTCCACTGGTTTATTCAAAATGGCTAACGAAACCAGTGTGCCATAAGACAATGCAAAGTGATTGTTGTAAAGAAAAGAATTTTACAATGCCAACAGTCATAAAAATCTGACAGAAAATGAGGGCTGACTTTAGAGTCTGTTGCTGACAAGTGATGCAGTCTTTATGTCACTGAAATAAATGAGGGAAACCATTTTGCAAAGACATACAGTGGAGAGCATGCCAGAGCTCCAGGTATAAAGGTCTGAATCCAGCGTCTCTCAGATCAGGATATTTGTTGTGGCATGCTTAGATTGTCAATTAAAATGGTTATTCATTGACCTGAATGGTAGCATTCTACCCTGAAAAAGAATTAAAGACTACCTTGTTATATGCTAGAATATTTTTGAATAAGAAAATGGCAAAGCATTTGCAACAAACAGATGGAAGATATGGGAGTAATTGGAAATATTTATTGAGTTTGTTTTCTGAACCCAATGTAGTACTATCTTTTTTTTTTAAAAAGGACTCTTTTAAAGTAAATAATATATGTTAATACTGTACATGCATCATATTCCACATTAATTAGGGATTTTTCTCCATCAAGCCCCATGAAGCAGTTGAAGTAGCAATGTCAACAACAGTTAATATGATTAAAACTGCATTCCTAATAAGATGTGTATCCCAACTTGTATTAATGTTTATTTTAAAATGCTTTTGTGTTGCTTTGCCATCTGTTTCTTGCTTTTTATGGTACCTAAATTCTACAGTCACAAGACCCAAGGGAGATTCCTTTTCCTAACGATATAACTTACACTCAGATGTTCATTCAAAGTTATGCTTTAACAGGATGTATCTAAGTGGGGAAATGTTCCTGGAGTTTTAAAACATAAACCTCTTGATGAACATGCAAATTGTAGTATCCTTTCTAGACTAAATGAGTCTTATAAATGTCCTTGTCACAGAGTTTAAAAAAAGAGAAAGGAAGAAACGATCAGCATTGTCAAAAATAACATTTTTTATTTATGTAAAAATCTTACTAAAACTACAGCTAAGCTGCATTTGAATTATGACTTTCAAATCACCTTTTGGAGAATGCTGAAATCAATTAAACAATAAGTATATTCTCATTTACAAAAGAAATCAATCAGCTGTCATTTTTGATTGATTATACTTGGATAGAGTGCTGTTTAATCTATGAATTTATTACACATTATTCTACTACTATAAAAACAGCATGTGGATTAGGAATGAGAGGTCTCACAGTAAATGGGGAAAGAATTTTTCTTCCCTTTTGAAGTCTTGGTTGAGGCAAGCAACCATCTGCTCTTGATTTAGGTGGGTTAAATCTATTCAGCATCAAACTATATAACTTTCTATTAAAGGTCATGGAAATAAGTATTACCAAATATTATTCTATCAAAAGACATGCCCATGTTACAGTGTTTAGCTATCATTGTAGAATTTGTCTACAGGGATATGGAGCGAAACACATACATTTACCAGTAAGGATTAACTATGTGGATCAGCAATGGTATTTATGAGATAAATATCCATTATTTCCGATTCATCAATACGGTAGTTCAGCTCAGCAAAGGAGCTGGCAACTGTGATTTCTTAAACTGTGACCCTCATCTCAAAAACCACCTCCTATACCACGTGACAAACCATTTTTGAAACTTAGGGGACTTTTAAAATCAGTTTGTAATATGGCACCATGGGATTCTGAATGGTAATACAACTAGTGTAAGAATGTGTGTCCTGCATACAGGCCAGTTAGCATCCCATAATTAACAGTGCTGCCCACCACATATTTTATTTTTATTTTATTTTTTATTTCATAAAATTTAAACACTGCTTGATTGTTAAAAACAAATAAAAAACCTCAAAGTGGTTTACAAAAAAGTCCACCAGTTTGCTGAACAGGGACATCAGCTATCAGTAACTCTTCCCCCATCTATATTAACCATTTAAAGCAGTATCATACCATTTTAAATAGCCATGGTTTCCCATGGCAAAGAATCACTGGTCCTGTTGTTTCCTAGGGGTGCTGAAAGTTATTGTGTTGTTTACTCGTTTAGTCGTGTCCGACTCTTCGTGACCCCATGGACCAGAGCACGCCAGGCACTCCTGTCTTCCACTGCCTCCCGCAGTTTAGTCAAACTCATGCTGGTAGCTTCGAGAACACTGTCCCACCATCTCGTCCTCTGTCGTCCCCTTCTCCTTGTGCCCTCAGTCTTTCCCAACATCAGGGTCTTTTCCAGGGAGTCTTCTCTTCTCATGAGGTGGCCAAAGTGGCTGAAAGTTATTAGGCAACTCTTATTCCCCCCCCCCCAGCTACAATTTCAAGAGTGTTTTCACAATCAATCCCTTGACACAGGGAACTCTGAGAATTGCATCTCTGTGGGTGGGATAACTGCATTATGGTTAGTGGCCATAATCCCAAAGAGTTAGGCACTGTTAAGAAAACTAAAGCTTAAGGGGGTGAAATCCAAAGGTGTCCATTTAGCAGTTGAATGCACTATTGATGTTTCACAACCTTAACCTGTTGCAGGATCTTAGCCAGACCCAGTTGAATATAGCAGAGCATACGCAGACTTCCAGAAGCAATCAGTTGCAGGCAGGTAGGATGAAGCAGGAACAAGACGCTGCTACCAGTAACTTGGTTACTTAGAGGTGTTTATTATTTACAGCAGACTCACAAGTTTCTATATACAGGATACAGACACGGATCTTAACTCTCTCACTGAACAAACTCCAAACGACTCTCAGAACACACACTATCCAACCAACTAACCAACAAGGAAGGTCATGAGTCATCGTGCCTATGTGGAGACCTCAGCCAATAGCAGAGTTGTATCCAAGGTCCCATATCTCTAGGCAGAATAACTCCCTCTTCTCAGTCTTCTTGGCCTTTGGTCAACTCCTTAATTGCTTCTGTGGAAAGTTGCATCAGATTGCACATAGTCAAAAGTCCCAACATGCACACCATTGGTGGAAGGGCCTGCAGCCCCAGCCCCCAGAAAAATCCACGGACAATCCTCCAGAGCAGATTTGTAGGGGGCACAAGGTATATGCAGGTTGAAGTTTTGTTGCGTGGAAGTAAGTCCACTTTCATGACATTGGATGCCACCATGGGTGTTTTTAATATATGTTTTATTAATTTTACTTATGTATTTATTAAGAAAACATGTACTGTATACCCTAGTGGGTCTTTCTTCAAATAGCCCTAGTCAACAACAGAAGTTAAAACAGGAACTGAACAATTTGGCAAAACAGCAATACATGCTACTCAGTTAGGCAGCCATAGCTTCATATATCCATGTTATAATGGTTAGCTGCTGGAGAGCTTCCCTGCTTTATGAAAGACACGGTAAATAAATAGCTTAAATAAATGAATGAATCATAACTGCTACATGATCTAAGGCTTTCGTCCAAACTCTGCTTATGTGGTGCTATGGGGTATGGGGGATGAATTAAGCAAAGTCATTCCTCTGCTTACTGTGTGGTGAACCTGGCAGACAGCCTGAAAATGGGTCATTTCAAGGACATGGTGGGGTCAGCTCAGGATCCCCCAAAGCAACTGCTCTATTCCAAACTTAAAAATGGAAAGCATAATGCTGGTGGTCAGCAAAAGAGGTTTAAAGACTCTTTCCAGACAAATCTAAAAGAATGTGGTATAAACACTGACAATTGCGAAACACTGGCCTGCGAGCGTTCCAATTGGAGAACAGCCTTTACCAAAGGCATCATGGACTTTGAAGACGCTCAGACTCAGGATGAAAGGGAGAAACGTGCCAAGAAGGCGGCATGTTTGACAAACCCTCACTGTGATCAACTAACCCCACCCCCACCCCGGAAACCTATGTCCCCACTGTGTAAGACTGTGTGGCTCCAGAATTGGTCTCCACAGTCACTTACGGACTCACTGTTAAGACTGTGTTCATGAAAGACAATCTTACTCGACTACAAGTGATTGAAGAAGAAGAAGAAGAAGAAGAAGAAGAAGAAGAAGAAGAAGAAGATAAAGCCAAAACTCTTTCTGAGTCATTGAAATTTAGTTATTTATTCTATTTATATCCTGCCTTTCCTGTAATGAGCTCACAACAATGTATATGTTCCTTTCTCCCCATTTTATCCTCACAGAAACCCTGTAAGGTAGGTTAGAGTAGTAGCAGACTTTGGACTTTAAAATTTTAGCAACACCCTGTGCAACACCAAAATGTGGCACCCCCTGCCTCTTGCTTTCCATTGTTTGAAATTATTGCAGCACCTCCTGCAGTACTCTTTCAGCTTGACGCGCAGTGCAGGCAACCTGCCCACACTCCCTTAAATTCGCCTCTAGGTTAGAGTAAGAGACTAAGAGAACTTAAATTTTGGCCAGATTGTTTGCTACAGTCATTGGTAAAGCACAGTAAATTCCATGTGTCCTGCACAATTTGAGGGGTAAGTGGTTAGGCTCTCATTCTAGTTATTGTGAGGGTAGCCAATATAATTTTTGAACTTCATGACAGCTCCATTGCTTTTAGCACTATGAAACGGCCATCTTCTGGGTGAGTTCATTTAGAAATGTTCTTTCATCTAGGCTCACAAAGTCAAAGCTTTTCCTGTCATCCCTTTATGACATGCTGACCAGAAATGAAAGATACCGAGGAAGAAAATTAGGTACAAATAAAAGTTAGTTGGATGAGTGGGTTTTCAGATAAATGTTAGCAAGAGTGTATGAGTGTCCTATCATAAATTTGACAGTGATTATAGTAAGATTGAGTTTCCCAGAAATGGATTTTGTTTAGTGAATGTTTAAGGATGGGGCACTTAACACACTTTGAAATATTTCAGGAATTCTACCTGTTTTCAGAAATATTTGAGAAATACGGCCCAATTATGATAATAGGGGAGCCAACATAGCGCCTTTCAGATTTTGCCAGACTACCACTCCCATCACTCCAGGCCATTCACCATGTTGCCCTGGGACTGATGTGAGTGGGAGTCTTGTTAGAATAAAGTTATAAACTCAAACAAAAAAGCAGCAAGTCCCTAGCAGGGGCCTCCATCCAACTTAACCTTCTGATGCCCAGGGCAAGTGTACCCGACTGCCCCTCACTTCTGCACAGGCCTTTGTGGAGTGCACTACATTGGTTACCCCAGAAATTGTCACCCCAGTCCAAAAAGCTCTGCCCCCTCAGGACATTTTGCTGCCTGATGCAGAGCCCAAATGATTACCCCCTCACCCCTGCTATGGCCAACACTTTAATAAGCCTCCCTGTGCCATTCAAGCACCAGTTACTGCAATCATGTTCCACTGCCACCATGCACACAAACACACACCATGTTGCCACCTGAAGCAAGTTGCACTGACATGGCCAGCCCTGCTGACAAGACGAAATGCAAACAGGTGCTGTGTGCGGACAAGCCCAATTCTGCAGCTGCACCAAGGCTCCGTCACGGGTCTATTTCACCCAGGAAACCACATGCGTTGTATTTACATTTGCACCTAAAGAGTATGGCAACTGAAGAAACTGTTTCACGGGCCATCCTTAAGATTTGCAGTACTGGGAAATTATAAGTTGCCCTGGGTGCAGAGGTGAAAAGGAAAGTTATTTGTGCTGGAACTAAATAACCAAATTTCAGGCAAATGCTTGCAGCTGTAAGGGCAACCAGCCACTGCTGGGATAAGGAGAGGCAATTCCTCATGCCTCCAAAACCATCCTCACACTGAAGGCAAGTATAGAGGTTTTCCTGCACCTCTTTGAGACGAGTTGTCTCAAAGGCAATCTGTGCCTGCCCTGGTCCTAAAACCCCGAGCTGCAGGTCTCAGGAACCACCCATCACCTGCAAGGTGCTTAAGGAGGTCACCAAGCTGGCCTGTTTCCATCCATGGACCTACCTGCCAAAGGGACCAGTCATACCAATTCACCTGTTTAACAAGCCATCGTCCCATTCCATGCAGTTTGGAGCAGACAATAAGGGCGTCCTCTCTAGCCAAACAGCCAGCTGGCCAAAAATTCTGACTTGGTCCAAAGCTGCCTTGAGGATCATTTGATTGAACGGCAGGCTGTAACTCTTCTCACTCAATAAATTATAAGGATGAGATTTACCAACACATCAACCAACGTGGTGTGATGAACAAGAGGCTTTGTCTGTGCTGCTGATGCAGCTGACATGGGAGGCCAATATGTCAGTACTCATGTTTAAAGCTGACGTGCCAGCATGATTATGTTATTGGTGGTCAAATTGATTCTGTATTTAAATATTTTTGTCATTCTTCAGAATCAATGCATATGCTTACCCAGGGATATAATACCCTGAAGGATCTCTTGTTCCTCAAAAACGTTATAGATCCTGCTGATATTTTATGCTGGGCATAATTTGGGTAGTGGCTCATTACTGAGATGTTTAAATTCGAAACTCATGTGAGATACGGGTTTTTCTCCTCAGCTGAAGTTCCTGAGGCTTTTTGAGGCGAAAACCCAAAAGATTTTGATAAAAACTAGTGAATGCTTGGAGGACATCTCTCCTTGTCCCCCTTGGGGAGCAAGTTTCGTGGCATAGGGCGGTATATAAATTCAATAAATCATCATCATCACCCAAGGAATTTTGAGGGAAGCTCAAGTGACTTCGATATAATGGAACATGTCAGTTACACTCACAAAACACACAGAAGATAAGGTCCTTCATATCAATTAAGCACAAGCCAAATGAATTCCAGAATAGTACTTAGGAAGGAGTATTTTAAGGGAAAATATATTTAAGCTGCAATCATAACTCAATTTACCAGGGATAGGTAAGGCACGTTTAATTCATCAGGACTTAGGTCTGCGTAGACATTTTAAAAAGTATTAAATGCACCTATTGATGCACTGATTTCTTTAAAAATTGAAGATTAATGTGGAAATGAAGTGGGTTTGTGAGTGAACATGTGAGGTGATGTGGACTGGAAATAAAATGATTTGCAGACCCCTTCTAGAGGCAGATTTCTTCCCATCCGCTACATATACACACAGCAAGGCCATACTATTCATAATGACTGATCTGTGAAATGTTTCTGTAAAGAAGAAGGGAAGATCAAATTGGGAGGAATATCTATCCCAAAAGTAAACATTGTGCTTAATGTGTATTTGTAGCAGGTCTTCTGTACATTTTGTTTAGACAAAATATACAACAGAGAACAATTAACTTAAAAGGATCATGCTTTTGTGGAAAGGACGATTATCAGAGGAGAATGAAGCTAAGGAAATGTTTTGCAGATGTACTGCATTTAAATTAATAAAATCTCATTAGGTTTTATGTTTGCCAATAATGGCTGGAAAAGTTACCATACATTGTAGGAACAATTACCCAAATCTTCACTGTCTCATTAGGTTTGTCATACTGTTTTCATTATAATACATTAGAACTTGCAAGTAAGCCTTCAGTAATGACATATTGTTCCAATTCGCCTTTCAGCAGGCTCTAAGATATTTTAGTATTTGTGTTATAAGCCAGCAGGTGTCTTCACTTTGCTCCCCCCCCCAACCAGTTTTATACACAGACTTCCAGACTTAGAAAGGAATGTAAAAGGGCTTTCAACAGTCACATAAAAATGAGTCTGATTAGAGTAAAGCAATACACACTATTTTTATGTTCTGGTGGTAATTCAAAGCACTAAAAATGTGCACCTTGGTTGTACATCTCTATTTCTGTGTTTTCTTACAGAAAGCACTATTTAATGGGCATGAACCATGTGGTACAAAAAGTTTTCAGATTTGCATAACAAGTAAAAAATTCTGATTTGAATATCTGAGGAGCTGTGGACTTCAGTGAGAATGATCATCACTCTTTGAGCTACTAAAGTTAAACATTCAAATGAATCATATATAAAAGTGCTTGGATGGTTCAGTGAAGAACCCTAGGTAGTGCTGTACTGAATTCAAATAACAATGTGAGTTTACTAAATGTGGGTGATCTTGCATGCCCAGTCTTGGAATTCTCTACTTGAAATCCATCAATTAAATGTGCTTTGAATCAGGATGCACTTTTAAAAAAACAAAAAACCTTTCTAATCATTTAGAAAATCCAAAAATTTCAAAAGCACTGTTTCTACATGGCAAAAACAGAGACTTTGCAAATCATTTTGAATAATTGCTTCCATCACTGCATATATTTTTTTATAATGTTCCAAGGCCAACCAGGGCTTCCCCAAGCATAGAGGCAGTACGTAGAAAACAGTTGCCTAAGGTAGCCAACTAACTGGCTGACCAGGCTGATCTGGAAAATCCTATAGGGTGGGAACAATCAACTGGAAGTCTGGGAGCTAGATTTAGCCTAAAGGTATTACATATCTGGCAAGCCTTCCAAATTTTAATCAAGGGTATGGTAAAATGTTTGCATGCAAGGGAAAAAAATATTGTCAAGTTGCATGCAATAGGAATCATTCACATATTTTTATTAAACCTTTGTGGGATTTCAAATGTCATGCCAACTATGCACTCTGTGTGTGTGTTTTCCATAGATGTGAAGCTCTTGCTGCAGCGTGGTGCAAACTTTATTATACAGGTGGGTGGAAAGATTGATTTCCAAGCCATGTCACCTTTTGCATGCATTCCATTCCATTCCATTTCAACATAAGGGGGGTGGGGGGAGAGAGAGAAAAAGAGAAAGAGAACATAGCAGCACTGGGTTATTTGAGAATTATGAAAGCCAGGGAACAACTGCATTACAGCTTCCACATTCATCCAGGAGATACAAATCAGATCAGTTCATATTGGAATCGGCAAAAACTGAATTTCTGTCTCATGGATCACTGTCCAGAGAATAGTGTAGACCCTGAAAATAAGAAGTTGTCATCTTCGCTCTGGGAAAATATATATTACCTATTGCACACCACTGGGATAACAGTACCTGAGGTGTGAGGTCAATTGCCTGACCCTTTCCTTTCTCTTTACGGAACACCTTCTAGAAGAAACAGTCTTCAATTCACAAATGCAAAGGCACAAAAGGTACAGCAGCCCTACTTCCACCCAGTTCAGGAGGAGTTTCTACTGACCCTGAAATCAGCATTTCAAGCTTTTCTCCTTTAGAGCCAGCTTGTCTGTTACACATTGGTTCACTCACTCCTCCTCCTGTGTGATGGTCATCTTTTCTTGTGCTTATTACTCCCACAATACTCCAGGGCTTCCTAGCTGCTTTTATGTTACAGGATCCCTTAATTTATTTCTTGGTGCTCTGATTTCCCCCCTCCCCATCTTAATTTGTGCATGGACTTTAATTAATATCTTCCATCACGGTTCACAGATTTGGCAAGCTTTTATTAAGTGGAGGGAATGCAAATTTGCTCACCTAGCAAAATTTCATACAATTTCTCTCCTAGAAAAAAGATCCATTACTACATCCCGCTATAAACTAGAGTTCACAATATGGAATTCTTTTTTAAAACATTGTAATATGGAATAATGCAAGTTAAAATGGCTAGCGACCTGTTTTAGGCTTGTTGTTGGATATTTTTTCCCCAAACAAGACTAAATGCGCAAGGTAATCTGGTTCTGCAAATGTTTTGACACTAGGGTGCTCATGTATCATGTTCTACTTCATAGAGAACAGTCTTCTGTTTCAAGGCCTGTTTGAAAGAATATTCCATTTGAAGGGCTCTCTGTTCCAAGTCCAAATAAAGAACCATGAGAAGGGCTTTAGAACAATTCAAGTTACTATTTAATTTGAACCCATGCTACTGAATCATTTGCAGGTTATGGTTTTGTCAACTGACATCCATTTCTGCAACCTATTAAACATATTTCTGTTAATCACACTTTTCAGAAGCCTGTGTGTGTGTGTGTGTGTGTGTGTGTGTGTGTTTGACAGAGAGAGGAGGGAAAGAGAAAGTAAAAAAAAGGTGGGGGAAGGACTACAAAAGACTACAAAAACATTAAATAAATGAAATTGCTTGTAGCTGATAGTGAGTTACAAGTTCTGGAGACTATAGGACAGAACTGTGATATAACTCATGGTAGCCTCTGGAGCCAGTAAGTTATGGGATGTTCAAATATACGAGAAAGCCTGTAAGTTACTGGAGTCTATATCATTACTTCATTATAGCTAGGGACATATGAAATGGCTGAAATTCAGTTCACACTCTTCCACATCAATCATACAACTTACCAAATGAGAGCAAATCAGATTTTGTACTAGCCTGGGTGCTGGTGCCACTTTATCTATAGGAGAGAGAAAAGCTGAATTTTGTTTTCTTTGTTCTCGTGAATATGATGGGTTTAAGTTTGAAATAATGGGCAATACTTCCAGCAGATGTAGAAATGTCTGGTTTTAAATATGACTGTGTTTAACTGGTATATATTAATCTTGAAGGGAATCATCTGCCCCATCTCCTTCTGCACAATAAAATACAACTCTTCTTTTTATTTATAAGCCAGAGAAATCTTAAATCCAATTTTGAGTTAAGTTTACATCAACCCAACATCACCAGGCCAAGCATGGACTGTGCAACTGCTGGAAATATGAAGAGGACGAAGGGGTCCACGTGGATGCCTGGCTCCTGCCCTGATGACTGCATAAATCTGAATGACCGACATCAGTGTATATTGCCTCCTCCCTCATCCAGCCAGATGTTGCCCTGCCTACGAGCAGCATCGGCACTGACCATGGGAGCAACCGTGTATATCCATTGTGGCTTTGCCCTTCAAAATACAGTGGTACCTCTGGTTGCGGACTTAATTCGTTCTGGAGGTCCGTTCTTAACCTGAAACCATTCTTAACCTGAGGTATAGTACCACTTTAGCTAATGGGGCCTCCCGCTGCCCCCACGGGGCTACCGTGCGATTTCTGTTCTAATCCTGAGTTAAAGTTCTTAACCCGAGGTACTACTTCCGAGTTAGCGGAGTCTGTAACCCGAAGTGTTTGTAACCCGAGGTACCACTGTACAGAAATGAATCTGGGCCCTGCTCACTGTGTACCCAATGTGTATATGATATATACACATTGTATTCATTGGAATTAGTTCCTGAGCACAAAACACATTTTATGAAACAGCATTGTTTTAACCCACATTTGCAAAATAAAAAATAAAAATGATTATTATTTTTTTAAAGATGGCCTCTTATGATTACTCAGCACTGAACCCAAACTAAGTTTCCCAATTCTGTATTTGTTCCAGGGAGAAGCTGCCATCGTTTACTGTTTTGCCCATTTACACCTCATGGGACAGAAATGTTTAGTGGAGCAAAGTTGACCAGTATATCGAATTTAAGCAGGGGCTGTGGGCAGCTCTACCTAAATGCCACCCCAGAGCACCTGTTCTCTATCTCAAGAGTCCCTTCAGGGGATTTCTTTGCATTTGTTGACCAAGCCAAAGTTCCTAGTATTTATGCAGGCCTAGCCTGTCAAGAGATTTCTACTGCTTCCCAGTAGCAGTGATTAGTGATGCCCACTGCTCTTCCCTTAAGTTTCTGAAGAAGCCTCTAGCCCCTTCATGTAACACAGTCCAACATTTCTGATTCAACAATGCTCAGCGCTTAGCCTTTATATACTTGCTCACATTAGAGATAAAACAAGAATTCAAAGCAGGGATATTTGTTGCACAAGCAGTTGTGGTTGTGATTGTTCTGTCACTTTAATAGCATATATTCAACAGAAAGGGGAAAGGCACAAGGGGAGGGAATGGATTATTGATAACGTATATCATTGTTTTATGTATACCACTTAGTGATTTTTTAAAATAATGAAGAGCATTATACATTACAAATTGTGCAATGTTATGTCTATGTATGAATCAGGACCAGGGCAATCTAAACCAGTGTTCAATAAGTGTTTATTACATTGCTTTTTACCGATTTTGTATTTTAGGTGAATTTTTAACATTTAACACAACATTTTTGTGTTTCACTATTCAATCTGTGGCTGCCTTTAGTGGTGTGGTCTTTTATCTGTATACCGCTGTTTTTAGGGTGTGTGTGTGTTTGGTTGTTTGTTATACTTGGTTTTAGTGTTTTGGTGTTTTTACAAGTTGCTTTGAATCACTTTTGTGAGGAAAGCAACAGAATAATAAAAAATATGTACCTGGGTGCACAAATAACATACATGTTATGTTTGCATGTACAGTCTGTGTACCCTATAGAAATAAATGGTACATGTAAACAAGTACACCCTCTGCACATGCACAGAGACAGCTTGTACCTGTGGTCAGCATAATGTGTGAACAAACCTGTAGGATTTGGAGACTCAAATTCAAATCTCCACTTATCCATGAAGCTCACTGGGTGACCTTGGGCCAATCTCTCTCTCTCAGCATAACCTACTCACAGGGTTGCTGTTAGGATAAAACAATGGGAGTGACCCTCACAGCCCTCCCGGATCTCCTTGGAGAAAAGGCAGGGAGGAAATACAACTAATAAAATCACAATGGATAAATTTTACCATTGTGATATTACCTGTCCAAGCTCATTTGCAGTGGCCTAATTCTCTTTCTCATGAGCCCTACACATCAAGAATGAATTGATGAGGAAAACATATTTGTTTATGAAACACCCAAATATTTTATTGGTCTCCATGAGCATACATGATGGTGTGACTTTCATATTGCTCAGTTCATGTTGTCTTTTAACTACATTTATTACATTATATTTTACTAATTTTGTGCTTTATGTGTATTTTCAACCTCCCTGTTTGTTTTTCTGTCCTCTTGTTAATTTCTCGCTTTTCTAGAGGTGAACATCATATGATTTACTTTGCTTACTTCGCAGTTAATCAACTGCTGGAAACACACAGCACAATTTGTTTCCACCAGATTGTACTTGTGAAGTATGTTTGGAATGTTTTCTTAATTTACAGCATATTTTTTCTTTATCTTCTTTCCTGGGTGGCGGTCTGGCATGTTCAAGTTGCTCTCTCTGCACATATAAATCCTTTCTCAAATGCCTTTTTTCTAATATATATTGCTTTTGGTATGTCGCTTTACAGGAAAACTCCTGGATGTCTTTTAATTCTAGGTAATACCAAATCATTCCACTCTGTTTGCTGCCTCTGAAACGTTTAATCAACACAGGTTGGTTTTTTTCTTCTTCCTCTGATGTAGTAGTCAGACTTCATTAAAAAATTATGAGCCATACAATTCGTAACAGACTTCACTTGAGTTTAAGAAACCCTAAATCTAAACCATAGTCTCCCAAAGATTATTGCAGAATGAATTCAAAAGGGTAATGTCAGTTGGGAAGTGCAGTCAACAGATGTATTCTTTGTTTGGAATGATGCATACATTGGGCAATGCATGAAATTGAAATGGAAGCTGTGACTCTTAGAAACATAGGAAGAAGAAGAAGAAGAGGAGGAGGAAGAGGAGGAGTTTGGATTTGATATCCCGCTTTATCACTACCTGAAGGAGTCTCAAAGCAGCTAACATTCTCCTTTCCCTTCCTCCCCCACAACAAACACTCTGTGAGGTGAGTGGGGCTAAGAGACTTCAGAGAAGTGTGACTAGCCCAAGGTCACCCAGCAGCTGCATGTGGAGGAGAGGGGAAGCGAACCCAGTTCCCCAGATTACGAGTCTACCACTCTTAACCACTACACCACACTGGCTGCCATTGGTCCATTTAGCCCACTTTTTTCTACACTACCTGGCAGTAGCTATCCAGGATTCCAGGCAATGGACATTCCCAGCTTCACCTGGAAATATAAGGGATTGAACCTGGGAGGTTACCAGAGGTTAGACAACAAAAAAACTAGGCCACAGATGACAAAATTTTGGCTATCCCTGTCCAGACAAAGGTGCTGCTGGGCCACCAGTCTAGGGATCCACCCACTAACAGTCTTATCTGAATTGAGCTTCAGTTTATTGGCTCTCATCCTGTCCACTACCGAGGCAAGAAAATGGTCCAGCACATCCACTCCCTCACCTGCAGATGTAAAGGAGAGACAGAGGGCTGTGTCGTCAGCATATTGTTGACAACACACTCCAAAACTCCAGATGATCCCACTCAGCGGTTTCATGCAGATGTTAAACAGCATAGGGGATAAAACTGAACCCTGAGGAACCCTACATGGAAGGCTCCACAAGGCCAAAAAGTACTCCTCAGGCATCACCCTCTAGAAACGACCATCCAAGCAGGACCAGAACCACTGCATAGTGGTGCCACCACTAACTTGGAGAGCTGCTCCAGAAGGCTACCATGGTTTATGGTATTGAAACCCACTAAGAGCTCAAGGAGAATTAAGAAGGAAATATTTCCCCTGTCTTTCTCCTGACAGAGGTCATCATACAGGGTGACCAAAGCAGTTTCTGTGCCAAAACTGGGTCCAAACCCTGATTGACGTTCATCTAGAAAATCATTTTCCTCCAAGGGACCCTGGAACTGGTCTGCAACCAACCACTCGAGCCTTACCCAAGAAGGGGAGAATGGCAACTGGTAATTACTTAGGTGAAAGTCTCTCCCACCACTCCACCTGCTACTGTTGGGAGGGTTTTAAAGAGTTTAGGATAGGATTCGGGGAGGGGGCACAAAGTTTGCAGAAGAATCTTAGGGGAGGACCCCCAAAACAGCCTGATGAGGACTGAGCATTCTCATTTGTCACAGAATGCTAGATTTCACTTGAAGGGGGAGGATAGAACATCCTACAAAATGGAATGGCCAGCTGAAACCCCACACTGTCTCCCCCATAAAGCCTGAGAACAATTGACATGTGTTCTGAGCTCATCACACTCTGAGTTTCCCTGTAGTTGCTCCATGTAGTTGGATGTTGATGGTACAAAGTGGAGACTCAGTAAGTGAGTTTCACTGGACAGGACGAGGGGGGAAAGTCTCCCATCATCTTTAGGCCTTCCACAAAACACTTAATTTTGATGCAGCACAAATCTCAAGTTCTAACCTTCTAAAAAGTTGTGCATACTGTGTGATGCAGGTTCTCAAGCTCTTTAGGCCTAAGATACCTGACTGATATATTGCTTTGGGAATGCCTGGCCTCACATCTGGGCACAATGTTCTGTTCAAAATCAGCAGCTCAGTGGAAATTGCCCAGTATATCGTATCAAAACAGAGCAGATAATTTCAAGCTCAGCAAACACTGGATCGCACCTACTGAACCATGAACGTTAAAAACAAATGTAAACAGAAATTGAGGGAGGCGATGAAAACAATTTAGAGATTATTTAAGTCGCCTTCGCCTAATGGAAGCTCAAGTCTGGGTCCCAATATGGCCCAATTATATTAAAGGCTGGCTCCCCCCGCCCCCCGTTTCCAAACTGCTGTTTTCCATCATGCCACTGTGGCCTTCCTAGTTCCCGTTGTGCAGGCCAACATCAGCTACTATTAAGGACTTTTCATGCGTGTAAAATAATATGATTTCACAATGATTACATATTCACTCTACAGCTGGCTGAGTTTTTACATCTCCATTTGTCATTGACTATTGTGTCCAATTAAATGATTAGCTTTTAAAAACTGCGGCACATTATGAGAGTGAACTTGTGTTCCATTGCACTGAGTGATGCAGAAACAAACTCATTACAGCATGTAATTCACCCATATTAAATAACAAACAGATGGCTGCTGTAAATGAGAGCTGTTTTTTCTCTTCAAAAGTGCCAGGGAAAAGGTGTTTTTATTTATCTTTGTTCCCAGCTTCTTTCTGTTTTCTTGACAAGTGGGCAGCTGGCTGCTGAGGTTTTCAATTGGTGCAGAAGAATGAAAAGCCGGCTTCCATTAATTTCCCCATAAAATAACTCTTTGAATCATTCCCGTTATAAATGCATGTGCAGTAGCAAGCTGCTGCTTGATTAATTCACTTATTATGAAGATTTCATCTTTTATAAGAGGGCCTGCAGGTAATTTATCTTGTTTAGTAAGATTAGAAAAATGTAATTATCTTGATACCTTTGGACCCCTCTCATTTTAATTGTGTTCCCATAAATTTCAAACATAAAGATGGAATTTCATTTCTTTCTCCCTTTTTTTGGAGCACAAATGTTCCAACATGTGGTCGAAAAATGCATTCCAAGATGTGCAATAAAAAGTTACGAATTCAAATACATTTGATTTGAACCATTAGAATAATCTACAGGAACAGCATCCACCAATCATATCCTTGTGGTTCCCATGTCACAGGTGGCGTTGACTACAGGGAACAGAGATTCTAAAGATATACAATTTTTATCAGTCATGCCTGTCTCTGGAGGAAAGTGAAATCGGCTTTATTTTCACAACTCAAATTAATGTTGCAGGTTGTCTTCTGCTTGGCCATCAGTGCGTACTCCCAGCTGTTGGTGTGCATCTGCTAAGCTAGTTCTGAAGGCTTCCTCCTCCTCCTCCTCCTTCAATATAATGTTTATGATGGATCCATTCCTTGATTCTAGCTAAGACTTCAAAATACCCTGGCTGCAGGCTAGTCATCCCTGCCTTCTGCTAGAATAGGAAGGAAAAACAACACCCTAGGAGGGATCACTTCTGCCACACAGAAGTGGAGGTGTTGAAATTATACAAGTTTTGTTGGCCATTGAAAGCTTGACATTCATCATATAGAGAGCTCATATGAGCCTTTTGCCCCCAAATCAAATGGTGTCCCCCACCCCACCCCATCTTACTTGAGATTACCTATTTGTAAGCAGAATATCTTTCTCCCGTTTTTTTTCTGTTCTCTCACTGTAGCTGAATGGCATGCACAAATTTAAATGACTGGGGCTGTGTTACTAGAAAATGAGATTGATTTCTGAATAAGCATACCTCAAGGTTATGTTGCACTTTGCCCCTGTATTGAAAACAGAGTGCTGTGGATGCTTGAAAGAGTAAGTTATGACAGACCTCTATGCTGTGTTTTTGTTGAAAATATGCTAAAAAAATTATTTGTAGGGACTTGAACTACTTAGAGTGTTACACCTCTCTCTAAGAACATGCTGAAACACGAAGGACAACACCCTCAGATCCAGAGCCTAGTGGAAGAAAGAAAATTGATGTGTGGATTTCTTTCTCTTCTGTGGGTATAAACAAGTAGACCTGGCTCCAAAGAAAGTAAGGGCAGAGACTAGTCAGAAAGAACAGGCCTCTGAGTGATCCAGATGCTCTTATTGGATGCAAGAAACATAATCTGGGGGGGGGGCTGAGGAGGGGAGAAAGCCCCATTGGGCACACTGAAGCCCTTGCTGATGGGTTTTATTAGGTGAATCCTGTCATGTATCTTTAAAAGCCTGGTATATCAGTCATCATGAAGGCAGATTATGCATATACTTCCCATTGTCAAGTGGCAATCAGAGGCCAATAAGATGACTGCACATAACGTGTGCATGAAAGGCAGTTGTCAACATGCAGTGATGATAGGAATGCCTATATTATGTCACTCCCCAATACAAGGTACAAGTAAACTACCAGGAAAAACCTAGAATGCCCCTTTACTGCTACTAATTCTGTGACCTTTAGGAGATCAACAATTCATGTCTGGAACCATAAGCACTATGGTTTTCCTCAAGCATGGGTTCAAATTCCCTTATAGCTCAAACAACTGTAGCTGCTGCAAACAACCCTTTTGCCAGGAAAAGTGCTAGGGCTACACAGAGAAGGCGGGATGGCTATTTGCTACGTGCTTAAGCTCTTGGATTTGCCAGATTCCTATAGTGTACATTGTTGGTTGGAAACTTTGTTTAAAATTAAGCACAATGTTTTTGCCTATATGTACATGTGATGAAAAGACATAATTATCTGAATATTACAAATTTTATTTTAGTTATGGACATCAATGTATCAGAGACTCAGCTCTGCATTAGTATCGAAGTTTTCACAGTACGTCTGCCACCACCTGAGGTACAGGAGTAAATCAATGTTTTCTACTTGCATTTTAACTAGGCCTGCAAAAAAAAAAAAAAGAAAAGAAACATACCGGTAATCTGGCTAATTTCTATGAGGATGCAGGGATGCTTTCAGGGGGTGGTCCAGGAGTCTCAAGTCACTGGTCTTTTGTACCAAGCCTTGGATCTTCTACCTTTTCAAAAAGTTTGAAAAGTTTTTGTTTGTTTGTTTGTTTCTACAGTGGTACCTCAGGTTAAGTACTTAATTCGTTCCGGAGGTCCGTACGTATCCTGAAACTGTTCTTAACCTCAAGCACCACTTTAGCTAATGGGGCCTCCTGCTGCCGCCGCGCCACCGGGGCCGATTTCTGTTCTTATCCTGAAGCAAAGTTCTTAACCTGAACCACTATTTCTGGGTTAGCGGAGTGTGTAACCTGAAGCGTCTGTAACCTGAAGCGTCTGTAACCTGAAGCGTATGTAACCCGAGGTACCACTGTAAATCACTTTTGCTAACAAGGTGCTTTCAGGGCTGGAGTCAGATGCAGCTCAGAATGAAGAGGCAGAGTCAGTTGTCAGTGAAGTTACCTCTTTATTCAAGGAAATGGCAAACGACTCAGCAACACTTCCCAGTAGGTCTTGCCCCCACAGAGCAGTTGCCAGGACTGAAGGTCCCTGCTTCCCTTCCCTTCTCTCCCAGATATTTCCCAAGCAGTCTCAAACTATTTCTGCCCACCTCTGACCTCTGTTCCTTCCTCCTTGTTATCTTGCACTTTCTTGGAGATCGGGGGCTAGGGAAAATTGTTGCAGCAGGAGAAGACGATTCCCGGGATGATTCTGAAATCTCTTGACCTCACTCCTCTGCTTCAGCCTTGGAATCTGAACTGCTCCCTGCCACAGGTTCCTCCTGTTCACTAAATCCTCTTGTCCCTTCAGTATCTGCCACCTCCTCCCAATCTTCCGTCTCTGACCTTTCCTCCGTGTCCCACTACCAATCCCAGATTTCTTAGCCTTCCTCCCCTGGGATTTCCCTTGGGGGTTCCCCGGTTGGTGCTTCCCACGTCTCCTCGTCATCCAGCCAGTCTCTGACAGGTGGCTGGACGCACTACAAAATGCAAGGCTGGTGACATCTGAGCCACTACTATAATTTGACCAGAAGTATCTAGGTATATCTGAGGGACGCGGGTGGCGCTGTGGGTTAAACCACAGAGCCTAGGACTTGCCGATCAGAAGGTCAGCGGTTCGAATCCCCGCAACAGGGTGAGCTCCCGTTGCTCGGTCCCAGCTTCTGCCAACCTAGCAGTTCGAAAGCACGTCAAAGTGCAAGTAGATGAATAGATACCGCTCCGGCAGGAAGGTAAACGGCGTTTCCGTGCGCTGTTCTGGTTCACCAGAAGTGGCTTAGTCATGCTGGACACATGACCCGGAAGCTGTCTGCGGACAAACGCCGGCTCCCTTGGCCAATAAAGTGAGATGAGCGCCACAACACCAGAGTCAGTCACGACTGGACCTAGTGGGCAGGGGTCCCTTTACCTTTATCTTTATCTAGGCATATAGATTAGCATATGCAAAACTGTGTCACATGCCTGTGCCCCAAGTCCCTAAAGTAACTAGCAATGCTCAGTTAAAGAAGGGCAGCTGGTCTTTCTTCAGTTCCCTCCTCTGGATAGAGCCAAGTGGTGCTGCACACCTGCAGGTGTGGGGCCCAGTGGTTGGTGTGGAGAAGGAGGAGTCAGAGCAGTTGAAGCATCCACTGGTGCCGCCAGGACCAGGCCGGCATCTGCAGAGCAGCATGGGGTGATGGTGGAGGATGACGGAGGTGCTGTGGATCCGTTCCTGAATCGAAGGCAGAGGTCAGTGGGGGTGTAATTTGGGGCTGAAGGCTGACATGGTTGCAGCTCTTGGAGCCCAGTTGCCTTAGGGAAAACTCAGCAGCCTGCCCAGAGTGGAGGTGGCTTTGGGGGACAGCTTCTCGCAATGTTCCTTTACAGATTTCTGAGGTGATTTTTTACATCTCCAGGGCCCAGTGCAGAGGAGCCAGTCATCCTGCCCTAAATCTGCCAATGGTATGTATCTGAATACCAGTTCCTGGAAAGCACAGGGGGGCAGAGTGCTGGTGCGCTCAGGTCCAGTTTACTGGCTTCTCACACACATCTGGGTGGCTGCTGTGGATGCTGGACTAGATGGGCCCTTAGCCTGGTCAAGCAGAGCTCTTCTTATGTCCTTATGCAATGTCATTCACAGAGAAGAAGCTACAGTTCTGATATTTACAGGAAAACCTCCAAATAAGCAGACCAGAAAAAATTGCCAACCCTAATAAGTAACAAGCAGCAAATATTCCAAATTTGTGCAGTTTCACAGTTTTGGTCTCTGAACTACCAGCTCTCAGCCTAGCCTACCTCACAGGGCTGGCGTCTTATGAACTCTCTGGTGGGTTTTCCAGGAGGCATGGAAGCAGCCTTTGCCTCTCTGTGAAACAGGAAAGAGGCTTTGACACAGTTGCCTCAAAGTATCATCTCCAGTGCTGCGGAGCTCAGATGGCTGCCTGGTTTTCTGGAAAATAAATAAATCCACAACTGGGTGAAGTGGTCCTGACAGCGGCATAAAAACTAGACATCTGCCTATGGACTAAGCTCTCTTTGCAAATTCTGCCCACATGCTCAGTCAGAGAATGAGCAGGGAGCAGAGCTTCATGGACCAGTTCCAGCACCCGGCTTCCATGTGTACAGCACAAACATCTGTAGCAGGGAAACCTTCATGCACACAGAACTGTATGTGCCAAGCCTGCTGCACAGTTGGGAATGCCAAAGGCCCAAAGAAGGGATGCATACCTGCTGTTTTGCTTAAACTTTGTTTGCGCAATGCACAACGAAGCTACTAACTCGGTGCAAGAATATTTCATGATGCCAAGAAACCATATCAACTTCTTCTTCTATCATCATCATCATCATTGTGTAGTGAAACAGTACATTCAACCAATGTCATGATAGCTTTACTAGGCCGTGAAAACATTAATAGTAAAGGAAAACTGTAAATTGAGGAAGGCACTAAACTGATAAAAGAGTACAGATGGCTGGAACACTTCAAGTCAGGTGAGAATAGCAATTGTGACTAACCATGATGCAAGAGACCTTTGTCAGCAACTGTATACCTGAATACTGGAAAGCTGAGTAGCTCATTAGGCAGATTGACGAATAGCCTAATGACCTTGCAACAACTCTGGACTGTAGCTCCGCATCACCCACACATAATGCAGGATTGGTTTTCTCTAAGGCTTGTGTGTGCCAGGTGCAGTGGGAAATTCAGCACAAAACAGTTATTCCTATAAAGTAAAATACTGGAGAGCAGGTACATGGCCAATTTCTACCAAGCTGAAATTGGAGAAAAATCTATTTATCTCTGAACGTTATCCCTCCTTCAGAAAAGTATTCATGTACCATTTTTCTGACTGTTAAGCTTCACTAGTTGTCAGAATGCACTGCAGATTGCAGTGCTACTCAATCCTATGCACTCTTACCTGGGAACAAGCCCCAGTGAATGTAAGGGGATTTGATTCCATCTAAATATGCATAGGATTGCTTCGAAAACCCTAGGGTAATAATAATAATAATGATAATAATTATGATGATGATGGTGATGATAATAATAATAATAATAATAATAATAATAATAATAATAATAATAATTTATTTATACCCCACCCATCTGGCTGGGTTTCCCCAGACACTCTGGGCGGCTTCCAACAAAAGATTAAAACTATGTTAAAACATCAGTCATTAAAAACTTCCCTAAAGAGGGCTGCCTTCAGATGTCTTCTAAAAGTCAGATAGTTGTTTATCCCCTTGACATCTGATGGGAGAGCATTCCACAGGGCGGGCACCACTACCGAGAAGGCCCTCTGCCTGGTTCCCTGTAACCTCACATCTCGCAGTGAGGGAACTGCCAGAAGGCCCTCAGTGCTGGACCTCAGTGTCCGGGCAGAACGATGGGGGAGGAGATGCTCCTTCAGGGATGCTGAAGAATAGAGTGAAATAGAGTGAAATTTCCTGCATATGGGAAAGAGAAAGCGGAGACCTATCAGTTGTAATGGACTTTAAAGAAAGGGTGGCACTATGAACCCCAAATAATATCGGGAGCTATCACTGACAAGGTGATGTGGAGGCTCCTGTTCATGCAAAAGGAGAAAAAATAAAGAAATTAGACATTTTTTGAAAAAGGGGAAAGCAACACTGGAGGTTGTATTCAGGAGTGGAAGAATAAATGGGCACATGCAGCAACTGATGTGCCAGGGGACATGCTAAGCAATAGTAATTGGATGTTCTATGGCCTGACTATGAGTTTCTTGGTCTCTTTCTTCCAGGACAGAAGTTATTTTTGCCATAAAAGGCACAGAGTAAAATTCCACAACCTGCCCCCCCCCCATGTTTTTTGACCCCAACTCTCTTAACCCTGACCATTGGCCATACTGACCAGAGTTAATGGGAGAGAAGTGCAACGTGAAGCATGTTTCTCTCTTCATGCATATACAAAGTTGCCACCATAGTTTCCAACTAATAACCCCAGAGCAGAATTGAAGGTTTCTTCCTTGATCCACTGTCTGCTCCCTGGAATCTCGTCCATTAGTGCCTGTGTCACTGATTTTAGATATTTTCAATTACAATTGCATTGCATTTTTGTTGTTGTTTAGTCGTTTAGTCGTGTCCGACTCTTCGTGACCCCATGGACCAGAGCACGCCAGGCACTCCTGTCTTCCACTGCCTCCCGCAGCTTGGTCAAACTCATGCTGGTAGCTTTGAGAACACTGTCCAACCATCTCGTCTTCTGTTGTCCCCTTCTTCTTGTGCCCTCCATCTCTCCCAACATCAGGGTCTTTTCCAGGGAGTCTTCTCTTCTCATGAGGTGGCCAAAGTATTGGAGCCTCAGCTTCACAATCTGTCCTTCCAGTGAGCACTCAGGGCTGATTTCCTTCAGAATGGATAGGTTTGATCTTCTTGCAGTCCATGGGACTCTCAAGAGTCTCCTCCAGCACCATAATTCAAAAGCATCAATTCTTCGGCGATCAGCCTTCTTTATGGTCCAGCTCTCACTTCCATACATCACTACTGGGAAAACCATGGCTTTAACTATATGGACCTTTGTTGGCAAGGTGATGTCTCTGCTTTTTAAGACGCTGTCTAGATTTGCCATCGCCTTTCTCCCAAGGAGCAGGCGTCTTTTAATTTCGTGACTGCTGTCACCTTCTGCAGTGATCATGGAGCCCAAGAAAGTAAAATCTCTCACTGCCTCCATTTCTTCCCCTTCTATTTGCCAGGAGGTGATGGGCCCAGTGGCCATGAGCTTAGTTTTTTTGAGGTTGAGCTTCAGACCATATTTTGCGCTCTCCTCTTTCACCCTCATTAAAAGGTTCTTTAATTCCTCCTCACTTTCTGCCATCAAGGTTGTGTCATCTGCATATCTGAGGTTGTTGATATTTCTTCCGGCGATCTTAATTCCGGCTTGGGATTCATCCAGCCCAGCCTTTCGCATGATGAATTCTGCATATAAGTTAAATAAGCAGGGAGACAATATACAGCCTTGCCGTACTCCTTTCCCAATTTTGAACCAATCAGTTGTTCCATATCCAGTTCTAACTGTAGCTTCTTGTCCCACATAGAGATTTCTCAGGAGACAGATGAGGTGATCAGGCACTCCCATTTCTTTAAGAACTTGCCATAGTTTGCTGTGGTAGACACAGTCAAAGACTTTTGCATAGTCAATGAAGCAGAAGTAGATGTCTTTCTGGAACTCTCTAGCTTTCTCCATAATCCAGCGCATGTTTGCAATTTGGTCTCTGGTTCCTCTGCCCCTTCAAAATCCAGCTTGCACTTCTAGGAGTTCTCGGTCCACATACTGCTTAAGCCTGCCTTGTAGAATTTTAAGCATAACCTTGCTAGCGTGTGAAATGAGTGCAATTGTGCGGTAGTTGGAGCATTCTTTGGCACTGCCCTTCTTGGGGATTGGGATGTAGACTGATCTTCTCCAATCCTCTGGCCACTGCTGAGTTTTCCAAATTTGCTGGCATACTGAGTGTAGCACCTTAATAGCATCATCTTTTAAAATTTTAAATAGTTCAGCTGGAATATCATTTCTTCCACTGGCCTTGTTATTAGCAGTGCTTTCTAAGGCCCATTTGACTTCACTCTCCAGGATGCCTGGCTCAAGGTCAGCAACCACACTACCTGGGGTATACGAGGCATCCATTTCTTTCTGGTATAGTTCCTCTGTGTATTCTTGCCACCTCTTCTTGATGTCTTCTGCTTCTGTTAGGTCCTTTCCACTTTTGTCTTTTATTATGGTAATCTTTGTACGAAATGTTCCTTTCATATCTCCAATTTTCTTGAACAGATCTCTGGTTTTTCCCATTCTATTGTTTTCCTCTATTTCTTTGCATTGCTCGTTTAAGAAGGCCTTCTTGACTCTCCTTGCTATTTTTTGGAAATCTGCATTCAATTTCCTGTATCTTTCACTATCTCCCTCGCATTTTGCTTGCCTTCTCTCCCCCACTATTTGTAAGGCCTCCTTGGACAGCCACTTTGCTTTCTTGCATTTCCTTTTCATTGGGATGGTTTTAGTTGCTGCCTCCTGTATAATGTTACGAGCCTCCATCCATAGTTCTTCAGGCACTCTGTCCACGAAATCTAAATCCTTAAACCTGTTCCTCACTTCCACTGTGTATTCATAAGGGATTTGACTTAGATTGTATCTTACTGGCCCAGTGGTTTTTCCTACTTTCTTCAGTTTAAGCTTGAATTTTGCTATAAGAAGCTGATGATCTGAGCCACAGTCAGCTCCAGGTATTGTTTTTGCTGACTGTATAGACCTTCTCCATCTTTGGCTGCAGAGAATATAATCAATCTGATTTTGATGCTGCCCATCTAGTGATGTCCATGTGTAGAGTCATCTCTTGTGTTGTTGGAAAAGAGTGTTTGTGATGACCAGCTTGTTCTCTTGGCAGAACTCTATTAGTCTTTGCCCTGCTTCATTTTGAACTCCAAGGCCAAACTTGCCAGTTGTTCCTTTTATCTCTTGACTCCCTACTTTAGCATTCCAATCCCCTATAATGAGAAGAACATCCTTCTTTGGTGTCATCTCTATAAGGTGTTGTAAGTCTTCATAAAACTGGTCAATTTCAGTTTCTTCAGCATCTGTGGTTGGTGCATAAACTTGGATTACTGTGATGTTAAAAGGTCTGCCTTGGATTCATATCGAGATCATTCTATCATTTTTGAGATTGCACCCCAGTACAGCTTTCGCCACTCTTTTGTTGACTATGAGGGCCACTCCATTTCTTTTACGGGATTCTTGCCTACAGTAGTAGATATGATGGTCATCCGAACTGAATTCGCCCATTCCTGTCCATTTTAGTTCACTGATGCCCAGGATGTCAATATTTATTCTTGCCATCTCATTTTTGACCACATCCAACTTACCAAGGTTCATGGTTCTTACATTCCAGGTTCCTATGCAATATTTTTCTTTACAGCATTGGACTTTCCTTTCGCTTCCAGGCATATCCGCAACTGAGCATCCTTTCGGCTTTGGCCCAGCCGCTTCATCAGCTCTGAATCTACTTGTACTTGCCCTCCGCTCTTCCTCAGTAGCATGTTGGACGCCTTCCGATCTGAGGGGCTCATCTTCCAGAGTCATAACTTTTATATGCCTGTTGTCTTTGTCCATGGAGTTTTCTTGGCAGGGATACTGGAGTGGCTTGCCGGTTCCTGCTCCAGGTGGATCACATTTGGTCAAAACTCTCCACTATGACCTGTCCATCTTGGGTGGCCCTGCACGGCATAGCTCATAGCTTCTCTGAGTTATTCAAGTCCCTTCGCCACGGCAAGGCAGTGATCCATGAAGGGGGCATTTCATTTTACTTTATTCTTAATCCCAATCTTGTTGTAAACAAAGAAACAACCTGCCTTGGCTCTGAATATTAACTACATTTAATTCTGTAAATTGCGCTCTGATAACACAAAGTATTTGGAACTCATTTGAAACCTATTCAATGGTAAGAGTTCATTTTTGTAGAAGGGCTAAGTCGTTTGATGGAGTTCTTTGAAATTTTAGAAGTTTCCTCAAGCCACAGCTCCTTCCACCCCCACCATTAACAGCCCAATTTGATTTGAAGATTGGCTGTTGAATGATTTTAGCATCACATTTCCTGATTTCGATTAAAAGATCATTAATGAGTACTAATTAATATACTACAATAAAAAACACTACTGGTTCACAAAGAAAATTAAGTTGCAATTTAATGATCAGTAACACACCCAAATGCATGCTTAAGTGTATGGGGCAACATGCCTAAGGCATCTTAATGTGTCTAAATCCCAGGAAATTCCCTGGCAGCAGTGAATGGGCAATAGCTTTGAACTTAGGGATTGGTAGGTTGGAAAGCCTAGATCACTTTCCTTCAGTCAACATAAGGAACTATCAGGCATGATGATTCTGGGAGAGACTGCCCTAAATCCCAGGAGCTCCCAGGACATTCCTCTCCAGGAACATCTCAGCCATCAGGTCCCTGGCCTGCACATTTCTTTCAGTGGCGTGTGCTTTTGCCTAGTCAGAGGCCATTGCAGAGTGCGGGTGCCTCTTCTTGGTTGTTCTCAGACCAACATATATTTTCAACCTGCATCACATCCAGCCTGTGGCGTTACAGTTATATGACACAGTATATGTATCAAGAAAAAATCCTCCTGTTGTTTTGACACAAACTGAAAATGTGATTCAAAAGGGAGGGAGGGAAAGGAAGGAAGGAAGGAAGGAAGGAAGGGAGAGAGAGAGTGAGAAAGAAAGAAAAGAAAGAAAGAAAGAAAGAAAGAAAGAAAGAAAGAAAGAGCCTTCAACTCTATATGGACACATAGACCACACCGTTGTGGCCTGTCAGGTCAATAATTTTTGAGTGAAAAAGAGATTAATAGGATTTATGACCCTTCTTTCAACAGCATGTAGCTCAAGCAGCACTAATTATATTTTCATTAACCTCAGTGGCTAGTTCCTGTTCTAATAATTTAGCCCTTTTATGGACTAATCTGGTGTTTTACATGTTCAATAAAGTGTATACACAAGCAAGATCTATAATAAATAAGTCCTTTAGGTCAAATTATGGCTGCCCCAGTAAAGATGCCAATGACATACTTTGCTTCCAGAAAAGATCTGGGAAAGGGACAGCTGGAGTGTTCTCTGAAGCCCATGTGCTGAGTTTACAAGGGGCAGGTGGGCTCTGGGTAGCCCACCAGAACATGGCGGGGGATTGTTATTTTTGCTGTAAGAACAATGGAGGGCCTTTAGTGTGAACCAAAATGAGCTGTGACTAAAATAATGGAATCAAATTGCTACCCTGGGTGAAGATCCGACAATGTTTCCTTATTTCAGTTGTGAACATAAATGACACACCTGAATTCAAATTACTCACTTCATCAAATTCATGATCAGAGATCCAGGGCTGTTATCTGTGCCTGCAGTCACAGATTGAGTTGACCGGTTACTCAAGAGCTGTGTGAAATAAAGCATATATGCACATATGGAGCTCAACCAAGGTGAGTGGGGACCTTGCAGGGCACAATGCCCCACACATTTGCCTCCAGAGAATGAGAGCAGAGTAGCAATAGTGCAGAACTAGGAAAATCAGCTGATACCTAATTACTGGAGAAGGCACAACGAATGCAGCAGATGGAGATAAGGAGAGCAGTGGGTTCCATGCTGGCTGCCAGCAGCCAAAAGCAGAGCCTGGTCAGGTGCATATATTTTTCATTTTCTTTCTTTCTTTCTTTAAAAAGGCTGTTCTGTGTAGAAGGGGTGCAGGGCAGGGCAGTGAATGAAAGAAAGTGTGTTGAATGGAATAGAGCATCGTGTTAAGATCTAAGATCTGGCCTCATTTGTGCTTACACCAGAGAACTTCATGGCAGATCAAGCTCATCCATTTAAAAAGAGAAACTGGATTTCATACCAGAGGCTAATCCTGGAAATGTTTTGTTTCCAAGAACCAAATCAGGAAGGAAAGTCCGAAAACAATGCTGTCATTTGGATGCATCTATTCCCCAGAAACCATTAAAAAAAGAATAGAGTCAGGAGACCTTTTGGAACAGAACTTTAGAAAAGATGAGAAATTCTGCAAAGAAGGCTTTCCAGAACAGTTTTATTAATTTTATCCCTGTTCCCACCAGCACAGAAACTGGACAGTGCTATGAAGTGGGAGATACTATAGTTTGTGCCAAGTTTAAATTATGAAAGATACAACCATCTAAGAAACTTTGAGCTGTTAAAATATTTAAATATCATTTCTGTGGGGGGTTTTTTCCATTCGTTTCTATCTTATTTCCATCACAAAAAGGAAGCCAACGTGTTGACTGTACTGAATAAGCTTCAGAGTTCAAAGGTATTAAAAATGTTGAAAATAGATAGATAGATAGATAGATAGATAGATATAGATAATAGATAGACAGACAAACAGACAGACAGATAGACACTTGTTTATTTCAAATTTGTGTTACAAACCAATCTACAAACTGGAAGGGTAGGAATTAAGTCTAGAAGGAGATTTCATTATTGCCTTGCCAGGTCTAGCTTGTGGAGACTGCGCAATTGTGAAAACATGGGCTGGAACTGCTCTGCATTTTGGCACATTGAACTAACAAAAAACAGGACTCTTGGAGCAGGCTTATAAAAATGACAGGGATACGTTTCTCATCCTATCAGAAGCTTACATGCTTCCCCTGATAAGGCTGCAATGCTTGCCTAGGAATGATGCCACTATAAATGGCAGGGAGTATACTTATTCTCTGCAGGGAATAGCCAAGATAATAGATCTGTGTCATAAGCTGCATTTGGGGTCTGACAAAGCCCTTTAAGGATGAATGCTGGCTACAACTTGGAGGTGTTGCACTGAACTCAATAGGGCTTACTTCGGTGTAGACATGTATAGAATGTCCCCTTGAAACCGATGGTACACATTAGTCACAATTTAAATCCCCTTGACTTCACTGCAAGCTGTGCAGCTAACTTAATTTGGACCCGGCTCACTTCTGTAATTTCCAGTCAGGATTTGAACCTCAGCAAGCCCTGCATACTGTGATCTGAGCAAGAGAGAAACTTGAGGGACAGGCATGGCCTTTGGTTCAGTATATAACTGAGCATCATGAGTCAAATGCCTGTTCCAAACTGAACTGCCCCAAAATTCAGTAGCATCACTAGCAGCAACACAGGAAGCGAGGAGGTATTAGCATTATCTACGCAGACTGACTACAGCTCTCCAAGATTTCAGATAGGGTTCTCTCCCAGCCCTAGTTGGAGATGCCCAGGAATTTAATCTAGGACATTCTGAATGCAAAGTAGATGCTCTGCTACTTGTGGGATAGCCAGCATCATCCAACCAACATGCTTAAGTCCAATTAACACATGAAGGGGTTAATACCATAGAGTAAGCTGTCCTGCCAGGCTTAGCTGTGTCACTTCCCCTCACCTTGGGAGGAAATAGGTATTCAAGTTTATTGTTGTGTTCAGTCTGAGAAGGCATGAAGAGATTTGAGCTGGCTGTCACCATTAAATTCCTATTCCAATAATCTAGGAACTTTTACCACTTTGTAACTAAGCTAAGTTTTACCGCCCGTACAACCTTTCCAAGTGATGGATACACTAGGGAAAGTACATGAACCAGACATTTGCAGAGTTTGTAAGTAAACCATTTTTAACTTACCAAAAAATGTGGTCTTTATATGCTAGGGGAAGTGGGAAACTTTGGAAGGGCATATTTGGAAGGTCTAACAGCCCACATTTATGTATATTTTTGTGATTTTAAATCTCTGCTGAGGTTTTCAAGAGTACTTGGCCCAAACCTGGATCATGGCTTCCAGGAATTCTCCTTTCTAGATATAGATATAGCTATGGATATGTCACACCAACACTACTGAACTATGTAATGGTGGCCCGTTGGGGGCAGAGTGAAACCCACCCACTTTTTGTTGTCCCAGAGAAACCAGGAGGTTGATTGAGTCTTTGAGGGACCCTGCATGGCTGGGGGAGAGAGCCTTTGATTTCATGGGTCACAAGCAGTGCTGGCCAACTCTCTTCAGAAGAGAGAAGAAGAAATATGTTTTTCCCCCTCGTTTTAAATTTCCTGCGGAACAGTCTCTGAAGAACTGGGGGTTATCTTTCCCTGACTGAATGTCATAGTGTCAGAGGGGAAACCGAAGCCTGAGGAAGCGGAGATATTTTCTAGCAGTAAAATTCCAAAGCTTCAGGAAGTTTCTTTATTACTTAGTACTGTATGTTCTAATCAAGCATAAAGCAGGAAAGTGTCTACTATCAAAGGGCCCATAAAAAGAGTTTATGATGTTTCAGATTCAGACAACATAAAAAGGACATATTCAAATTAGAACCACTATTATAAAGTGTGATTCTATAAGGAATCTCCATAACAGACTTAATAATGTGATTAAAGAGACAAAGTAATGGCAATATACACAAGTACTAATTAGAACATTGAAACTATTACGCCTCATGTGGGAGACAAGCCATAAAATTCAAAGAATATTTGTTTTTTTAATAAAAAAACCACCCTCAAAAACTTTACCATCAGACTAGCTTTTAAGTTTCCTACTGCCTGAAGCAATGTATATGAACTTTGTGCCATGTGTCAAAAAATATTTAAACCAATCCATTTGGCCTAGCAGTACCCTTTTTCTATAACACTTCTAATTTTATTTTCTTCTTCTTCTGTGCAACAGTTAGGGAGGGATGCATAGCTATTGTTCCTCCACAGGTTTTCAGTGGGCTGGTTCGGATAAACATATAGGCTGGTGGAGGAGACCGATCATATATAGCTATGCCATCAACTAAGTCTGGGTGCAGTTGCTCACATGTGTTGACCTGAATCAAGTTGCTGTGAAACATAATGGTTTGATTCAGCATCCATAAGAACGCAAGAGTGCAGCTGGGTTAGACCAAAGGCACATCAAGCCCAGCTAGTCTAGATGTCTATGGGAAGCAAGACGCAAGCCCAATAGCCCTCTTGAGTCAGGTTTTGGGTTATGAACCCTATGTAAAATGCAATATCCACGCACAGCTTGCTGACAGGCCTACAGACAGGACAAATGTGCCTGGTGGATTGGGTGAGCATGTGTGATCACTCTGTTTTCCTTGGAGGAAATGTTGGCTGGTATCTCCTTCCTCAACCCACTGGGTGTTGTCTGTAAATTCCTACAAAACCGACCCTGCTCTCCTAAGCCCAGTTGAACCAAACGAGTAGCTATGTGTAAGAGTGCAACTGTCAGTCTCTCAAAAGCTTGCTGTTTAACAGTACAGCAAAAACTATATAACTTATGCTGAGAGATTGTGGTTGCAATTAGGCTAATGCCAAATATGGCAATGAAGGATCTGATAAGGTTCTGATGAATAATTTTAGGAATGTATACTCTCATGACATACGAATGCAGTGAGAAGACATTAAAGGGATATGTGGATGAACTGAATGAAATGAAGGTAAGAAACAATTTGGGTTACATCTTTTGTTAACCTGACCATACCTAGCAAATGATGTCTGCTTAGGGTGAGTTATGCTATTTTGTCAGTTTTGACTCCTCTGTCATCCAATATGTCATCTGCCACCAATTACATCACCATTACATTTGGCTCAGAATACTACAGGAGGTGAACTCATTAAGTCATATTTCCCCTGATGGTTTAAAACTATTTCTGCTGCTAGTTTGCACTAATGTTAAAAGGCTTAATAAATCTTAGGCCGCTATTTAAAACATTAGCACGAGCTAGTGTGCGTTTTTAATTTTAACCCTCTGCAGCTTTCCTGTGCAATCTTTCTGCTTGATGTTTTATCTGCCATTTATTTTAATAATAAATTGTTCACCTGTAGTCAAAGGTCTTCCATTCTGTCCATCATTTTATTTTATTATTATTAAAACTGGCATGTTAATTGATAGAATTTCCCCCCCTATAAAACCACAAGTATGATTATCTCCTGTTGAAATTGAGAAAAATTACTTCAATTTTTTTAAAGCACTCTATATTTAAAAACTATTTAGAATGAGGAGCTATTTAAAAATGAGAAGGAAAAAGCTTTGGTAGAAATGTGTGTGTGTGTTTTATTAAATGCTACAAGTCCTATTCACTAAAGTCACTGGGCTTTTTTCACTGGCCACAATCCATCAGAGGGTTTGCAAAATTTAAAATACATTGATCTTAGTGTGAAATAAGCAATAGCAGATGCTGTGGGAGGGCTGTGCCACTCACCTGACCCCCCTCCAGCTAAGTTGCTGCTACATACTGTGGCAAGGTGTGAGGAATTAAGTGAACCTATTTGTTACTTTATCATAGAATCTTAGAGTTGGAAGGGACCCCAAGGATCATCTAGTCCAACTCCCTGCAATGTAGGCTTCTTAGCTAAAGCATCCATGACAGATGCCCATCCAACCTCTGCTTAAAAACCTCCCAGGAATGACAGTCCACCATCTTCCTATGGAGTCTGCTCTGCTGTTGAACAGCTCTTACTATCAGAAAGTTCTTCCTGATGTTTAGCTGGAATATCCTTTCTTGTCGCATACATGAAGTCACAGGCAGGATTTGAAATATAAGCAGCTGATTATTGAAAGAATCAACTACACTGGGGCTTAGATAATAAAAACATATGTGTTTTAAAACAGCTAATAAAAAGAAATAATAAAAATAAACATCAGGAAAGGAAGGGTGGGAAGTCAAGAAGTAGTTATGTATGTATATAAAAAAAAACTGTATATGTTCCACAAGGGCTGACTGATGCTAAAATCCAGCATCGCCCGAGCTCTGCAAGTGCAGCTTTCTCCCGATTGAAGTGCAGAGTGTTTGAGGATCAGGACATTCGCAGAGAAACCAAAATGCTTGTTTACAAAGCCATTGTACTACCAACCTTACTGTATGCTTGTGAAACATGGACCACTTATAAAAGCTATCTCCAACTCTTCGAAAGATTCCGTCAACAGTGTCTGTGAAAATTTTTACACATCACGTGGGAAGACGGACGAACTAACACCAGTGTACTGGAAGAAGCAAAGATCACCAGTGTTGAAGCAATTATTCTTCAACATCAACTTCGTTGGAATGGTCATGTTGTGCGGATGCCTGATTATTGTCTTCCAAAGCAACTACTCTATTCCGAACTTAAAAATGGAAAGCGTAATGCTGGTGGTCAACAAAAGAGGTTTAAAGACTGTCTCAAGGCAAATCTAAAAAAAAGTAGTATAAACACCAACAATTGGGAAACACTTGCCTGTGAGCACTCCAATTGGAGAACAGCCTTTACCAAAGGCGTTATGGGCTTTGAAGACACTCGAACTCAGGACGCAAGGGAGAAGCGTGCTAAGAGAAAGGCACGCCTGGCAAATCTACACCGTGATCAACTCCCGCCCGAAAACCAATGTCCCCACTGTGGAAAGATGTGTGGATCAAGAATTGGCCTCCACAATCACTTAAAGACTCATTGTTAAAACCAGGTTTATGGAAGACAATCTTACTCAGCTACAAGTGATCGCCAAAGAAGAAGAAGGTGTGGGGGGCGGGTGAGGACCCTTCTCTGTTCCACAAGAAGGGCCAGTTGTAGGGCAGTTCATAAGAATTGCCATTCAAACTTGGAACAGCATTCTCACACTCTTAATTGGACCAAGAGACTAAGATGACTAAATGCCCATTCGGAACATTGTGTCAGTTATCCTTTCGGAAGGAGGAAAAGGCAAGGAAGCAGAAGGAAACAGAGTTACTCTGTATTAATTACTTGCTTACCCTGCAACTTCTGAGTTTTTCATTGGAAAGGGGTTGTTTTTAAAAAAGCAACAGTGAGGTACCAAAAGGTTTGAACAAATAAGTTAGTAGGGGGGAAGCAAATAACAGAAATACTTGACGAGGGAAATATCAATATGTTTAGTTGCTTCTTTTTAGGAAATCAGTAAACTCTGGGTCTTAAGTTATAGAGGTCTGCAGCTTCAGACTAAAAAGTGAATTTACTCTTGTGATTGCAGCATGGCCTAAAATGAGACACTTTAAAAATATACTTTAGAAAACATTCAGCAGATATATAAAACTGGTGCAAGCCAATTAAGGCAAAACAAGGATGCATTTGAATTTCAGACAAACAAAACAATTCCTATCCAGTAGAGTCTTTGAATTCCTATCCAGTAGGGCCTTAACCCTTCAAAAATGTAGTTTCCTACTGATATGTCTGGCTTAGTCTATGTCTTCAGAGGTATTGTGATTTGTTTGTGTGCTGCAAAACATATCTGCAATATGTTCTTGGAGGTGTTTTTTTTTTTAAAGAATAATTGAATTCTTAATTTTATTTAGGATTTACATCAGCAGGTGGCCTTTTTAATGACTCTGTGATGTTCTAAACTTCGAGAACATTTAGTTCTCCCCCCACTCCCAAAAAATAGCATTTGCTGTTTGCTCAGTATGTTTCCGGTGCAAATTGGTTTGACCTTTTTTCATCATCTGTGCCAAGTCTCTGTGGTACTGGGCATAGTTTCAGATCTGTGTATGTAGATTTCTTTTTAAATGTTCAATGAGGGAGATTCTTAAGTTTGCCATGGCTGATCATAACGCTGCATATTTCTTTCTTTTTAAAAACATTATTAAAATTTGTAAAATGTGACAAAAAAAATTACATACAAACAAAAGGAAATAACAGCGGGGGGACCTGTGAAATAATGTTTAACATAAGACCCAGCAGGAGAATGCGAAACAATTACAACATTTTCCATGCAAATAGGTAAATCCTTAAATTAAGTAATTCACATATAGACTTACCAAATGAAAAAACAAAGGACATTACACATTTCTGTGGCTCTATGTAGCTAATTAATCAAAGGCGGGTTCTCTGGCTTTCCCTTTTTTTGTAATCAGGAGTGCATGTAAAGGTAAAGGTAAAGGGACCCCTGACCGTTAGGTCCAGTTGCAGACGACTCTGGAGTTGCAGCGCTCATCTCGCTCTATAGGCCGAGGGAGCCGGCATACAGCTTCCGGGTCATGTGGCCAGCATGACTAAGCCGCTTCTGGTGAACCAGAGCAGTGCACATAAACACTGTTTACCTTCCCACCAGAGCGGTACCTATTTATCTACTTGCACTTTGACGTGCTTTCAAACTGCTAGGTGGGCAGGAGCAGGAACCGAGCAACGGGAGCTCACCCCATCGCGGGGATTCAAACAGCTGACCTTCTGACCGGCAAGCCCTAGGCTCTGTGGTTTAGACCACAGCACCACCTGCATACCCATGTTGAAATGATGTGTGTCCCATCAAATGTGTGTCAGAGCATTATAAAAACATAGAGAACATGGTTTGCATATAGGAAGTGTCAGGTTCAGTTTCTCACACCTTCAGTAAACAAGAAGAAGGGATGGGGAAGGTCGTCCTCTGAGACCTTGAGGCAACACTGGATATGTGACTCAATAGTCTGCATCAACATGTTGTCACTGCCCATATAATGACAATGGAGAGTGGTGATCAAGGTTGCATGAGATCTCAACCTGAAGGGCATCTGGTGGGTGATGTGGTCCAACACCAGCGCATTTCAGAAGACTGAAAAACTGAAGACTGGACTGTTTCTTGGAGCTACATAGCAGCTTGAGGCAACAGCAAAACTTGTTCTGTAAAGAGAGAGAGAGAAAGGGGGGGGAGTTTTATCTTCTGCCCCATCTGAAAATGGTTGGAACTCAACACCTTCCCTGTAAAAGCCCCCCAAAATGCCCCTCTTCACTTTCAAGGGAGACAAATGGCCTGACAAAAGGAGGGGGCAGTGTTTTCAGCTCAGTGCTAAATAGCAATAATTTTCCACGTGTTCTGATTTCAGTTATACTGTGCTCTGAGAATCAACGCGTTCAGTCCAGTGGGATCTGCAAGCTATTTTTAGCACTTGATCACTCACGTATGATGCAACGGAAATGGTTAGCCATTATCAAAGGCAAAACTGTCAGTGTTACTTATATTACTGATCCTCTGTGACAGAACTATTTTATTGTTGCTGAAAAGACTAAAATTGCTCTCCATTTAATGAGGAAATGATTTCCTCCAAATTGACTTTGCCTGTACGGCTGCCACAAAAGTTAATCTCTGACAGCTCAGCTTCACTTTTTGACCGGTTCACCATTTCAGCCTCTTTTTTCTCTATGCTATCTCCCCCATCTTACAAGCCCTGGGCCCACCTTCCTCTGCAACTGTCAAAGTACTTTATTTTCAGTAGCTGAGGTGCTGATTTGTCTAGGAGGCTCCACAGACACACATTTCTGCATGCTTTCAGTATAAAGAGTGAGAAATTGAAATCACCTCCTTTTTTAAGAGCTGTTTTGCAGGACTCTTCAGCATTCCATCATGTTTTTCACCGGGTCAGTATTATTCTCACTACCTTCTAAAACAGCATCTGTTCTACAAATGAAGCTACCACAAATACTGAACACAGATACAGGTTTTCCAATTTATCTGGTTTATTTGTATAATATGAGTCAATTAAATTTGCACAGAGCAAACCTCCGCAGTTGGGACTCTCTTCTCTGAGTCTTTCAATTTCCCTATAGAGTTTTAATACCTGATTATGATTGTTTTTTGTAATTAAGATTTAAGTATCCAATCCCCCAAGACGTCTCATAGAGAGCACTGCCAGTTAGCTGCTCACCAGCCTTCTCAAGCACACCATTGCTTAGCCACAGAGCATTTTCTCTATTTTAGTACTGTCTTTGGACAAGTACACAAAATCCAGTGACAGATAGCCAAAACCTACAAACAACTGTAAGCACACATGGTAAAATGGCCAACATATACCTAAAGCCAACATGCTGGCAGCTCTCTGCCCTCTAGCTGACCAGGAAGCACCTTGGGTCATCTGCAGCTGATAGATTCTCAGACTACTGAGAAAAGCCTAAGGGATCAGCTGTCCCTAATGTATATCATGCCATGACCTAGTTAGCGGAAGGTCACTTGCAGCAGTGTTAAGAGGATGTGTCAAAGCATAGGCGCCAACTCTAGGGAGCGGGTTCCCTTGCCTCCCCCATAATTTTCTTCTTGGGGCACAGCCCCCTCAATATTTTCTCCCCTTGCCTGCCTGCCTTCTCATCTCCATCCTTTCCTCAGTCTGCTGTCTCCCACAAGCCATGTCCCTCCAGCCTGTTAAAGGTATAGAAATGCATCTCCCTTTGCAATTGTTGACTTTGCGATGGCCTGTGATGGCCTCTTGGCCCAAACCTTTTACGCCAATGCTGGTATTGTGTCCTCAATGATTAGATAGGAGTGCATTTAATAGGCCCAGCAACCTGTTCTTACCATTTAACTTTTTAAGCTGAGCCTTAGTAATATTTATTCAGAGTTCAGTGGGAATGCACATGGCTGCTGGTTTTATCCTTTAAAGTGTGGTGAGGACAACCACAGGCCTGCAGGTGAGACACACCTTTTTGAAGTCTCTGCGTGGCTCTTAGGACTCTCCCTAGGCCACACCTCCTTTTCAAGCCACACCCCTCTCTTGAAGCCACTCCCCTCTCTTCAGAGAACCTTCCTCTCTGACTCTGCTCCAGTGTTTCTGCCTTGGCATGGCATCATAAATGACGCAGCTTTAAAATTCACACTGACAGATTAGCATGTGGCCTCCCGCCATAGTTTCTTCAGTTTTCATTTCACTCTATTAAGTTATTTAAATATATATATATATATATATATATATATATATATATATATATATATAAAATAAGATCTCAAGAGAAATGAAGAAAGGCTAAAGTATAAACTGCACTATTTAATGAGGAAATGACCAAACAAAATAAGGGGAGAGGGTAACGTAGGTGCAAGTGATAAGAAAACCATGAGGCAAATTAAACTGCTTGACGTTGTGTAACCACCACAGGGAGTTCCAAAGTCTTGTGGCTCAAAATGCATGCATTTGAACTGTAATAACACTTACATGCTGCTGCAATCCATTTCCTCCATATAATTTCCCTCTGCATGGGAGGACCCAGTTATAACCTTTATTACGTTGCATTCATCACATTAAAAATAATTATGTGGTTTCGATTTCAATTTCAAGGAGATGCTCACTGCATGGAAGACAGTTGTGGCTACATATTAAAGACAGAATAAAAGGCTGAACATTTCCTACATGCAGACTGAGCATTTACTACATACAGGAAACCTAGCAGAGTTTCTTTCATTGTGGGAGCAGGGATCTACAATACATCTTTGTATGCTCTGAACACCAAGACATATCGCGTCCCCTGCCGCGGCCATCTCCTCATAGACTGCAGTGGAAGCCAGTACATGCTTATAGGCTGAACCCATTGAAGGGCAAGCACAGTTGGCCATTCAGCTGCTGGACAGAGACTCAAAGATGTGCTCTCCCAAGACAACATTCCCAGCATGTTCACACTTCTGTCTCTGCAATGACTACACTGACTTGGTTATGTTCATAGAATGGAAGACTGCAAGATCCCTCTTTAGGGAGATGGCTCTTTGAGGAGATGGCTTCAGGCATCAAGCCTGCTGGCCAACCAGCTGCATAACAAAGATATCTGCAAAAATGACACAAAGGATTGTAACACCAATCACGCTGGGCCGCAATCCCTTGCAGACTGCAGTGCCTGGAGACAGACAGTCAAGTTGTATATTCACAGCAGTGACCAGAAGATGAATGACCATTGGGAGGAGTGCAGAAAGAAGAAATGCTATGGTGCGTCCACATCAGCCTAACAGGATGCCTTCATCTGCCTCAGCTACAACAAAACATGTCTTTCCCACATTGGTCCCTATAGCAACAGCAGGCGCTGTAACTCTTCAATGATTTGACTTCATCCCCAAAGGCGCACTCCTTCATTGTCTCCCAAGACAGACAGTTGCTGCTGCCACCACCACCAACAACACAGGCATAGTGCTACTGTAGCTAATTCCTCCATCTGCTGCCATCACACAACACCAGCCAGTAAGTTGCAGGAACTGGGGACTTCCCTGATCCACTAGCTGCTGCACATCGATGGCTTTTTACTACCTTTCACACCACTTCTTGAGCTGACGCTGCTATCCACTGTCTGAGCTGAAGGCCACCACAGCACTATTTCTCCCAAGTACAACCTGTACTATTTCTCATAAAAGTAAATGACTGCCATTGATGAATCTATACGAGAAAATAAAGAGATGGGTTCAGAGACACCTGTCCCTTCCCCCCAGGAACTCCAGCTTCTGGAGTGAACTGCAAATTCTTACTCAGCTGTGTCCCAGGTAGCATCCCAACTTATTTATTTTGCCCCCATAGAATGAAGAATACTGTTAGACCCCATGTGCGTAAAAGAAGAAAGAGAGAAAAAAGCCCAAGCTGTATTAACCAGATTGTTTTACTGGTTTCTGTTACACAAGAGCTGAATCAGTTCTGATAGCAGTGCCACTATTCCAGGACAAAGATTACCCCCAGTTCTTGGGGACAGGTGTGTCCCACCCTCTGGCTGCATTATGGGTGCCATAAAATTATGCAAAGGACTTACGCTCCTTCTGAAAAAAAGCACATAGAAAGAAAAATAATTTGTGGGTGTTTTGTTTTTTGTATGGCACTTACTCTTTAAGCTCTGATATAATTATAATTATAATGTTTAATATTTTATCTGTGGTTTGTTGGTTTGTTTGTTTGTTTGTTTGTTTGTTTGAAAAACTTATATTCCCCCAGCTTCATCCTCGGAATCCCCATGTGCAACAGTTGGGGTGGCCCTCCTTTCTACATATGGAACACACCTTCATGTGGAAAATGTGTGAAGGGAACTAATGTTTAAAACAAATCATGAAATTCGACTGATCATTTTTCCAGGCTCTGGTTGGTATTCCTACAGTTGCAGAAAGCCATGATAATTCATACTCGAATAAGTTTATTTACGATTTGGGCAGTGTGTCTTCTGCATTGATATACATGAAGGCAGGAACGAGATGGATGCATTTAAGAAGGAAAAGGTTTTACATACTTTTAAAGAAAAAAATAAGGGTATTTGTTCCCGAGACATTAAATATACTTAGATATCAACCAGGAATTTATAATGTAACATTATAAAGATTTCAAGGTGATTTGCTTTTATGCTGTGGAAATCCCTGTGTTCGCACTTTTCCCTTATGTTTCCTAAGCATAATCACATATTAGTTGCAATTTTCTTTGAAACAGGAGACTTAATTATGCAAAGGAGGCATGCTTCTTCATATAACAGATCTCTTTTTTTGAAGAAGAAAAAACCTCACACTACAGGTATCCAGTTTGTGTTAATACCAAGATTGGAAACTCATTACCACTAAAAATGTCACTTCTGATGAAGCATTTAAAAAAATTCCCAGAATCAAATTTAGGATGTCTTTACTAAGCTGTTTTATGGTAGAGCCTACCATTGGAAATGTGATGAGTCTTCATGTAAAAATGCTGATTTGAATTAGATTTAGAATATATGTCATCCCCAATTAGCCTTCCCTTCATCAAAATGATCTCACAAACACGGAGAATGAATCTTTATTTCCTCCTTTGCACATGGGAGGTCATTTGTCAGATTTAATATACTTCTACCTATGTCTTCCTACATGCTTTGGGTTCAAGATGGATGACCACAAACTGCATGGAGGGAAAAAGTATCATTGAATATTTGAATTCTGTTTTAATGAAGTGCTGAAAGCGGTAACGCATTCTGTTGTAAATTACAACTGAATTTACAATAGGGAAAATACCATGTTAATCCCAGCTGGGCCTCAAAGTGTATATTTTGATATAAATACAGTTTTACATACTCAGTTGATAGGTTTTGCTCAAGTGAATGCAGTTGCCTGCCAAAAAAAAAGAAAGAAAGTTTGAAAATACATAATGACTGAATAGAGCTGTCACCGTTTCTCTGACTTGATGACTGATCTATATAATTCCTTAGTGTTGTATCAAACAAAGTCATCCTTTTAGCACAAGGACTTCCATTTGTGCAAGAGAACTTACTTTCCTCTTCTCCTTTGTATGTCGCCAAATTCTGTCCTCCAGAACAGATTTGGGGGATACCAGGGAGTTACAAGGAGAGGAGAGGGAAGGGAAAGGATGTTCCACTGAGCAAGCAGAAGTCCATGCAGAAGGATGAATTCAAAGGAATACAAAGGAATAAGCTTTTCCCCCCAAAAAAGAAAATCCATTGCATGGACAGGCGGAGTCTCCCCAACCCCAGGCGACCCCCAAGTGGAATAATGACTCAAGTCAACATGGAATGAAAATTGGCCACAACTTTATTAAGTTTCACATGTACGGAAAACCTTGGCTCAGGCATTGGGTGTTTATCCTTCCCAGTCCCCAGCCGGGGATCTGGGAGACTTCAGGGTTATCCAGTATGTGGGGGGGGGGGTTGGGCTGGCTTTAGAGAACATATGTTCAAGCAGAGAACCCGCCCCCCGTTTCGCCACCATTGGAGGGGAGAGCATTACAACCTCTCAGCGTATGGCCAATGCCTCCCCTCAAGACCCCTTTAACGGGGAACCCTGGTATCACCGCCACAAAGGGGACGTGGGTCATGGCTTCATGCCCCTCCTCCATTTAGGAAGATAGACGAAAGGATTCCACCCAAGGCCCGAAACCGCCAAAGTTGTGACATTTTGCTATGGGGAAGGCAAAACCTGCCAATGCAGGGAAATTCCTTTCCGGCCCTTCAACTGCGACCTTGACGTAGCAGCACCCGCGTACCTGTGGAGAAGAGGTTAACCTGCAAAAGAAGACTTAACTGAGGGAGGGGAGGGTGGGAGAAGCTCTGGAGCCGACTGCCGCTTCTCAGGTAAGATTCACCTTCTGTTGTGTGGGCAGGACAGTCCCTCCCCTTACCTGGCCAATTCCCTGGCAACGCCTCCCCAGGCGGGATTGGGTGATTGGCTGAGGTAGGCGGAGACCTCTAGGTTTCCTGCCTGGGGAGGATGAAGCCAGCCTGAACTACGAGGAGTCACACTGGGATCCGGGGGGCTGCGCGCAACCACGCAAAAGGCACCCCCATTTGATGTGGGGAGCGGTCATTCTATAATAAAAAAATGACCTAATCTTATATTTTTGGGGAGCACAGTGATTTGGGAAGTGCCAGCTCTAGGATTTTGGCACCTTTGGGCTAACCACCTACAACAGACCTCTTTCACCTATAAGAGACACAACATGCAAACCAATAATTTTTTCATGTTGCTACTGTTTTCTGTGCAGAATTAGAATGATGGGACTGTTGGGTGCAGAGTCAACCTTTTCCCAGCGCTGGGGTGAAGGCAGACACTTGACCTCACTGCCCTTGGACCTGAGGCCGAAAATACACTTTTCTACACTAACAGAATCCTCATTGCCAATCTAGCAACAAATACTTCAGAGTAATGGAGCAAGATGTTTTCCACATGCTTATGACTGTACATACAAAATCCAAAAGAGAAATCTAACACCTGTTTTTGAGTGAAACTTTGAGCAAACATTTTAGCACACCTCAATCAGAAATCCGGTAAGCTTGCCAGGCATCTGATAAACATCTGTTTCCTGCTTGGCAGGGGGTTGGACTCGATGGCCCTTGTGGTCTCCTCCAACTCTATGATTCTATGATTCTATGATTCTATAAACAGCTTCAGGGGTTGGAACCAGCCCAATTCCTAGCAGTTGGAAAACCCTGATATAATCTATAGTCCACTAATTTGAAATAATTTGAAATAAAAATAATGTTCTTTATTTGTTTAAAATAAAAAATGCCCATAAAAAGGAACCATATATATATTTTTTATTTTAAAAAAATCATCCAGAAGGAGAAAAAAGGAATGAACTCACAAGCTATAGAGATAAACAAGTACGGCATAAGAATATTCAGCATCCTATTCTTGATCTTGATTTTGATCTCCTTCCACAGGGCCTGTAAGACAGAGCTATTCCGCCTGGCCTTCAATTTGAATTAGCCTGATCCTCTATTCCCTTTTCCCTTTCCTCTTCTATGAAGAAACCCTTTCTGGGACCCCACATTTAAATTCTTCCCTGGTCTCCTTGCTGGCCCTAGTAGGACCAACTTGGCCAGTTAGCCCTGGTGATCATTTGATGCCTACTGACTGGGGTCACTCCCCCCCAAAAAAAGACCCCTGAATTTTTGAATTTTATTTTATTGATATTGACGCTGCATTTTATGTTGTATTTTATGCTGTTTTTAAGTCACATTTTAATCAATGTTTTATATTTGCTGTTAACTGCCCTCAGCCCGGTTTTTAAACCAGGAAGGGTGGGGTATAAATAAAAAAAATTATTATTATTATTATTATTATTATTATTATTATTCCTACAGGGGTCAGCAAGTTGCTTCCATGAAGCCCATTGAAAGGGCATTAAGGCAGTAGCCAATCTCACTGGGCCCATGAGAACCACCATTTTCACCTCATACACCCCTTGGAAACATGATCACATAACACTACTTCCACACTATTTTAAAAGTTCGTGGCAGAAGCTGCACTTCCTAGTTTCCCAGCTTTTGTTTTACCTTTAAGGAAGTTAGATGAAAGTGGCAGGGGGGAATGGTTAGAAAGCTCTTTCGACCATCTCATATTACCGTAAGCTTAAAATAGAAGATGTATCAAAATCTCACCACAACAGAATTTTCACTGGAGTTTATAATGTTGGATTCAGAACTTGGCAAGCAAATTATGATGGGGTTAGTTTGCCTGTTGCTATTTCTTCATTGCACCCTCCATGAATCTCCTTTGAAAGCCATCTAAAGCAGCGACAAACACCACACCTTGTACCAGCAAATTTGTATAAATCAATCATATGTTTTCTCTTGCCTTTTGAGAATCTATATCCAGTCCTGATGTCATGATAGGAAATAAGCACGACTGTATCCACTTTCCCAAAGCCATACATAATTTTAGAAACTTCTATCACATTTCTCTTAGTTAACTTTTCTTTTTCTAAAATAAATTGGGGGGGAAATCCCAAATTCTTCAGCCTTTCATCATATAGAAAGTGCTCCAACTCCTGGATCCCTTTGACTGTCCTTTTCTGCACGCTAGTTTTAAGATAGGGTGACCAGAACTGTCCATAATATTCCAAATGAAGCCTCATCAAAGAAAGAGGAGATAAGAGGTTGGTTTGTTTTTTGGCATTTGGCTGGTAAGAAGCAGATCTGTAGGGAGCGGCTGTTACTCTTGGAAGGTGATGCTGCTTTAGAACTAGTTCTGCCAGCATACATGCCTGCTTTCCATCTGTACGTTTGTAAATAGTAAATTGCAAACGGCACCCTTCAACTCCAAATGGATCAAGCAAAGTCTCCAATGAAAATTTCCATGCTTAGAGTAATACATGGAGCAAAACGGAAAGAGATGCTTCCACTTAGATCAGGGATAGGAAACCTGTCAGGCCTTCAATGCTGTTGGACAAGTAGTCCTGCCATCCTTGATGTTTGGCCATGCTGGTTGGGGCTCATGGGAGATTGAGTACAAAGTCACCATCCCTGGTTTAGGTCATTCTCTTCTTAAGCAACTAGGGTTGGTTCCAAATGTTGGAATCCTCAAAAAAAAAGTGGGGAACCAAAGTATTGGAAGACACAAGAGTTACCCACCCTGGAAGAGTGGCAGATGAAGGTGACGGATTATATGGAATTGGCGGAAATGACTGGCAGAATCCGAGACCTGGGAGAAGAGTTGGTGGAAGAAGACTGGAAGAAATTTAAAGACTATCTTCAGAAATATTGTAAAATTAATGAATGTTAAAATGATGTTGGATTGAAAATAAGTGGCATTAGCAACAAAGTTAATAAGAATATGCAAAAATGAATTGATAATGGATGAAAATATAGAGTTATAATATGTTAAGATACAGAGTTAAGATAAACGAAAGAGGGTAAGGATTTGCTGATTTGATTATTTAAATGGGAATACAAAAAGGGGAGGTGTGAGGAGGCCAAGGAAATAAGTTAATGAGTTTAAAGTTACAAAAAACGGATTTGTTTTTAATTCTTTTTTAGCTATCTGTCTTTTGTATTTTGTATTTTTATTCTTTTTTTTCTTTTTCATGTATTTTTCTATGTTCTTTTTTTTGTATCTTTTTCTTTTTATATGACCTTTTTTCATTTTGTAAACGTATGTTTTTGTAAAACTTCAATAAATATCTTTAAAAAAAACAAAACAAAAAAAGTGGGGAATTCTTCAAGGGACCTTGAAAGCATAGTATGGTCAGGCAGAGAGCATCCCCCCAATTCATTCAGAGGGAGGGCAAAACACTGATACTTTCACAAAATAAGATTATTATTATTATTATTATTATTAATTTAATTAATTAATTCAATGTATATACAACCCTTTATCTAAAGACCCCAGGGTGGTGTAAACATAATTTCCCCCCCACATAATATACATAATAAATCAGTCACAGAAAAAAATCGTAACAGTCCCCCCCCCACACACACTTTTAAAAGGCCTGGGTAAAGAGAATATTTTCACCTGGCGCTATGTGGTGCCAAGTGAGCCTCTCTGGGGAGAACATTCTACAAACAGGGAGCCACAACAGAAAAGGCCCATTCCCATTTTGTCACCCTCTGAACTTCCCAGGTAGGAGGGATGACAAGTGCATGGTCCAGCTCAGTTCAAGTGGGGAGAGGTGGTCCTGAAGGTATCAGCTTCCTGAGCAGTGTAAGGTTTTGTAGGTCAGCACCAGCGCTTTGAAATGGGTCCAGAAACTAATTGGTAGCCAGTACAGTCAGGCCAGGATTGGTGTTATATGTTCAACTCGTCTTGCCTTGGTGAGCAACCTGGCCATCAAATTTTGCACCAGCTGAAGTTCACAATTCTTCTTCAGAGGCAGCCCTGTATATGATGCTTTGCAGCAATCTAACCCAGGAGATGGCGATGAGAGGCTGCATCTCCTTTGAGCTCTGCAGTCTGCAATATGTTTTTCGTTAGCTTTTAGTCTCTTTTTAGTAATCTAACCTAGAGGTTACCAGATCATGGGCCACAAAAGTTAGGCTATCCCAGTCCAGACAGGGGCATAACCTGACCACCAGCCAAAGCTAACAGAAGGCACCCATGGCCACCATGGCCACCAGCCAAAGCTAACAGAAGGCACCCATGGCCACCATGGCCACCTGGCCTCAAGCGACAACAATGGGTCCAGATGAACCTGCTCCTTTAGAGGGAGTGTAACCCTCTCAAGAGCAGGCAGTCTCCCATCCATCTGGTTTAGGGAACAACCCACTAACAGTGCCTCTGTCTTATCTAGAATAAGCTTCAGTCTATTGGTTCTTATCCACTCCATCGCTGAGGCAAGACAATGGTCCAGCACATCTGCTACCACACCTGCAGGTGTACAGAGAAAAATATATATGGCTGACTTTGTGGCAGTATGATGCTATCTTGTTGTCCTGCACAATCTCTGATTGGTTGTGATCACCTGGGGGGTGGGAAATATCTACAAAGCAGAAACAGTGGGGGTTGACAAAAGAGATTCAAATAACAGCCAAAAAATAAATTACTGTTCAGATGGGAGAGTATTTCATAGCCATGACAGCCACGCTTCAACTTTGAAAATGTTTGTAGATAAAAATTTGGCACAACTCTAGTTCCAGCCCAGTTATCCTCCCTAACAATTCATGATATTAGTCCTCTTAGATTTTTGCCAATTTGCAATATAATTTCTCCGTGTGGATAATGATGAAAAGATTAACCTTTCTGATATGTGAAGCATTCTAATTCTTCTTCCTCTTTTTTTTAGACCTGGGATGGCATATTTATATTGACATTTATACTGATTCGTTTTATGACATAGTGAAGGTGATGAACAGGCCTAGGCAAGAGGTCACCTTGTGTCAAGGCTGGTACCCAGTCTGTCAAACACACCGCATCCAAGTCTGCTAATGAGGAATTAACTAGACAGAAAGGGGGCATTTTACTGTTTTCATGCAATCCCAACCTGTTAAACAATGCTAATCAGGTGTTTATTAAGTAAAACCATTATGCCACACTTGCTGTAGCCTTTACCATATGTCAGAGAGGTTGTAAAATATTATTCATTAGATTTAAAGCTGATTAATAAGAGCCATTTAATAGGGGTGCTTTCTTCCTTTCGCCTCCAGCTCAGCATATGCATCAAGGTTAAACTAATATCTGGAGAAAGCCTGTGAAAAGTTATCACTTTTTAAAGAGTAGATCATCTTTAACAATTCATTTAAGATTTTCAGCCAGCAGAATGTGCATCATTCATCTTCTTGTTAACTGATAAACGTATGAAGAAATAAATCAGCAACTAAAAAAACAGCCAGAAAACAAGTGGGAGACGGAAACAATAAGCAAGTTATCACAAAAGATGTTGTATTAGCTGAATGAGGCACAACTTCACAACTATGAAATGTACAGGTATGCCCAGTGCTTAGCAACTGTTGATATTTACATAAAAATTGCCCATTTGTTAAAATGGTATAAAGTGTGACATGAGGGTGCAACTGCAAAAGGAACAATTTTGAGACAGACATCTAGGGTGGGGTGGAGAGGGGAGCAGGGAGGGTCTTGCCTACAAAGGGTTAAAAGGTAAAGGTAAACCATTAGGTCCAGTCATGACCGACTCTGGGGTTGCGGCGCTCATCTCGCTTTATTGGCTGAGGGAGCCAGCGTACAGCTTCCAGGTCAGCATGACTAAGCTGCTTCTGGCAAACCAGAGCAGCGCACAGAAATGCCGTTTACCTTCCCGGCGGAGCGGTACCTATTTATCTACTTGCACTTTGATGTGCTTTCGAACTGCTAGGTTGGCAGGAGCTGGGACCAAGCAATGGGAGCTCACCCCGTTGCGGGGATTCGAACCGCCAACCTTCTGATCGGCAAGTCCTAGGCTCTGTGGTTTAACCCACAGCACCACCCGCATCCCTCTACAAAGGGTTAGACCACAATAAATTTGTTCTCCTTTAAGAGGCCACCAAAACTCTCCGTCCAATCTTATGATGAATGAGGCACAACTAAGCCCACTGAAAGCAATGAATTTAGGTGTTATTAATTCCATCTAGGCTTGCTTGTTTTACTGCAAGAGACAGAGCTACCCTTGGGGAATTGACGTCCATTTACTTTTTCCAAGTTCTGCGTAAACATTCGTAGCATAGTTGGAATGTGCCCTGTAATTGAAGCATGATTTGTTTCTTGGGGAATGCTGCATTATTTAAACAGTACACCATCATTTAATAGATGGATGTTTGTGTAGCAAACAGCCTCAGTTCACAGGTGTCAGCAATTATATCACAAAGGAGTCTTCAAGTGCCCCAGTTCTCCACCAGTTATACAGCCCACGGAAACGTTCAGATTCATTAAATTTCATACTCCTCCCTGTACATCTTGCTCCAAAATCAGTGACATTGTACCACGAATATTCGGAGGGTGTGTGGACTAGTCATTGAACTTCCATTTGCTGCTATGGTGAGTGTGGGGTTGGTGGGGAGAGGACAACCTTCCTGTAAGCTTCTCCTATAATTTACATTTTCTGAAAAGGCATCTTACACTGTTGTTATCAATGCAGATGATACAAAAAATTGGAAAGACGCCAAGCACATCAAGTTCTTCTTCGAAACGATAACTTCCCATAGTCCATCCCTGATGACAGTGCCTTGAATATCTTTAACTTTCCCATCAGAACCACTTAGTGTTACGAGGCTTCGCCACTGTTTGAACATCGCTACTATTGTCAGAACCAGGCAAACAAATTTATGATGATGTTCCTGGGAATAAGGAACTAATGCAAAGGGGATTTCTCTGTAGTTCTTCATTAACATTTCATTCATTACAACAAGGGAGTTATAAGAGTTTCCTTTTAAGCAAATTAGGTCACAGGGAAAAAAATACACAGCATGGAAACACAATGTATTACTACATAGAACAAAAGAGGTGGTTAATAAATTATGATAATGGAATTAGTCTACTGCTGATGCTGAAAGGCACATTTAAATATTGTGAAATTTACTTAGCAAGAGGAAACCTCTTACATGTATTCATAAAATGTTTTTCTCTCCTTTGTGCTGCCGTTATTGTCGTTCTTCCCTATGTTATTTCCCTCTGAGGGCGTGTGCAGCATCTACTTTAAGCATTTGCTTTGGTTTGTTGCAAAGCCAAAGGAGCTGTTTAAATAAGTGGAGGAAGCGGCAAAGAAACTATGAAAGGGAGAGGCAACTCAGAACAATTCAAGCAAATCAGGTTTAGAAATGAAGAGAGTTCAGGGAGATGGAAAGTGGAAATAACTTGCCTATTAAATGAGAAATCAATCATTCAATTATTTCTAAGCACTTTTTCCCAAGCAAGGACATAATGTGCTAGTTTACCAGGATGCTTTGGGTACAGTCCCTGTCTAAGTCCAAAGCAAATCTCCCATTAATTTTAATGACTATTACACCTGTAGTTACATCACAGCTGCTTAATTCGTTTGCTCTCATTCTGATTTTGTTAATGCTCCTAATTTGTGTAAGATTTTAGTGTTGTCTCAATCATTTCCTGAAACCAAATTCCACATGTCCTGTGTGTGTGTGTGTGTGTGTGTGTGTGTGTGTGTGTGTAGCTTCTTGTTGTTTGTCACTGTCTTGAGCATTAGTTAGAAGTTTTGGGAAATGAACTGATAGGAGGCTTCATGTTGGATCCAAATCAAAGCACCATGTCTACCTACCCACAGCTCTAAACTGAAGAGGTCCTTATTCAAAGTACCAGTGTGTTCTGAACTTGTTTTATTTAATTGTTTATTTTGGGCACACTCTTACTTGAAATCCAGAAACTAGGACAAGACATGGAGGGGGGGTGTAAAAAACAACAACATTGTTTGCAATCTGTCAGTAAAATTTGCTATTGCTTGTCTCTAACCCTTGAATGTAAAGATGGTTATGTCCCATGGTCCCTGTGCAATGACAAAAAGCAGTGAGAAGAATTGATTTCCCACCTCCGCAACAAAAACATCTGTAAAAGGGACCATATTTGTTAGAATTCTCATGGAATGAGATACATAGATGCCTGCTATTAGTCTTGAAATGTTCCATAACATTAGAGAAAATGTTCTTTAGAATGGCCACTCAAAACAATCAAAAGCTTTATAAATTTCAGAAGAGAGTTGAGCAGGTATTGTTCCAATTTAAAAAAAACCCAAATCTGTGATGCACTATATTGAAAACTTTGGAGATATTGAACAAATATTATTTCCCCATGAATAAAATATGTATTCTCTGAAAGGATAGCACCTGAAATAAGAACACTCTGTTTGCAGTTGTATTCCCACATACTTGGGAGTAAGTCCAAGACAAGCATAGGATTATGCAATTAGACATTTCAAAAGTGCAGTAGTGAAAACATTTTGCATGGGAGAAAGAGGTCTTCAAGTGTCAGTGTGTATCAGATCTTTCCATTTGGTTTAGGTATAATGACAATTTGAGCCTCACTTTTAAAAAATCAGTTCAATAGCCCTACACAATATTTTTGAGACTGGGATGTCAGTCCATCAGATCCTGGTATTCTGTGGCTTTTAGGCATGTAATAACTCTAGCTGGATTCTAACATTGAGTTGTGATAATGCCTCTTATTTGCCTGGATGTAATGAAAATGTACAGTACAGTGGTACCTCGGGTTCAGTACTTAATTCGTTCCGGAGGTCCGTACTTAACCTGAAACTGTTCTTAACTTGAATCACCACTTTAGCTAATGGGGCTTCCTGCTGCTGCCGCACCGCCGGAGCCCAATTTCTGTTCTTATCCTGAAGCAAAGCTCTTAACCTGAAGCACTATTTCTGGGTTAGTGGAGTGTGTAACCTGAAGCGTATGTAACCTGAAGCGTATGTAACCCGAGGTACCACTGTATGTGTAGAAACTTCTTACTTTTGCGTGGCTAGAAAGTACCATGTTATACAAAGGTATAAATTGTATTCATTGTTCCACCTCCTTTTGAACTTGGTTCTGCCCATTGCGACTTACTCCGAGGTGAGTATAGAATTGCAGCCTAAAATTCTTTAATCAACATTATGTGACTACTCAAACATCTTAACTGATTTTTATGTAATTTGGATGAGCATGGTAAAGAGCTTCACTAACTCTGCACTTCTCTGTGGTTGGCCAATGAATAGGTAGTCACCATGTGATCTGGAAAGCTCTTACAGGAAACCGACACTGAGAGCTATATTTGAATTAGACACTACATTTGGATTCGATCTTACATTACAACGGGTTACCTAATTGCTAACAGCCATATTGATTTTTTTTTCTTAGATTGATCACCAACATTTTGTCCAAAATTAAAACTGAAAGCGAATTTCAAGGAAGCCAAAGGAGTTTTCCTTTGTTCTGCATATTCCTAGGAAGCCATCAGATTTCAGCCAGACTGGAGATCAGAGTAAAACAGGGTTGCTTCTAAAATGAAACATGTGAAGAATCTTTGGGAAAGCCAAAATATTTTTGATAAGAATTTGAGTACAGAGGAAGAAGAGAGTTATAAACCTCTGTCTTTAGCTCAGAAAGTATTCTCCATGTTCCCTTAAACATCACCATCATTTAATCTCCATAATCATATCCATAGCTAATGATGAATATCTTCAACAAGATTCATCCTGCAAATTCTATTTGGTAGGGCTTTTATAGCTGTTGGTTAATTGTTTGACTTAGGGACGTGGGTGGCGCTGTGGGTAAAACCTCAGCGCCTAGGACTTGCCAATCGCATGGTCGGCGGTTCGAATCCCCGCGGCGGGGTGCGCTCCCGTCGTTCAGTCCCAGTGCCCGCCAACCTAGCAGTTCGAAATCACCTCCAGGTGCAAGTAGATAAATAGGGACCGCTTACCAGCGGGAAGGTAAACGGCGTTCCGTGTGCTGCGCTGGCTCGCCAGATGCAGCTTGTCACACTGGCCACGTGACCCGGAAGTGTCTTTGGACAGTGCTGGCTCCCGGCCTATAGAGTGAGATGAGCGCACAACCCTAGAGTCTGTCAAGACTGGCCCGTACGGGCAGGGGTACCTTTACCTTTAACTGTTTGACTGCCAGTCAAAGTTGGGATTTTCAATGGCATAAATATAAACATGTTTGTATGCTTAGTAGGAGGAATCATGGCTAAACTTATTTTAAGATGATAAACCCAAAGGGGGGGGGAGCATGAAAAATAGTTGCATGCCACCTTAATAAAGAAGGTGGAATGGTACTAGGTGCATGTGAATCGTAGAAAACTTAAAAGGAGATAATGTCAGAACTGAATCTTTATTTTCCTTACTAATTAATAAACATCACGCTGTGAATAACTAGTGATAATGTTCTAATAAGAAAAATCAATAAATTTGCACCCAGGGTCACAGTAATTGATGCCACAGAAGAGAAAAATGTATTTTCCATTGATCCTTTAGCAAACTTCTGACTAAAAAGGATAGGAAAGAAAGCCAATTACTGTGGTGTGCCTCTGAAAATGATAAGATTAAAAAAAAGCTAATTATGTGTTTTTGAATAACTACAATTTTTGATGAAAGTGAGTCGAACGAGGGCAGCCTATGTCTTCAGCACAGAGCTATTACTTTTGGCTAATTAAAATAGTTAACATTACCTTAAAATGTTCTTAAACCAAGGAACCAAGGAACAAACAGCTTGGATTTTGCTGTCAAACTTTCACCACTCACACTGCCGTCCTAACCCCACTTCCTTGGGAGTGAGACCCATAGAATTCACTAGGACATACTTCTGAGCAGACATGATTGTGCTGCAAGTCAGTTAAGTAAGTAGTCAATTCTTACTCGGCTGAGATAATTAAGATGAAAATAAATGCTGCAGCCCACAGTCATGCTTTATGTAAAGGGCAGCAAACCTGTGGACCTCCAAATGTTGCTATTGAACTCATGCTTGAGATTGGCTATGCACTAGACAAAGAGCAATACTGACAAGAGAGAGATCGTAGTTGCTTGTACTAACACTGTTGGCAGGTGTTTCACCTGAAATAGGATATTGTCTTTAGTGAATTTTGGATGGGGTTGTACTTACTCTAAAAGACCAGGCTGGCAGTCCTCTCTAGGTAGGCCTGTAGCTGTGGTCTCACACAGAAACTTTCAACAGCTATGGCTGCAGACTGTTTTAGACAGAGATAAGTCAATCACAGTTATTTATGTTGTCTCTCCCATTACATATAGGACAGGTGTCATCTTTACTGTCTTCCTGATACCTATTCCTCTTTCAACAAACCTTTTAAGTGGATATTTTTACACCAGTTGTTAGGAATGAAACCACATTCCTATATATTTTACTTTTGTAAAATTGCTTCAGGGGGTTTCATGGGAAGTGATTCACAAATTAAATTTGAGAAACAAAAAACTGAGACGGTTTTATGTTTTACTCAGAGTAGACCTAATGAAATTAACGGGCTGAACTTTATTATTTTCAATAGATCTACTCAGAGTAAAACTTCATTCAGTGCCTTCCTTGGACTACTCTGGTGCTGCCATTGATGATTGCTCAGAAACTTCGATTAGGATGAAATATGGTAGCTAGAATGCTAATTGGTTACAATTGTTAATCTTAAAATAACAGCTCTGGTTCCCCATCTGTTTCTGAAACCATTAATGAATGTTTTGAGATAGGTACTTTACAACTACCTTCCAAATTAGCTGGCCTTGTTGCATTTCAGGACCACCTGAGGTGAGACAGGTCATAACCCATGATAGGTGTTCTTCCTACACATCATCTCCAGAGTGACCCTACGAGTCAAACCTCAATGGCTAACTAATCTCCTTTCACTCTGATTGACTCCAATCAGCATAAAGAGTGAAAAGACTTATCCAAAAACCTCATTTTTCGTGCTGATTGGGTGGCTCAAAGATACTGGAGGCATGGAAGAACTTGCTAGGACCCTGCTGCAGAAATTTGTTGTTTTGTTGTTGTTGTTGTTGTTGTTTAGTTGTTTAGTCGTGTCCGACTCTTCGTGACCCCATGGAGCAGAGCACGCCAGGCACTCCTGTCTTCCACTGCCTCCCGCAGTTTGGTCAAACTCATGCTGGTAGCTTCGAAGACACTATCCAACCATCTCATCCTCTGTCGTCCCCTTCTCCTTGTGCCCTCCATCTTTCCCAACATCAGGGTCTTTTCCAGGGAGTCTTCTCTTCTCATGAGGTGGCCAAAGTATTGGAGCCTCAGCTTCACGATCTGTCCTTCCAGTGAGCACTCAGGGCTGATTTCCTTCAGAATGTGTAGGTTTAATCTTCTTGCAGTCCATGGGACTCTCCAGAGTCTCCTCCAGCACCATAATTCAAAAGCATCCATTCTTCGGCGATCAGCCTTCTTTATGGTCCAGCTCTCACTTCCATACATCACTACTGGGAAAACCATAGCTTTTACCATACGGACCTTTGTTGGCAAGGTGATGTCTCTACTTTTTAAGATGCTGTCTAGGTTTGTCATTGCTTTTCTCCCAAGAAGCAGGCGTCTCTTAATTTCGTGGCTGCTGTCACCATCTGCAGTGATCGTGGAGCCCAAGAAAGTAAAATCTCTCACTGCCTCCATTGCAGAAATAGTTATGGGTCTTGAATACTGGTCCCAACCCAGGAACCCACCTCTGCTCCGGATCCTTTACCCCAGCTGTCATTCCAGAGCTGTGCTTTCTTTACATGCAACTTCTCCCCAACTGGAAGCAGTAGAGCTTCATTTATATGACTATACCTAATTATGTGTCTGTGGATCACACCAAAATCCATGGAACTTAGTTCTGAGTAAATATTGTTAAGGTCAGACAAGAAGGCTGATTTCTGCATTAATGGTTTGGGTTGCTATTTATTGTTCATCAAAAAAGCTAGATGGTCAAGCCACTAAAAGATGCTGCTATTTTATTTGTATGCCTATATTTATCCACTGTATGTTGAGTAAACAAGCTGTAAGGTTTTATGAATTGCACTTTTCTTGTGGTTCAAGGGATATACAAAGCAATATTTTCTAATTTAATGGAGTAATCTGTGTTTTGAACCTTGAAGGATGACACTGTTTATTACCCAGGTTCTCCTTAGGTAATCTATACTATAGTCATTTGCAAAAAAGAAAAAGAGGGGGGATATAGGCTGGTACTTGTAATGTATTTCAATATACTCTTTTATTTCTATGCTGTCAAGATGCAAAATGGTTTCTTCTTCTGCCAGTGCTGAAGTATAATTTCTCCAACTTGTAGCATGGAGTCCCTTCTCCTCCTCTCTCCACAAAAGGCCTTGACTGTTTTGAAGAACTGGAGATGCTATTATTGTCATTTAGTGACTTAGGTCCTTTTGTTAAGAGTTCTTTATATTTTTGGCTGCCTGGTTTGTATTTACAGCCAGATGTGGCAGTATGTATATTCATGGTGCATGAGCCCTTGCGGTCCAGGGATCTGACGTCAGTTCTTCTAAGCAGTCTAGAGACCAGAGGCCAGGCCTAAGTGACAGGGAGGGGTAGGACCACACATCTGGCTGGCTTTCCATCTGTGGCATCACTGTGTTTATGAAGAGGGGGCGGTAGTGAGGAGGTCAGTGCACTCCTCTGGTGCACCTTGCAAATCTTGCTGCTGCCTCGCCCCAGCCAATATGTGCAACAATGCAGCTGACAAGAGGCCAAGTGCACGGCAGTGCCCCTCCTTGTAGGCTACCCTTGCCAGAGGCCTAATTCATGTATGTTTTGGATCCCGTAATCTTATCAACAGTGCTGGTTCCCACTGCTCCTGAGAGGCTAATGTGCCTGGTGCTTGTTTCTCCCTCCTGCTGCCAGTCAGGCACGACAACCTCTTGGCTTTCCTGCCAACGTGTAGAAAATGCCAGTATCAATATTGGGCAAATAAACTCTGTTTAGTTTAAACTAGAAAGTGAATGCTTCCGCAGTCACTTCTTTGCAGCCATACCAGAGGAGGGGAGTGGGAGCACTCAAGCAAGCTTGTTCACATAATGCTAGATGTTTAACATTATGTCCAAATCAGGCCATTTTGCATCTCACTGATTCAACATCTTGTAAACACTGAAATTGGCCTATGTACTATCCCTGTATCTTAAGAACAATCATAAGGAACTAAGCCTCACTGAACCGGGATTTAATTCTTCTTAAATTTTTGTTTCTCCTTCTCAAAAAATGAGAGTATTCTTTTTATACAGTGGTTTTTGGTCAGCTTTCCTGGTTCTTTGAAGGAAAGCAAGGGATCCTCAGTCAGAAGATCATTAATAGTGGACGAGATTGAAAGGTTCACCACTTTTTCTTAGTCCCTGAGACCATACTGCATTTCACTTAATTATGCTTACACAGTAGACTGAATCACCTGCAGTGTTGGTTATACAGTGGTGGTCAGTCAATATAGATAGCTGTGTTGCCATCCCAGATACTCCTGAAACAGGTGGCTGGCCTTGAGACTTCACCAAGGACTATTTCGAAGTAAATAACAGACTCCCAGCATATACTGGCATATACTGATACATAGTTAACTCAGCGGGGGGGGGGGTGATAGATTGATAGATAGATAGATAGATAGATACATGATAGACAGATAGATGATAGATTAGATAGATAGATAGATGATGATAGATAGATAGATAGATAGATAGATAGATGATAGATAGATAGATGATAGATAGATAGATAGATAGATGATAGATAGATAGATAGATAGATAGATAGATAGATGATAGATATAGATGATAGATTGATAGATAGATAGATGATAGATAGATGATAGATAGATAGATAGATAGATAGATAGATGATAGATGATAGATGATAGATAGATAGATAGATAAATAGATAGATAGATGATAGATTAGATAGATGATAGATGATAGATGATAGATAGATAGATAGATAGATAGATAGATAGATAGATGATATAGATAGAGCAACAGAAGAAGAAACATGACTGACTACTAAGAGATTCAGGTAGACTGAGCACAGAAGGAGGAAGTGCATCAAAACATACTAATTCCTCAATATCACAATGGACTTCCATATATTTCCAATACACAGTTACTTTGAGTTTAGAATTTGAGAAACAACCACAGGTGCAACCAGTTGTACTTCTTCACTAGTTGACTACCTCAAGTCAAGGTTCTTCAAAGTACTTCCAAGCATCTTTTTGTAGGTGGTGATGATAAGCAGTTCCTGACTTATCCAGAATTGCTGGATTCTTATGTGTGTGTGCATCAATAATATTCTCCCTGGAATATTTTTCATGGACATCGAGTAAGAAAGTAGGCAAGATGAATTTTCTGTTTCAAAATCTTCAGTGTTGTCACAGTTGTGGATGCTAGTGTACACGGTTATGTTTTAGAGACATATATAACATAATTTAGTATCAAACAAAACGAGAATGTACAATAAATCATTGTACAAAGGATAAACTTGGGGACAACTGTAATGAGAATTGGTAATTACAACAAGATGAGCTGTGGGGTTGCATTTCTCTATCTTAAATTCTTGACATTCCTGTCTCAAATCATCATGTCAAGTTCAGCACCGTCACATTGGCTTAGAACATGAGACAGCAAACATGACACAAAATGTCACAATAACCAAAATGATCTGTCAGCAAGTGGGGGGGGGGGAGGAGTAGAGTAACCTCTTCCCTTCCACATTAGTACATTCATTATCAGAAGAACTGTTTGACCCAATTTTTTCCCCATTTCCCATTGGTTTTAGATTGAGTTGTAGGCTGCCTGCTCCTCCCATAAATACCCTGCTTAAAAGTAAAAGAAAAAAAGGAGAGCAACCACAATACCTTTACCAATCCATCAGGCCAAGGGGCCATAAAATGCAACATTCTGTTTCTGATGGAAGCCCACCAGATGCTTCTCAAAATCATAGTCCTTATAATTTGTCACCAGAGTAGTCGTTATTCATAAGTTCAATCCCAGCTCCTGCCCACCTAGCAGTTCGAAAGCACCCCTAAGTGCAAGTAGATAAATAGGTACCGCTTTATAGCGGGAAGGTAAACGGCGTTTCCGTGTGCTGTGCTGGTGCTGGCTCGCCAGATGCCGCTTAGTCACGCTGGCCACATGACCCGGAAGTGTCTTCGGACAGCGTTGGCTCCCGGCCTCTTGAGCGAGATGAGCGTGCAATCCTAGAGTCAGACACAACTGGCCCGTATGGGCAGGGGTACCTTTACCTTTACCTTTAGTCGTTATTCAGAGGAATACTGCCTGCGCAAGGATGTTCCAGTTTGCTATCACAGTTCACTGTTGATATTGTTATTGGTCAACTAAGTTTTACTCAGAGTAGATAGTAATGAACATGCTGAAGTTAGGTCCATAATTTTAATGGTTCTACTCTGAGTACAACTTCATTGAACTCTACTTATGATGATGATGATTTTAAAAAATCTGACCTCCTCTTTACCATAAGGTCCCAAGGCAGGTTACAAGAACATGAAAATCCCATATTAAAATCAGTTAAAATCAGAAGTACAGGGTGGGTCCTAAACATGTCTCTATTCCCAGTGCTTTTTTCTAAAAAAAATATTTAGGGGTACTCTCATTTTTCTACTCATATTGAAATACTGCCCCTCAATGAGACCAAACTTAGATTCACAAAATGTTTAGGGGTATGCGTACCCCTGCGCACCCCCAGGAAAAAAACATACACACCGTCTATTCCTATCTATATCAGGTGTCAAAGGCCGGGTAAAGTGATGTGTCTTCCTCTCTTATTTTCCACAATTGGTTTGTCACCCATTCTGATAGTGCCACCACATGGAAGAAGAAGAGGAGTTTGGATTTGATATCCTGCTTTATCACTACCCTAAGGAGTCTCAAAGCAGCTAACAATCTCCTTTCCCTTCCTCCCCCACAACAAACACTCTGTGAGGTGAGTGGGGCTGAGAGACTTCAGAGAAGTGTGACCGGCCCAAGGTCACCCAGTAGCTGCATGTGGAGGAGTGGGGAAGTGAACCCGGTTCCCCAGATTATGAGTCCACCGCTCTTAACCACCACACCACACTGGCAGAAGACTTCTGTTGGTCCCTGATTCAGACACTGGCAACCCTAACCATTTAACATTAACAATTCCATAGCATCGAGTGCTTTCAAGACCATTCACCATGGAATCTACTAGTTGTGAGTCCATTTTATATTTTTTTTAAAAATCACGTGGAAAGACCCTAATAGAGCAAACAGAATATGACTGAAACAGCCCAATGCACAGCCAAATCCAGCATTTTGGGTTTGAGCCAATTACGTTCCGCTGAGGTCAATGAAACTAAATCAACTCAGAGCTGAGTATTTTAGCGTTGCTGGCTTGTGAAGTGGTCTGCCTACATCATAAACCAGCCTCTCTCTTTTTTTAAAAAAGTATTCATTAGAGGTGGCTGAAGCTCAGCCATAGCATCTGTTTATCCAAAGCCTCGCAACTGTATCCAATTTGTAGATGGGAAGTTAAGCAACCTGGCCAGGCTAACAATGCGAATCTTTCTGTTCGCATTAAAATGCTGGACATTGCTTGTCCCTTTGCTGCTAGTCCTCTTCTCTGTTTTGAATAATGACAACAATAATATTAAAAAGAAGCATGCTGTAAAATAAACCAGAACACTCTCTGTAAAGACAAATGAAAGAGCCAGATGCTTGATGCAAAATGTAAAACTTGTCAGAAAGAGCAATCGAAAAGTGTGTGTACATATATGTGTGGCTGCAGTTAATCTATTTATATGAGAGGGTGCACAGCCTCTTATATAAATTATAAAAGGTGATACAGTGGACTAAAGCTGCTTTCAATTTGCAGGGACCACTTGCATGTCAGCTGGGAGTCTCTCCCCCTGTTTTTCATTATTAGACGAACCAATTAAATCACTCACAGACAGTGCAGCGTACTCTGAACACACAATTTCTGGCTAAAATTCTTATCTGCCTTGATCTTGCCCTAACTCAGCAGAGTGGCTTCACTTTAAAAAAAAGAAGAAGAAGAGTTTTGCACGGTAAACTGGCACGTTCAAATGCTTGACATGAGAATTCTCAAACGGTCTTAACTAGATTTTGGCATTTAATAAGCCGTAAACTGCAGAAGCTATTTGCAGATGAAGTCTCATTTTTGTCCATCAGCAGGGGGCTGGGAGCATAATTAATTGAGTGAAAGTTAAAAGACGGACAGCATGGTTACATTTATGCAAATACCGCAGTAGCACATCTAACAGAAGAGGAAAAATAGCTCGTAACTGATTGGTTTGGGTTTGGCCCAAAATCCACAGGGCCCATTTAACCATAGCAGATTGTGCATGCAACAATTAAGTTCTATAGCGTGTGTTCTTTTTCTATTTTTTACTCATTGTTATTAAAACATTCTTGCCTGCAAGATAAGAAATACCAAGAAAAAAAGCACATTCTCCAAGCAGTCAAATGTTTAAGTCCAATGAGACAATTCTATTTCTGTTTGGGGTTGTTTTTTTAAAGTTTCCTTACTGATTATGAATGTTAAAATAAGCTAGCAAAACAAAAAATAGATGATGCCTGTGCCTTCGACCATATGCTGGTCTCTGCTGTTTGTTTCTTTTATTCATATCCCAGGCATATGCATCCTGGTACACCAAAAGGTTCTGTTTAATTAGTTAGCTAAAACTAGAGATCAGGACAGATGCTGGAGGTATTAACCTGGGCCCTGCTCAGAGTGATCAGAAGACGGGCTTCTCTTTTATAGATTTAAAGTCTCACTGTTGCCACAAGTACCTCAGTGTGGCCTGTAAGAGAGCAGGGAAAGCTGCAAGTAAGTTATTATGTGAAAATACATACCCATATGCTATACTTGTGCATATTTCATTTCCTTGGCTATCACCATCACAGGGATCTTGACTGCAGATTTTGTTTCCTTCCCTGCATTTTTCATTTGCCCATCCACAGTATTCAAAACATACTGTTTAGATCTCTTTTCCGTTCAGGGTCCAACAACACCCCATATTGTACATGAGAGACAGTGCTATGATTTTGTTAGCCGCAAGAGTAGGAGCCATAGGCCCTATCTGCATTATGTACTGAAAGCAATATAATACCACTTTAAACAGCCACGCCTTCTCACAAATTTGCTAAGGGGGCCGAGAAATGTTAGAAGACCCCTAGAGCAACAAATCATTGAGTTCCCTGGGAAGAGGGATTGATTGATTGATTGATTGATTGATTGATTGATAAACCACTGTGGAAATGGTAGCTCTGTGAGGGGAAAACAACTCTTGGTACCTTTAACAAGCTACAATCCCCATGTTATTCTGGAAATAGCTATGATTTTTTTAAAGTGGAATGATACTGCTTTAAATATACAGCGTAGGTTGTGCCATAGCAGAAGAAGAAGAAGAAGAAGAAGAAGAAGAAGAAGAAGAAGAAGAAGAGGAGGAGGAGGAGGAGGAGGAGGAGGAGGAGGAGGAGGAGGAGGAGGAGGAGGAGTTTGGATTTGATATCCCGCCTTTCACTCCCTTTAAGGAGTCTCAAAGCGGTTAACATTCTCCTTTCCCTTCCTCCCCCACAACAAACACTCTGTGAGGTGAGTGGGGCTGAGAGACTTCAGAGAAGTGTGACTAGCCCAAGGTCACCCAACAGCTGCATGTGGAGGAGCGGAGATGCGAACCCGGTTCCCCAGATTACGAGACTACCGCTCTTAACCACTACACCACAGGTTAGCTCCATCAGTGCAAATGGTGCTTAAGAGAGTAACACAGACAGATCCCTTTCCCAAGGGCCGAAAATGCAATCTAGATTTCAGTCGTGGGGGAGATACAAAAGAGACAGGGGGCAAATGCACAATAAAACAATAACAAAACAATAACCCTCACTCCCACAAACACATTCAAAAGACCATAGAATACAGTCATATCAGTTGCTTTTGAAATTCAAACCAAACCAAGTAAATATTGTTCAGCTGCCTGTTAAGCCCTGGCTTTTAAACTTCTGCTAGAAACATCAGTGGAATTTCTGGAGGTCGTGGTTCTGTTAAGTTTGCAACTCTTTGATTTGGCAAGCTCAGGAAGCAGCAGTGTGGCATGCATATAAAAAGGAAGCTCCAGCCAAGGTGCTTGCCAAAACAGCTCTATCAAGGTGGATTATGTAAAACTATATGCAGAGGGTCATAATAAGCGGTGTTAAAATGTTACCCTTCTGTGGATTGTTTAGGTTCTTTTGTACAGAACACAGTTTCTTAGTAGAAGAATGTATGTTGTGAAGGAAGTACTAAATACTTTATTACGGCACATAAAAAGAAAGAATTTAAATCTTGATAGAAAAACTATTTTTAGACAATGTATCCCCCATACACACACACACACACACACACACACACACACACACACACACACACACACATAGTGAATTGGTGGTCAACAGAGCAAACAGCAAATTAGCGGGGGGGGGGGGATTGTTATGCAAAGTCTCAGGTATGGTTCTAGATGCAGGAACTTTGCACGCATTGCTGCATACTTTGCATACCCAACTCTACCTCTCTTTGAAGTAGACCCTACCTGCCCATAGACTGTCTCACCAGAGAGGTGCATGCTCTGGTTATCTCCCGCTTGGACTACTGCCATGCGCTCTACGTGGGGCTACCTTTGAAAGTGACCCGGAAACTACAACTAATCCATAATGTGGCAGCTAGACTGGTGACTGAGAGTGGCCACCAAGACCATATAACACCAGTCCTGAAACACCTACATTGGCTCCCAGTACGTTTCTGAGCACAATTCAAAGTGTTGGTGCTGACCTTTAAAGCCCTAAACCACCTTGGCCCAGTATACCTGTAGGAGCATCTCCACCCCCATCGTTCAGCCCGGACACTGAGGTCCAGCTCCGAGGGCCTTCTGGCAGTTCCCTCACTGCGAGAAGGGAGGTTACAGGGAACCAGGCAGAGGGCCTTCTCTTTTTTTATATAATTTTTTTATTGGTTTTTCAACACATATTAAAAGACAATACAACACAATACATAAACAAACAAACATATAAACACGTATAATTTCTTAACCTTTTTTCCTTAAACCTTCTTTCAACGACTTCCCCATACCTCCCCTTTCTGCATCCCTGTTCAGGCAGAGGGCCTTCTCAGTAGTGGTGCCCTCCCTGTGGAACGCCCTCCCATCAGATGTCAAAGAAATAAACAACTATCTGACTTTTAAAAGACACCTGAAGGGAGTCCTGTTTAGGGAAGTTTTTAATGTTTAATGTTTGATGTTTTATTGCTTTATTATTATTATTGATCATATTCTGTTGGGAGCCGCCCTAAGTGGTGGAGTATAAATTGTTGTTGTTGTTGTTATCATTATTATAAGTCATGATGATAGAAGGGACTCAGTTAACTCCATACCCATGCATTCACCTGTTGTTGTTTAGTCGTTTAGTCGTGTCCGACTCTTCGTGACCCCATGGACCAGAGCACGCCAGGCACTCCTGTCTTCCACTGCCTCCTGCAGTTTGGTCAAACTCATGACCAGAACACTGTCCAGCCATCTCGTCCTCTGTCGTCCCCTTCTCCTTGTGCCCTCCATCTTTCCCAACATCAGGGTCTTTTCCAGGGAGTCTTCTCTTCTCATGAGGTGGCCAAAGTATTGGAGCCTCAGCTTCATGATCTGTCCTTCCAGTGAGCACTCAGGGCTGATTTCCTTCAGAATGGATAGGTTAGATCTTCTTGCAGTCCATGGGACTCTCAAGAGTCTCCTCCAGCACCATAATTCAAAAATGCATTCACCTGCACATGTGTAAATATCTGAAGCCAAGACTCACAACCACAGCGTGTACTCTTGTAGGCTGCTACTAGCAGCTTCCATCCACATGCCAAGCTTGAACAAGAACCAGTCTCTCCATGACTAGCCTTGCTTGCCTTCACTTGCAGCAGGTCTTGGAGTTTCCATTTCCACAGCAACTGTGGTGATGTGCTTTTAAATGTATATGCCCAATATCTGAAACACATGCTGGCAACAGCGCAAGGAGCAGAGGAAGACTTAGGGACCCAAAGAGGTTTGTGGTCAGATTGTCCAATGTCCTTCAATTTCCTTAACATAAGCTATTTGGGGAGGGGGTTTGAATTGAGGCCATGGTGCTCAGGATGCATTAAGCCTCTAGCCTAACTGGAAGTGGTTCTCTGAGGTCTCAGGAAGAGGTTGTCCACATCACCGGATACTTTTCACCGGCAATGCCATGAACTAAAACTGGGACATTCTGCCTGCCTAGCTTGTGCTCTGCCACTCAGCTAAAAAAGGGGTAGGGAAAGTTAAACACCATGGTGACCTTGATCCAGCCCTCCTCCTACAACTGCATTTGAGCAAAGATAAAGGCATCAGGAGATCTAATCATAAGTCTTGAGAGCTAATGCAGTGAAATGCTCAACATGTTCAAATTCCAGCTCAGCTGTGACGTTCATTGTCTTTTAACCTTACCTGCCTCACAGAGTTGATGGGCTAGTGGAAAGGAGTATGGAGAAAACCATGCACACCATGAGCTCCTAAGCTCCTTGGAGGAAGGGCAAAATATAAATATCACATATACATATACATATACATACACATGTAAGTTTTACATCTAACTTGGTTCTAAAAGGCGACACCATGGAAACCCTGATCTATCCTAATGCATCCCTGAGCAATTCATGGAGATAGGAGAGGAAAGGTGCAGCCCAGGTGCAGAAGTGGAGAGCCAAAGCACAAGAAGCAAAAAATAGTAAATTTACCTACTCTAAAAGTCCCTGGGTGCTAAGAGCACCCCTCTCCCCTTAAGTCACCAGCATTTTAAATGCAGCCTTAACTTTCCATAAATACTGTATTTAAACTGAAATTTAATTACTGTAGTTTATCAGAAGCTATGTGAAGGGTGAATAAAAGGAAAATCTCACACCAGGGAAGCATGATGCACAGCTTGCAGTGAACATGGCAAGCTCCCATGTTTCCAGTCAAATGAGCCAGCCACAGGTGTAGCTAGGAAGAGCAGGTGAACAAAATCAAATGCTATTATGATGGGGAATAAACACCATGCCTTTGCCCATAATGTATTCATCTCCTGGCACATTACAGCATCTGTTGCGCAGGGGAAAAACCGGGCAGTGTTGCTTTTTCTGTTCATTTTAGAGAAAAGCAACTGGCTTCAGTTGGGCAGCCCAATGGTACCATTTTTGGAAGCCTTGGGTGGCCTTTTAAAACAATGTGCTCATGCCAAGTGAATGCAGCAGCATAGGAGAGGAGTCACTTCCTGGAGCCTCCTGGAGCGAAATGCAACTTCATTTCCTGGCTAGCATCTGCTCCCTGTTTGTGGTCTGACATTTACAATGCAATCTTATGCATGTCTGCTGAGAAGCAAGCCCCATTGAGTTCAGTGGGTCTTATTCTAATTGTGCATAGGTTTGCAGCCTTGGTCAAGTCAGATCAGGCATGGTGGTTCTGGCACTGATGCATGATTGGCATCAAACAGTTCCCCAATGGGTGTTTCAAGCTTCTGGAGCTTTTTCTGCCCCAGTGTCATTTACTCTTAATTAAGGCCTCCAAAATTTCAAAAATAAGGTTAGGGACAATCCTGTGCACTTTTTATTCCTCATACCAACATCCATTATCTTGGTGCCCTTCTCCCACTGAAACACAACCTGCTGAAAGCTCGCCTTGGCCTGCTGTAGGTCACATTCATTGACTCTGAAACTCCTCCCTAGCTGTGGCTTCTGAAGCGACATCTTTTAATAAACTGATTCTAACCATAGCTGTCAACTTACAGATTTGAAAATAAGGGACCAGCAGCCTTGAAAATAAGGGACCTGCAGCCTCACCTGTTCCAGGCACTCCAGTCTTCCTGTCCTCCTGCAGTCTGGTCAAACTCATGCTGGTAGCTTTGAGAACACTGTTCAACCAACTTTGTAACCAGAGGTTCAACTGAATAGAATCTGAATCACATGCACCACAAGGCCTATGCAGCCTCAACTTAAGATGGCTCCCCAGCCTGGCTTTGCACTGCAAAGTTTGCAGCAGCACATGCAACAAAATGGCGTCCAGCATTCAAAAAACCCCTCAGCTTGCATTAACTAGCCACACACAAGGCATGCAAGCTCCACCCCCCCAGTCGTTCTTAGACTTCTTATTGGGTGAGCAACACAGCCAAGCAACACAGTTGGAGCCTCCCTCCTCCCTGGCTGGCAGGGAGGGAGGGAGAGGAGCTGCTTCCTTTGAAATTTAAGGGACATCCTTTAAGGGACATTTAAGGGACATCCATCAATAAGGGACAGCAGTGGGACATGGCGCTGGAATAAGGGTCTGTCCCTTCAAATAAGGGACACTTGACAGCTATGATTCTAACACTTTTCTTAATAGTTTAGGACAGCTTAACTGTTTGGTCGAGCTTTGTTTTGCAATGGATATGATTGTACTTGTAAAAAAACCGCAGCTCAAACACATAACCCATTTACTCTCTGAATAAACAGTTTTTGGGGGTTGGAGGAAGGGAAGCTCCTGGACTTCAATGCACATGTGCATGCTAAACATTTTCAAAAAGCATCCCCAAAGGCAAAGCTGAGAGGAAACAGGGACAGCATTTTACCAGGGATAAACAGGAGCTGCTTGCACGAAATAAGGACAATTTGTCTGTGATTGGTTACTCCCTCCGCCCCCAAATATGGCCACATCATCGTCCATAATCTACCAGTTCTCATGATCTGTGTGGGATGAAGGAGAAATGCCTCTTTGCTCACTGGCCTCTTGGCCATTCGTTTGTGTGCTGCTGATGATTTATAAGATTTCTCACCTGTCCTTTATTGTAAGGTCCCAGGGCAGGTTTGAGGTTGACTCTGTGGCCAGAATACCTCAGTCAGTTTGGGACATAGAGCAGCAGTGCTTACTTTTCCTAAATGCACAGCGGTTGGTTCATTTAGTTGGAAACACGGGAGAAGTGCCATCTTTACTTGCAAGCTGTGTGCCTTGGCTCCCTGAAGTGAATATTTCATCTTTCAGATATGTAAGCAGAGTTGTATATGTATTTATTTATATTTATCCACCAATGTGAATGCTGCCAGGCCATTTTAGATGCTCTGGTGTATAGCATCTTAAATATTTCCTCTCTCTCTCTCTCTCTCTCTCTCTCTCTCTCTCATGCTTCTGTTTATTTCCCCAACAGAATGAAATGACTTGTATGCTTTTTTTGTAAATACGACTGTTTAAGCATACGATACAATCTGTGCAAGATAATTTTGAACAGAAGGTACTGCACATTTGCAATATGCCACACTAATGCAGGCACCTTCCATTTTCATTCCCTTCATTTTATTTGTGTGTTTGGGGGGGGGGTTAAAAGGGAAGACAGAATGGAAGGAAGGAAGGAAGGAAGGAAGGAAGGAAGGAAGGAAGGAAGGAAGGAAGGAAGGACTTGGATAATATGGAGATACATTTGAGCTGGACGAGAAGATTTGGATCAGGAGGGAGGTTTTAAGTGTGCTTTTGCCAAATCTTTGCCATTTTCTGATATCCCTGTGTAGTGAAAGTAACAACAACACCACAAACTGGGGCAGTTTGTTCACATGACAATACACAATTCTCCCTTGATGTGTCCCTGATTTAAAAAAAAAACCCCACCCCCTCATAAGCTGCTATTTGCACTGGCATGGAAGTGCCGGTTCCCTCAGGGCCTCACCTGGAGGGGCCCCTGGTCTTTGTGGGGCTGGTCTTCCCCCGCCCCAACTCTGGCATGGTGGGAGGAGGTGCTTCAGCCCCATCTTGCCACAACTGCTGAGGACGTGCCTTCATGGCCCTATGGCCCATTATGGGTATGTGATGTGGCAGAACTTGGGAGCAGATATGAGGGAGAACTTCTTCCCTCGGCTCCGTTCTCTGGGGCCTCTGCAGCAGTCGGTGCTGGATTTCCCACCCTCCCTTCTTCCATTTTTGTTTACTGACTGCCTGGTGATGAGGAGGCATGCCCTTGCTGGACCTGCTCTTTAGTGCTCAATTGGAGCAAACGTCCATTCAGGTTTCCTGCAGATTGCCGTTCGTTCCTATTCGACTTTAAAGAGGAGGTTTTTGCAGGGGGCAGAAAAGGGGGTAATTGGACATGGAGCTGTAAAGCACAGGCCATGCCTGGAAAAAGCGGAGGAAAAGTAAGTGTGGGTAAGCCCTAAGTTAGAGCCAGCAATTTCAATGGGTCTACTCTGAATAAAACATTTCATGGAAAGGAGGGGAAAACACCACCCAGGACTACCTTGCAATGATATGTAACCCCAAAATTGCACCCACTGAAATTCTAAGGAAATTCTAATGCACTGAGAAAAATGTGGAAAACTTGAAGCCTCCTTTGCAGGGGAAGAAAGGTTACAAGAAATAGGATAGGTTTCAACATAACAAGGAAGGTGCAGCAAACTTGTTTTCTCCTTCTCTGGAGGGTAGGACTCAAAACGATGACTTCAAGTTACAAGAAAGGAGATTCCTATTAAACATCAGGAAGAACTTTCTAGCTGTAAGAGCTGTTTGACAGTTGAATGAACTCCCATGAGAGATGGTGGACTCTCCTTCCTTGGAGGTTTTTAAGCAGATATTGGATGGCTACTTGTCATGTATGCTTTAGTTGAGATTCCTTCATGGCAAGGCTTTAGACTAGATGACCCTCTACAATTCTATGATTTTATTACAGTGATACCTCTGGTTATGTACTTAGTTCATTCCGGAGGGCCGTTCTTAACCTGAAACTGTTCTTAACCTGAAGCACCACTTTAGCTAATGGGGCCTCCCACTGCCGCCGCACGATTTCTGTTCTCATCCTGAAGCAAAATTCTTAACCCGAGGTAATATTTCTGGGTTAGCGGAGTCTGTAACCTGAAGCGTCTGTAACCACTGTACCACTGTATTAGTTTTCCTCCCCTCCTTCCCCCCTGCTGGTTGATGCTGTCCTGGTTTTGTGGTTCATTTCCTGCTCCTGCTTTGAGCCATGAGTGGAGCCTATCAGAAGCTAAAATTTGTTGGGTTTCGGAAACCCATTTCTGCTTCTCTAACAGAACATGGATTTATCCCCCAGCTCATGGACAAGTGAGTGGGACCACCACTCAGTCAAATTTCAAAGGAACTTTGTAACCTCATTTTTGAAATCTTTTTTGAAGATGCGGTTCCAAGGAGCTCACTGGGAGCGTGCCTTCCCAAAAACTCTCTGTAGCTGCGGATCAGCTGGTTGTTGGTTTCAGTGAGGCCCTTTGGAGGCTCTGCAGTGGGAGAAATGCTTCTTTAAAAAGGAGCACTTTCCCCTCTGCTGAGAAGCAGCTGCAAGAGGTGTTTTGGATACAAACTGCTTTCCTAGAAATAATCTTTCTCAAATACTCCAATTTTAACAGAACATGTATTTTCCCCTCTCCTCTCCATGGAAAGCAGCTTGTATTTAAAGTACTGGAAGAAGTCCTTTGAATCTAAGTTGTTTCCTGCAATCCCCCCAGCATGAGTTTTTATTTGCACTGGCGGCCAGAAAATTAAGAGCTAAATTTGTGGCTCAGCTCTGACTGTTCTCCTCTCTTGATACGGCTTATAGCTAACCAAATAAAATTATTACCTGCCTACCACCAGTTCCAAAGGGGAGCTCCCTAGCGCAGCTGATCCCAGCTTGTTGCCAGCGTCTCAGTTGAGTGGGGCTCTCTTCAAGCACCAAAAAACCAAGTTTGCACTGTGCTTTGAAGCCCCAGCAATCAGCTGATATTCAGAGACTTAAAGCACCTTGCATAGGGCTTTGCAGCCAGTGCTGATCCTCTTACAAACAGTGCCTGCAAACCCCATTTTGGCCCAGTCCTTGCTGTAGCTACCCCATTCCGCCTGTCATATATGGGCATGGTGGGTGTGGCTTGGCCAAAGTGGCCTGGCAGGCCAAATGAGTAGACATTGGTGAGCCTAATCAGGCATGTGGGCTGGATGTTCCCCACCCCGACGTATAGGATTGCGCTGTTAAATCTTGAGATCCCCTGAAGAGTATAATGGCTCTGAAGCCAATGTGTTCCATGCTTCCTTTTCCAATGCAAGTGCTCCTTCTGTCAGGCAAAATGCTAGCAGATTTCAGAAAAGGAAAGGGGTAAAAAGCCTAGGCTGACCTTTATCATGTGCAGCTTGTACGGCAGATTTGGCAAGCCAGCAAACATCGTTTTTGGTTTTATGGCAGTGGTGTCTTAAATAGTAAGAGATTTGGAGGAAATGGGGTGGGGAGGAAAAGGAGAGAGGGAGAGAAGGAACAACTGACCCCTGCTCAGCATTTACTTAAGCAGAATTGGCATTAATAGAGTATTCTGTCAAAAATTCAAGTTCAGGAAAATGGATTGCTTTGTCCGTAGCAGCCGCTATCTTAGCAGATTGCACTGTCACCGCTTCATGCAGAGAGCATTGCAACACCATTAGTGGACATAAATAATGCACAAGCTCTTATGTGGTACTCAGCTAAGTGCATGGAAACCTTGGGCTCCCGTTGTCAGAAATTCAATGGATTAGTACCTAGATTTATTTTAAGTCTGTAAAGCACTTTGTTCTTGACAGCGTTCAAAGTAGAAAGAGTGCTATCCTGAATGTGCATCTTAATACTGTCACTCCTGTCTTGTAAGAGCAGATGATATATAGCCTGCAATACAGCTTTTTAATATTTAAAACTTTTCACTCGGCAGATGCAAATGTATAGATATTAATAGAGATCTACAGCTGCTTTATTGATCTGGAAATGCAAAAGGGGGGGAGGGGAGCCTGTAAGGTAGGATCTGTTAAAAGAACTGTAGCATTTACAGATTTCTCAAATATATAATGTTATGCAAATTGCAACCATAATGATTTATTCTCTTTCGATGTGCCCTGATGACAGAATCATCTGAAATATCACATGCAAATCTCCACCACTGCACAAATGACACCGGCTTCAGTTCTCAGTGTTGCATTGGTATAATGCCCTTGTATCTTTGCATTTATGCCTTGGTGTATCCATAAGGCTGTGTCTGGCTGACAGCATTACAAAATATATAGCTGATCCAAAGCCCTCAAGGTCCCCAGTACATTTCTTGTGCAAGCCCAGGTTCTCCATTCATTTCCCTCCTGATTCGTCTCCTCTCTCGCAACTCCTTCGTGGTGAACACTTTTTTTCTTTCAAATCTGAGCTCAAAACCCACCTTTTCTGTGAAATCCCCAACAAGAAACAAAGAAGACATGTAGATGCATTTGTCAGTGTTCATCCCTTTCTACTTGTTCCGTTGCCTCTGTTATCCTTTGGCTGGGTCTAGACATATCAAAGAAGCGTTTCAGTTTAAAGCATTGCAAATTTAAACAGGGAAAACAGGTCAAGAAAAACGGGACTCCACATCGCCATCTGGTGGCACAATGTTACATCACATATACAACACATGTAAATCGCTTTTTCTTTACCAGTCTATCTGAGTCCTTTGTTTACCCTGTCTCCACTCTCAAACCTACCTCTTACAAACCACAGATGAGAAAGTAAATCTGTGTCAGGGCTGTACCGCTTCAGGCCATAGGTGGGGTCTCACGTGACTGACTGCTGCCTCGTAGAAAAGCAAAATCCCACCCCATTACTTATGGGGTGCGTGCTACTTTCATAGTGGGTGTTTTAATTTTATACGGTGTGCATAGTTTTTTGTGCGTGTTTGTATGAAGGAATCTTCCACCACATCCACACCACAGCACATCTGTAGGACTTTTACAGTCACGAATTCTCCAAAAGAACCTTGGGAACTGTAGTTTTCCCTTCACAGCGCTACAATTCGCAGCACTCCTAACAAACCAGGGTTCCCAGGGTTCTTTGTGGAGGAGAGCTTTAAATGTATGGTGTGACCCGTTAACTGAAAATTTACAGTCTTGGCAAGTCTACCACATCTCCAGAGCACTATTCCACACCCTCCGACATTTCTCTGATGAAAAGAGGGACGTCCCATTCCATAATGATATTTTTACTATTATTCCCCACACATCTTTCTGGGTTTCCCCAGCCACTATGGGCAGCTTGGCAACATATATAAAAACATAATAAAACAATAAACATTTAAAAAATCTTCCCTGTACAGGATTACCTTCAGACGGCTCGGGAGTTGGATAACTCCTTAACCTCCAACATTTCTCCAGTGAAAACAGGGACATTCTAAGGAAAAGTGGGACATTCTGGGATCAAATCAAAAACCGGGGCAGCTTCTTTAAACCAGGGAAGTCCATGGAAAATAGGGACACTTGGAAGGTCTGCTGTTCAGGCACACATATGCACCATTGATTACTACCTGGCTGAAGCCTGCGGTACGCATAATAATAATAATAATAATAATAATAATAATTTTTATTTTTATTTATACCCCACCCATCTGGCTGGGTTTCCCCAGCCACTCTGGGTGGCTTCCAACTGAATATTAAAAACAATACAACATATGAAGGAATCCGGAAGAATTTTCACCACTGGAGGCTGCTCACTTCAGATTGCCAGACTCCAACACATGGAAAGGAATGACCAGGTAAGGTAAAGGTAAGGTAAAGGACCCCTGGATGGCTAACTCCAGTCAAAGGCGACTCTGGGGTTGCGGCGCTCATCTTGCTTTCAGGCCGAGGGAGACGGTGTTTGTCCACAGAGAGCTTTCCGGGTCACGTGGCCAGCAGGACCAAACAGCTTCTGGCGCAATGGAACCAGGATAGGACAGAAGGGGTGGATCCAGTGACCATGGCCTTGCTCTCCCCCTCCATGTAATGAATGGGGCTTTGTTGTTTATGAGATCCAGACCTCAGTCAGAAGGGAGCTTAACTCGTGCCTCTCAAAATCACTCATCAGAAGGGAAGTGTTAGCTGCCCTGGAAGAAAAGGGGGTGGGGTGGGGTGGCTAATTGCAGGTCCTCCTCCATGCCCTCCCCCCCCCAAAAAAACATATTTTGACTAGGAGCCCGCTCAGCAAAATTGAATAGCAAGTCTCACGATAACACTTTAATCAAATTGCAAAAGCAAACTTATACCTAAACATGCCTCTCTCCAGGAGTGTTGCTGAACATTAAAGGAACCACAATTTTTGTTTTTTAAATCAGAACGTTTGATATATGTTCAAGAAATTGTTCTGCCACGGTGCAGCAATCGTTCCGTGGGCCTTTTTCTCTCCCCTCCCCCCCCCCCTTCTGGCCTCTGGATGTGCTGGAGAGTTAAGCACGATAATCCCCCATGCGTTTGAGAGGATAACAGCCCCCTTTGTGTAGATTAAAAGCAGTTTTCTATTGACACCGGGGTGGTAATGCAAGAACAGCAATATCTCATGTGAAGGTCAATCTTTCACAATGCCACTAAGACATAAAATCTTCATTTGAAATAATAACAGTTACCTTTTCCCTTTGGCTGCATGCTCCATGAATTTCCACAGAAGTCATTGAACCAGCAGGCAATGAAGTATTCATTACTGAACCCTACAATATCAAAGTCACAATATGTGCGTCATTAATGCCCATTGGGAGGGGGGGATTTGAAACATACTAAGGATATATCAAAGTATGCACACGATAACCTTCACAAATAATGTATGTGGCCGTTATCTTCAAACGAGTTAATCTGCAGCACGTAAATTTAAACCGCTGGCGTTCCTAAACACATTTACTTGGAAGTAAGTCTCGTGGATTTCTTTGAGGATTTTGTTTCAAATAGATGTTACAGCATGCATTCTTCTGCACATTACTGAGACTAAGGGAACACTGCAGGCTTTCTTTTCATGAGACTGAAGTGTTTGTCCCGCTGATTTCAACAGGCCTGATTCACACATGCACATATTTCACTTGCTTTCTCTAAACTGAGAGGAATGGGCACCTGTGAACTAGCTCCACTTAAAAGGACCACATTTCAGGCGTTAAGAGTAGTAGGCCAGCAGCACTTAATTTTGCACTCATTATGTATCAATAACTGGCCCTAAGAGCTGGTTATTGCTATTTATTATATAGTTTAACAATGCCTAAAATAAATCATGGTTGGGAGCCGCCCAGAGTGGCTGGGGAAACTCAGTCAGATGGGCAGGGTATAAGTAATAAATTATTATTATTATTACTAGAGTTGATCAAGCCTTGTGCCGGAAGCCAGCTCCTCATTAAGCACTTCCTTGGGGCTCCTGCCATTTTCCATTCTGTGGACATCACCAAGCCAGCGTAAATGCCACTGGGACAGGAGTGCGAACACGCTGGGAATGTGGACTTGGGAGAGCACATCTTTGTTTGAGACTTTGCCTTGCCATGTGATGTCCAAAATCTTCCTGACACAGCAAATACGCTTTGTGTAGATTGACACTAAGCACGCCAACAGCAAAATCTGTATCTGAACACCTGTCTTAAAACCTTTTAATTTGTGTGAAAAAGAGAATAAAGGAAGTGTTCATGATAAGTTCCGGCACCTCTTCTTCAAGAAAAATAGCACTGCCCAAAACCTATTTCAAATGCTTGCAAAATGGGTGGCAGATATGAAATAATGCTGGAAAAGTTGTATTAGCAAAGAAGCGCATCTCTGATTGTGTAAACTGTATTTTCCCCAGCACTGAGTAGGATTCACAGGGAATGTTTCTCAGAAGTTTCTTCCACAGAGGTTTAGAATTTGGTTTCTCCCTTTTAAGAAAATAAGCAAGTAAATGTGCAGTGGCAGCTGAGTTCCTTCTTTGCCCATTAACAAATCCATTGCTTTGGATAAGGAAAAATGAGTCCATTATTGCAATCAAGAGGTTTGGCAGTTTCTATGGAAAAATATCTGGACCATTTTTATTATTTGATTTATATATTATGGACATTTCTACACCTTCCATATAAATTTCCAGGGTAGCTTACAAGAAACGGAAAATAAAATATTATAAAACTGAAAAAGGCAGCAAGAGCTCAAAAGCCAAATAAAAGCAATCAGTAGGTATAAAATAAAATACAAAGGCCTGTGAAAAGAAACAGTTTTCTGGCACTGAATGGTCAACAAAATAGATGCCAGGTGGGCATGTGTTTATTGCAGGGGTGGGGAACCTATTTCGCTCCATGGGCCTGATCCTTATCAGGATCAATCTAGTGGGCCTGATTGGACATTATGATATCACATGATAGACAGCTGGGTGACCCTACACATATTCCAAATGTATTGTACAGGCGTAGCTCTCAACTTACAGATTTGAAAATAAGGGACCAGCGGCCTCGGAAATAAGGGATCAGGAGCCAAAATAAGGGATTTTCAGAGCACAGGTATGTTCAACTTCTGAGCCACTCCGAGCCAAAGGCAGAAAACCCAGCCAGCAGCCAAACGAAGCCTCAAGCGGTGGTTCCCACAGCACAGCAACCTGGCAAAGGGGATGCAGCAAAGAAAATCACCGTCACCTCTCCGCTGGGAAGCGCTGAGCAAAGGCGAGTCCCCAGGCAATGCAGCCGATTTGATCGGCACAAGGCATGCAAGCTCCACCCCCCAGTCGTTCTCAGACTCCTTATTGGGTGAGCAACGCAGCCAAGCAACACTGTTGGGGCCTCCCTCCTCCCTGGCCGGCAGGAAGGGAGGGAGAGGAGCTGCTTCCTTTGAAACCCGGGAAATTTAAGGAATATAATCAATAAGGGACAGCAGCGGGACGCGGCGCTGGGATAAGGGACTTTCCCGCCAAATAAGGGACGGTTGACAGCTATGTGTACAGGGTTTGCAAGCCAGTTGGCTGTAGAGCACTTGGAAACCTGCAATGGCTTCAAAGCCCTTCTGCTGTTTGCAAAGGGATTTAAGGCAGCCCCTGTGTTCCCATGTTAGCTGCTGGAACCTCAGACATGAGTGGGGGGAGGGCTGTGTGAATGTGCTTTGCAGAAGAGCTGTTTGAAGGTGGGGGGAGGCCATTTCAAACAGCCATTTTGCAAAAACGCTTTCAGTCTCCACGCTCCTGTCCAAGCAGCCTGTCTTAAAACACTTGGCAAAGGCACTCTTCGAAGCGGCGCCGTGATTCTTCAAGTGGGTTGTGGGGGTCAAGAGATAGAAGGCTGCATTGTATACAGTCCTTTGTTCTTTCACTCACCTGCTCACTTAAAGGATTATAATTATAATTTATTATTTATACCCCGCCCACCTGGCTGAGTTTCCCCAGTCACTCTGCGCGGCTTCCAATCAAGTGTTAAAAACAATACAGCATTAAATATTAAAAACTTCCCTAAAGAGGGCTGCCTTCAGATGTCTTTTAAAGAGAAGATAGCTGCTTATTTCCTTCACATCTGAAGGGAGGGCGTTCCACAGGGTGGGCGCCACTACCAAGAAGGCCCTCTGTCTGGTTCCCTGTAACCTCATTTCTCGCAATGAGGGAACCGCCAGAAGGCCCTCGGCGCTGGATCTCAGTGTCCGGGCTGAACGATGGGGGTGGAGACGCTCCTTCAGGTATACAGTATATATATAACACATACTCTATGTTATAAAGATGTCTGTAAATGTGACATAAAGGCTGGCAACATTAACACCACCATATGGGAATCCCTTGCAGATGACCACCGACAGTCAGGCCATGTAGCCACAGCAGAGACTAGAGGAGGAATGACTGCTGGGAGGATCACAGAGAGAAGAAACACCATGGTGTATCTGTAACAGCAAAACCGGACACCTTCATCTGCCCCAACTGCAATGAAACATGTCTCTCCTGTATCAGTCTCTGCAACAGGTGCTGTAACTCTCCAACAGTTTGCCTTTCCCCCAACTGCGCAGTCTTCCATTGTCTCTCAAGACAGACGGATGCCAGCAACAAGAAGGACGTGAAAGAAAATAAGACCTAACAGTAAATTAGAATGGATCTGGATTATAGGGTTTCCAGATAAAACATTACACGGCACGGCACAATCAAATACAAACACTTCTGAATTCCACTGTGCTCTTTCATTGAAACTGTCAGCAACTAAACCCAATCCACTTCACTTTCTAAAAGCAAGTTCCAATATGTTTAATGAGGTTTACTCCCAGGTAAACATGCACAGGATTAAAATCTTTAGGCTACAGTCCTATGGACGCTTAAGGGTTATTAAGTGCAATGGGTGGTGTTCAACCAAGTTTTACTCTGACTAGACCAATTGAAAGGAATGATTGTAAGTTATGCCCCGTAATTCCAATGGGTCTACTCTGAATAGCACTTAGCTGAATGTTACCCAATGGGTCTAAATTCTGAGGAAAGCTCTGTAGGTGCGGGTTGTCCAGTGCTTAAGTGGCTGGATGAGGCCCATACAATTTATGGCCCGTTCATTTACCATGGAGATTTTGCAACTGCAATTTGAGATACTTCATAGCCCAATTTTTCTCCACTACGTTAATGTGCCATTTGGGGAATATTATTAAAACAAGATGAAATGCTTGTGATTTGTGACATCACTTTTTAGAGTCTAATCCACAACCCGGTTAATGCTTGTATTATGATGATTTAGCCCAATTGGCACCAGTGTTTATGTCTCTGTGACACAATTATCTTAAATCCAACTATTCTGGTTTATCTGGCTTGGGAATTAGGTGGCTGAACCCTGAATGAACAGTTAAGAACCATCGTATAGTGCATCATGCTGGGTTTAAAACCAGGTTTTCAGTTTAATATGATTTACACATCTTATTGTTATTTTAGTAACAAATTGTGAGATGGAAATCATACCTTGTCCCGTCTTGTGGGGTTTGCACATTTAAAAAGTTACACATTTAAAACAATAGGTGGCGCTTTTCCCCTTCAATGATTGCTTTTTATCAGTTACTTGTGCTACTGGCAATGGATATTCACGGGGATTTTTGAATATTTGGCATAAAGATACAAAATAATAATAATAATAATAATAATAATAATAATAATAATAATAATAATATCTTTTTGTCATACTTTTAAATTCACTCTGCTGAATGGAAAGGCTATTTTTCAGCACTGACTGTTTCCCTCTCTTTACAGTGTACTTTTATAATGTACTGTTAATTCACTGTTAAGATTACAAATAACAGGACTTTTGCAAATTATGGCCCAGCCCTTTTGGAGGCTGTACGGTGACATCAAATTAGCACCACGCCATTATAAAACCCTGAAGGTCTCAAGGGGCAACAGAGCAACGTGGAGTGTGCATATATATTGTTATTAACGCTGAAACCATTTTCCAGATCCAGTTCTACATGCACAAAATTCCTCTTGAGTTTGCCAACCCCACAGGAGCAGAGTGACCACATATGCATGACCAAAAAACAAGAACTCCATCCCTGAGAGGGAGGAAAGAGGACACAGATTTGAAGGGAGTAAGCAGCAAATGCTTATATATAATTTTAGATAAAAATTTAGTAAATGGTATTGTTGCAAGCGGGACGCGGGTGGCGCTGTGGGTTAAACCACAGAGCCTAGGGCTTGCCGATCAGAAGGTCGGTGGTTCGAATCCCCGTGACGGGGTGAGCTCCCGTTGCTCGGTCCCAGTTCCTGCCAACCTAGCAGTTCGAAAGCACATCAAAGTGCAAGTAGATAAATAGGTACCGCTCCAGCGGGAAGGTAAACGGCGTTTCCGTGCGCTGCTCTGGTTCACCAGAAGCGGCTTAGTCATGCTGGCCACATGACCCGGAAGCTGTACCCCTGCTCCCTCAGCCAATAAAGCGAGATGAGCGCCACAACCCCAGAGTCGGTCATGACTGGACCTAATGGTCAGGGGTCCCTTTACCTTTACCTTATTGTTGCAAGCCACCCCTGTCTCCAAGCAGTGCTCGACTCCAGGGGTACCAGACAATAACCCAGCATTCCTGTTTCTTTCGGAAATAGGGACAGTGGAGACTGAATACCCTCCCAGTGTCCCTATTTTCCAGGGACGCTCCCGGAATTGTGAAAGCCATCCTGGCTTCTGATTTGATCCTGGAATGTCCTCGCCACCTGGCGAACCACATCTGGGGTGCTGACTCGGTGTCAGTCATTCTGCCCGAAGCAAAGCCCAAAAGGCAGGGAGGTATTCTTATATGCAACAGCTGCAGCTCGGACTTTGGTGGCAAAGGGGTGGAAGGAAGAAGAAGTCCCGACAATAACTGATTGGCATAACAAGCTGAGAGGCAATTAAAAACAAAAAATTATGGAAAGGTGGGATAGATATAAGATATATGTTCCAAAACACAGCAAAGGTTCGCTATCTATGCTAGCATTTGATTGACATTGAGATAGACTGAGTTGAGAAATAAGACCAAGGGTACATATTGATATAAGAATGTATTAGACAAAATGTAAAGAAATACAGTGGTACCTCGGGATCCGTTCCGGAGCCCCGTTCACATCCTGAAGCGAACGCAACTGGCATCTACATGTCTGCATGTGCGCAGGTCACATTTTGTCGCTTCCGTGCATGTGCATGACATGCGCGTGCGGCAAAACCCGGAGGTAACTCGCTCCGTTACTTCCAGGTCGCCGGGGAGTGCAACCCGAAAATACTTAACTTGAAGCACATTTATCCCAAGGTATGACTGTATACAATAATAAGAGTACATTCAATTGTAAAAAAGGAATATACAACGGGATAGACAGGAAGTCCAAAGTGTTGGTACAGATATGACTTTGGAATAGTTTTTTGTCCTTGTTTCTTTTCCTTTCCTTTTTTGTTATCTTTAGGTATATAAACTCTGTATATAAATTTTGTATACATGTTGAAAATTATATGATAATAAGCATTGTATTGTAATATGATATTCTTTACAGATATAACATAAGAACATTAATAAATAAATAAAATGGCAAAAAAGGCACTTATCAGCGCTAGATCAAGCACTTTTTAGATGCAGACTTTGCTGCACTGTTCCGACACCCATTTCTGCCTTCAAATATTCACACATGCACACAGGGGTGCCACCTGGAGCAGATCACTTCACGCTGCTCTATGGCAGGGCTGCCCCTTTCTATTGGATCTCAGAGATAGGAGATCTCATGTTGCATCTTTAGGCCTGGAGATGCAACATGGTAGGCCTGCAGTTGATGGTACAGGACTTGGGTGTGTGCTTAGTCTGACTATAACAGGTCCCCAAATTCTGCAGCCTCTGGAGTGGCAACCTTCAGATGTTTCTCAAGGATGCTGTCCTCCTTAGCTCCAGTCCATGGTGGGGTCGGTCCTCTTCATTCTTCAAGGATGTGTGTCGTACATCTAGTTCTGAGGCTGGGAGCAAGTTGGTTCTCGCAGCTTGTATGTATCCATAATATTCTCAGCCACTCTGGTTTCTGAGAAGTATAGAAAGCCTTGTCTTGCTATATGTGGCTCTTGTAGACAAGGTAAAAACCAAACTATAATCTTCCATAACTTTAAAAAGTTAAATCAAATCACTCCAAAATCATCTTCCAATATGAACTCATTTACATGTTTTCTTGATGTTGTAAATAACAACATCTTATTTTATATTTACACAATAGTCTGCATAACTATTATTTTAGCAAGGTTACAAATATTAAATATGTATGAATTTTCCATGCTGTTCCCTAGAGGCCTTCGGAAACAATATGCATTTCAATAGACTGATAAGCAAAGTTTAAATGTAAAGACAAAGCCCTTAAGAACCCTGCATCTTTGGCTCTTTTGGTTTAATTGTTAACCTCTAATTTTCACCTCAAATAAACATTTAATAAAGAATTATTACTGTAGGGTTTGCAAAGTTAAGTAAATTAATTGTAACCCCCCCCAACAACAGACTAACAGTTCTGCATCTGCCTTGATAAATATGACATGATTGATCTTAAGAGTATTGACTTTTTACAACCCCATTCATGCTGATGAATTAAAAAATTTTCCATGAAGCTGTCCAAGAAAACTATTTACTGTAGCTTTAAAATCTAAAATCTTTCCAACTGTGGCTTTAAACTGAGGTTACTGGCAGCATTGGCTGCAAATAAATTGTGATTAACATATTAACAACATTAAGTAAATTATATGATACAGAGAAACTATTGTTTTTCTATATTACTTGCAGTTATCTCCCAGTGTACGCCAGAAGGATGGCCTGTTAACACAGCTTATTTGGCTATTAACAACATTACTTAGACTTTTCTTCAACTTGGTGGCTGCTTCTGTATCAACAGTGTGTGGTTTTAGCTGCTTTGAACACTCAGCGTAGCTCTCCTGCAGCATCATAGACCTGGAGGAAGATGCTTTGCTGATGGGGAAATAATTTTTCGCACCAGGCACAATGTACCCTAATAAGGAAGGCACAACACTTCCTCCATTCCCTGTTAAGAAGACTATTACAGACATCAGATGGGGGCTTTTTCTCATGATCAGCAAGATCCTTTTCTCTTCACCCACTCCTCCTCATTTTCCTTAAAAGCCTGAATAAGAGTTCTGGGAAACTCAAAACCTTCATGACTTTTTATTTGGGCCTATTTACAGCTTTGCTCCTTGGTGCCTCCATAGAAGCTGTGGCCGGAAGTGCCTCTGTACAACTTCAGCTAGTGTACCAGCTGCGTGTCTCCCTGGATGAGGTAGATCTGCCCTCTGTCACATATGCTTTGAGCATAACTTAGGGTTGCCATATTTCAAGAAGTAAAAATCCGGAAACAGTTGCTGAGCTCTTTTGTTGTTGTTGTTTTTGTTTTGCAAACGTCCGAAATTGTTGAGCTTCTATCAGGGAACACATAAGATATCCCAGACAATTACTATTACATTCCAGCTGATATGGTGACCCTAGCATAACCAGCTTAGATTACTGCAGCACACGCTATATGGGTCTACTCTGAGTAGCATTTGTCAACCTCAGCTATTGCAAAATTGGATTTTGTTCAATCTATGCAAGCTTCCAGTATTGCCTGATCGCAATTCAAAATGCCAGTCGTTGCTTATAAAGCCCTGAATGGTTTGGAGCCAGGATATTTGAAGGGCTGCCTACTCCCACATGGATGTGCCCAACCACTGTATCCTTTTACAGCTCTATCCTAGATCCAGAAAACAAACACGATTAACTTCCAATTGCTTGTAAACAGACATGTGCAACAACCAGTAGCCTGGAAGAGGATAGACAACTCCTTCAAATACCACATCACCTAGTTCAATTGGGCCCAGAAGAGGTTAATAACTAAATCATGGAGACACCTCTGAATTGGCTGTACCTAGAGAAGGTTGCCACCGCTCACCAGGATTCTTGAACCAACTGCATCTCTGTACCATGATGGCAGAATTTGGAAATTTTTACAGAGCTTCAACAACTTGGCCTAAACTTTTGTGAACTGTCAGATTATCACACCTCCTTTTTGCAATCTCTCTGACTACAAACAACCCTACATTTCATTGGAAAGCATAGTGTCCAAGATATTATAAACAACTCGCCTCAGGGATCTTATGGGTCTGGGATCAATAGTGTGTTATACAATTTTTATTTCTCTATGTTATATAAGCCACACACTCTCAGGTGCTGAAAAAATCCAATAGTGATAATTTAATTTCTGTTGGTGATCTGCAATACTCTACGGAGCATCTTTTTGATATTAGCTCTATTACACTTATACAAGTTGAAATAAAGAGGCACTCCTATAGCAGACAACAAATCCATTTGCACTGTATCATAAGCTCAGAAAGGTGCTTTAGACAGCTCACAGTTCTCTACCAGCTGTGCCAACTGGCTCCAAACTGCTCCAAACTGCCAATGCCCGTTACATCCTGAGGCTGGAGAAGGATTCGCAGAACATCTCCTGTCATTACCTCTGTTGATGAAACATCAGCTAATCATCCTGGACCACCAACAAACCATCAGACTTACAAATGGCCTCCTAGCATGTATAGCACCTGCTTAGTTGCCCCAAATGGGGCTCATCAAATGGCTCACAGAAAAATAAAATCAAAATTAATAATGAATGCATAGAATACTATTAAAATAGCCCCAATCATTATGGGCAGCAAAAACTTAGATTGGAGAGCTTGGTTCTTTTCAAGGACACATCCAGGCAAAATCACTAGTGGGGGGTACAGAGGGATGGTGGCCTAGGTAGAGTCTTGGGGGTCAGAAATAGAGGCTTGGGGAGCCTCATTAGGTCTCTAGGCCTGAGGTTCTACACCTCGGGTCTCTTCCCTCTTCCCATCACCCCTTCCCCAAGCTTTCTTCTTCCAGCATTTGGGCCCTGATTCAACTCTAGCCACACACATTCTTCATCACATCTAAAGAAGCACCCAGCTAATTTTGAGGGCCCAGATAAACACTGTGGTGTGAATTTGGGTGCACATCTAAATAGGTATCAACTCTGTGCCACCTTGTGCATATGGGTCTACCTTATTTCATTTGGACCATGAAGTCTACAGTTCCCAGCAAACAATGTTCCATGTCCAATGGGTTAGAGCAGGTTTCATGGTATCACCACAACAGGCTGTTTTTTTCTATGAATTCAGGCAAAGTATTTTTAACTTCACATCTTTAGCTGAACCATATTAAACATTAGCTTCTGCGTTGGTCCATTTTGCATTGCCTCCCTACCCCCACCCTGCTTAAAAAAAGAAAAAAAAGAACTCTCAGTATGTCAATCACAGTTTAGAAGAAATGCAATGTGACCCGTATATACATCTGATTATGTAGATTGCATGTAGACAAAGGGGATTTTTCCAGTAAAATCTCCTAAACAGAAGCTCAAGTTTATTTGTATGATGGATGTGGCAAAGGGAGGGGGAGAAAATAAAATTTGAGGTGACTCCAATGTGAGCCAAGTCATGTAATGAACCTATAAAATGCTTACTGAGAGGCAGTCAGGCTTGCAGATGTGTTTACAAAAAGGAATGTTCTGGTTTCATATTTATTATGAGCTTCCACTGATTTAAGACTACTATATATTGAAACCTAATAAACAGCCCGTTATTTACATAGGCTTCAGCATAACACAATCTAACACAAAAGCTCTCCAGGACTGCATTATAGACAGAAGGCAATATAGGAAATAAAACATAAAGAAAAGCCCATAGAATTCAACATATACTGTAGTTCAGAAGCAGTATTGGGCGGGGGGGGGAGTGAAAATCAATACCCTGAGAAAATAATAATATGAAGCTAGAATTCTTTAGTGTCTTTCAGACAGTGTACTCTAGTTGCTGACAACCATCAAAGAGATGCATTTCCATAATATTTCAATAATAGGTTCAGGCAGCGATATCACAGATACTTAGTCTGTGTACAGACTTCATGTTTTTTAAACTTCTAAATATATATGTAGAGTATAACTCCCTGGGGCCCTTTCTCTCTGAATTTACCAGTCTTGTGAAACAAAGCTGAACAGTAAGTTTTAACCGTGTTCCTTATTCCCTCTGCAAAGCAAGGAGAATTATCTTTTTCCACCTGTGACTTTCTCTCAGTCTGCTTATAATCTAAATGCACTCAGTGTTACCGAACATGTTATCACCATTTATACATGACCGTATTGCATTGCATTCCCTTACTCCCATGTGTGTATTAAAAAGGAAGGAAATTATTTATTAATATTATTGGGGCACAGTTGTTGTTTTTTAAAAAATTGAAGGACACTTGACTGAGCTGGAGAGACAGAACCAGTGCTTTTTTTCAAGAAAAATAGGTGCTGGAAATCACCATGAAGTCGTTACAATAAGTCGCCAGGTGACTTGGGTCAGCCTTGAACAGATGCCAGTTTGACAACAGCTGCATTCACCACTTGCAGAGAGGTGCTAAAAACTACAGCAAGTTGTCTCCCTAGCTGGTTTGGGGGTCAACCCTGGTTCTGGTGCAGGTGCCCCTGTCTCCTTCATTCGCTTAGATTCAGGAAGATGGCTAGAGCAACTTGGAAGGGGCCTTGTGTCAACATGTTTGCATGCATGGTAGAGGCCTATCTGGAAAGCTTCAAGCCCACCGCTGCTACACAGGAGATAGTTTGAAGAAAAGGAAATCTGAATTGGCCCTGCCCCATAACTTGACCAATTGCTGCATGGAGCGGCTAGCAGCTAGCTGGAGTCATAGATCTTTCAAAAAGTGTAGACTCACACATGCTGGCCAGCTTCCATTTTGTCTTGAAATGTTCATTCTGGGCTTCTCAGAAGTATGTGAAAGCAAGGAGTGGGTGGGGGAAGCAGTGGCCCACAATGGCGCCCACCTGAGAGGTACCAAAACTGCACTCTGGCACACTCCAGCCAAAAAGAAGCACTGCCCTGAACAGAAAAATAAATATTGTAATGTCCTACAGGATTATATGGTACTGCTTATGCCTCTGGCTGTGATTGGCTGACAAGCTGGCCTTTCATAGCAGGTCCAGATACTCAAATGGATTCCCAGCTGCTATTGGATTAGTCCCCTGTCAGTCAAAAAGTATCTTCTTGCCACTTGTTGAGCTGCCAGGAGAAGACAAGCAGAAGGTTTTTTGCCAAAGACCTTTTCTGACAAGGTCCAGATGCTGGAGAGAAACACATTCCTCGCTTGGTGCTTCCCAGACACAACTGGTTAGCTGATGTTGGAACCTGGGTCACTTTGAAACAATGTGCTTATTGAGCATTCATCCTGATTTGTTTGCTGGGAGGTCATATCCAGGCACTTCCACACAGCACTTCTTTGTGGACTTAGTGCAGCTTCCACATGCAAACATTTTGCAGTGTCCACACAATATCACCAAAATGACATCTCATATTCCCCACCACCATTTATTCTGGATTTATAATTTCCACTGGCATTTTTATTTATCCAGTTTTCCATGGGAGCAGTAGATCTGGAAATGATACAGTATTTCGATGAGGATAATACTGTGTGGACACTATGTAAAACTCCCATGCATGAAAAAAATTGTGCCGTGTGGGACTAGATTCTGAGCTAGATGGAACTTTGGCTTTATGCAGCAGAACTCATCTTTGGTACTCCTACACACAGCTTTGATACAGTGGCTTCACTTGACTTCCTTTTTTACATTTTATCAAGCTGGATATCTCCTTGAAATAGGCTAGGAATTGAAACAAGAGACACATCAAATCAGTAAATGAGGTTATATTGCTAATTACCATACTGCCTTCCACTACCTCTACTGTGTTACAATTTTTTAATTTTTTTTTTAAAAAAGCCAAAAAAACAAAGCGACTTCCACTTTATCACGTAGATGAAACAGTTATCTTTCAGGGTTTGAAATTTCTGTGATCTTTATGCTTAATAAGCTCAGTAAAAGGCATTCAAATTACATCACTTTTGTCTTAGAAGTTAAATTGGGAAATATTGCATTCTCCGATATGATAAACTCGGTAGAAGATAAATTATCATGAGAAATAGTTTTAATTGATTTACCATAATAAAAGTTATGCGACTTTGAAGTGCAAATGACACATTAAAATGAATCTACAGTATGTTGATAATAAAGTGGTTTCTTTGTTAATGGAATTACTGACAGCGCAGTTGCTTACAGGAGAGCCGTCTATTGTTAAGTTGGAAGCATTGATGGGAACCAAAGATACAGAGCATTTAAATTCAAGTGTAGCTCTTTAGCTACTGTTTAGATTCCAGCAGCGCTAGCTCGAAATGCAGCGCTTAAGTAACCAACAAGTGCTCATGATAAGAGTTGGTTTTGATAGACACCCTCTAAGACGAAACAAGCTCTGTATCCTTGAATCCATTTTATCTGTGCTCTGCATTAGGGTGTAAACTCTGGGGTTCAAGTCTTGACTCTGCCATGAACACAACAAGGGGCTGCCAAATCTCTTAATATGAATCATGAACACTCCTAGTACTGGGGATAATAGTACCGGCCTACTTTGTAGGATTGCAATGAAGATTGCATGCTCGCAGAACTTTGCTGTTATTGTTATTCACCACTGATCCTGATCTTGCAATTGAACTGTTATGCAGTAGTGGAAGAAAGACAGGAGACAGATGTGTTGGCCTGCAAGCAGCCCACAACTATATGAAGCAACTCAGCCAATAAGATGCTTCACAAAAATGAATTGGATGACTAATAGAAAGATAATCAAGTATAGCAGAGCAGGGCAAGTGAAGATAATCCCATTGCCATGTGCTGGATTTGGACCTGAAAAGAGGAATGGTCAGTAACTCTGTTCCCACCCACTGACTTGCGGTAGTGAGCTTAACCTCTGCCAATTTATGTATTTATCTATTAAATGTGTATTCCCCCTCCCCCCCCCAAGCAGCCCTGGGTGGCAAGCATCGAAATGCCAAAATAATACAATTCAAAATAAAACATATTTAAAACACTTTAAAACAAGTTAGGTAAAGGTAAAGGGACCCTTGACCATTAGGTCCAGTTGTGGACGACTCTGGAGTTGTGGCGCTCATCTCGCTTTATCGGCCGAGGGAGCCGGCGTACAGCTTCCGGGTCATGTGGCCAGCATGACTAAGCCGCTTCTGGCAAACCAGAGCAGCACACGGAAATGCCGTTTACCTTCCCGCCAGAGCGGTACCTATTTATCTACTTGCACTTTGACGTGCTTTCGAACTGCTTGGTTGGCAGGATCAGGGACCGAGCAATGGGAGCTCACCCCGTCGCGGGGATTTGAACCGCCAACCTTCTGATCGGCAAGTCCTAGGCTCTGTGGTTTAACCCACAGCGCCACCCACGTCCCTTAAAACAAGTTAAACACTTCTAAAACATATTGAACATCTCAAAACACTTACAAACAATCACATGCTCTTGCAGCTATGCATTTCATGGTTGCCATGGCCAGTATCTAGCAGGCATTAAATGCAAAAGTAAATAGGAATGTTTTTAAGGTTCTCTTGAAAGTCAGTAATGAGGAGGTTGCCAGGCAGGGCCATTCTACAAATGGAGAACTACCACCAAGGCATTTTGCAGTTTGCCAACTGAGCCACAGCCAAAGGCCCCCCATGCTGATCATAGGGCCTGAGTTGGATGATACCGTGGGACAATATTGCCGATCAGAAGGTCGGCAGTTTGAATCCCTGCAACGGGGTGAGCTCCCGTTGCTCGGTCCCAGCTCCTGCCAACCTAGCAGTTCAAAAGCACCTCAAAGTGCAAGTAGATAAATAGGTACCATTTTGGCGGGAAGGTAAACGGCGTTTCCATGCGCTGCTCTGGTTTCGGTCTTCTGTTGCGCCAGAAGCGGCTTAGTCATGCTAGCCACATGACCCGGGAAAACTGTCTGTGGACAAACGCCGGCTCCCTCAGCCTGTAAAGCGAGATGCGCGCCACAACCCCATAGTCGTTCGCAACTGAACTTAACTGTCAGGGGTCCTTTGCCTCTTTTTTTTTTTTACACCAGTACTAACACCTTGAATTGGGCTTGGTAGCTTACTGGTAGCCAGCACAGAGCTTTCAGAATCAGTGACACATGTTGGGCTGCCCCACCTGCCAACCCAGCAGCTACATTCAGCAACAGCTGTAGCCTCTGGACCTTCTTCAAGGGCAGCCCCATGGATAGCACATTACAGTAGTCACGTGTGAGATCTCTAGAGCACAGACAACTGAGGCCAGGCTATCCCATTCCAGAAATCGACATCACTAGCCTAGTTTGGGTATACACACTTTTAGCCATGGGACTCCAGTGACAAGCTGGAATCCAGGAGTACTCCCAGACCATGAGTTTGTTCTTTCAGGAGGAGTGCAGCCCTCCCAAGACAGGTCTTACACCTACTTTCCAGACACAAAAATCACCTACCCACAACACTTCTGTCTTATCAGAATTCAGCTGCAGGTTATTAGCCTCAATCTACCCCTTCACTGCTTCCAGCCACTCGTGCAAAATCTTCATGGGCTCTCTTGATTCAGATAGAATGGAGAAACAATCTGTCATCAGTATCCTGATGGTGCTGTGCGCCAAATTCCTGTATGACAGCTCCCACCAGTTTCATATAGATATTTTGAAATTTTGAAATTTAGTATAGGAGATAGGGTGGACCAGGCATAGACAAACTCTGGCCCTCCAGATGTTTGGGACTACAATTCCCATCATCCCTAGCTAACAGGACCAGTGGTCAGGGATGATGGGAATTGTAGTCCCAAACATCTGGAGGGCCAGAGTTTGCCTATGCCTGGGGTGGACCATTGCAGGGTTCAAAAGCCATGGGGCCAAGCTACAATTTCCTAGTACTGTACTGCTTTCTGGTGATGATCGTGCAGGCAGGAGTAAAATACAGTTCCTCCAACTTCTATCCCTCTAAGTTATTCCAGAAGGACAATGGTGTCGAAAGCTGCTGAGACACCAAGGGGAACCAACAGGGTCACACTCTCCCTGTCTCTCTCCCAGGAGAAGGTATCAATGAGGGCAACCACAGCTGTTTGAACACCGAAACTAGGCCCAAAGTTGGAATGAAATGGGTGTAGAGATCATGGAATCTGTTTGGGCACATAAAGCCCTTTAAGAGTCCCACCAGGAGATCATGGGTGCCCCTTTCATTTTTCACTCTTTCCTACAATAAACAGTAAAGTTTTAATGAATAATTCAAATTCTATGACTGAGCCATGAGATTTCCTATAGCCGCAAGATCTTAGGACAAGGTGGACTGTCAGTTGTGCCTGCGATACATCACAAGGCATAAACTTATGCTAGTGCTGTATACAGATATGCCAGCACAAATGGTTCTGACTGTGGTGTCAAAACCAATTTTCACAAGTGGTTCCCACTCTGATCCTTAACATTTGCAAAAGAGCACCCATCTGGAATGCCAGCATCATTCATGTCATGGCTTCTGACACCGTACCAGAAATGCGATAGATTTGCCCTTCATCCTCAGGTTTTACATCAGGGCCCTAAGTGACTCTAGTGCCTGAAGAGGCACTTAATTTTATGATACTGTGTGATACACTGTAACAAATATTCAAAAGTAGAAAGGTGCAATAGATACTTTTCTAATTATCCAACTTTGTTATCACTAGGTGGATAATTACCACTGCTGTGTTGCTTTTTCGCTTTGTTTTGTTTTTGCAGTCATTTCCAAAGCAGAATTGGGGATTCCAACATTCCAAATGTTTTGATAGGAATAGTAGGATTTTGAACAGTCCTTCTTCCTTCCCATCTTCCCATTACTTTCTTTGTGTTACTATATAGAACTCATTCTGGCTGCTTGGCTCCTATTTCTTTTTTACAGCTTTTCTTTCCCAAATACACATCTACACATCCCTGATTCACACACACACACACACACACACTGTAGACTACAGCCTTTCAAATGTAAACAGAAAATTCTGTGTAATACAGAAGTTTCATGATCCATTTCCTTCCTAATTGGCTTTGCACTATTGTGGTCTATTATTCTGTAACTTTCTTTTGAAAATTGTGTCCCACTTTAATTCCCAACTTCTTTAAAAGAGAGAGAGAGAGAGAGAGAGAGATGGGCAAATATAGTTAACCAGCTAGAAATACCAGTGTGTCTGCAATTATCCTTTTAAAACCACTCATGTATCCCAGATGCTTTCAGCAGGAAAGGCTCATATCTGATTTTTAGTACCTGTTTAAACAAAAATAGATGTTTATCTCTTTAAAAATTTGCCAGGATGCTGTCACTTCCCCATTTACTAATGTTATGTTGTGACAGAATGTGTCAGCATCTCACAGAAATGAAAAGAGATATAGTCCTCTATTTAGTGAAGCTGAAAAATATGTCGTCATCAATTCAGTGAAAAGCATCTTCCCATCTGCAAATGTGGGCAAGTACAGGGATTCTAAGAGCCCGGTTTTTCTTAATGCTATAAAGGAATTTAAGAGTACCATTAAAGCCACCCTCTTCCCTTTCCCAGCATTGCTCATACTCAACATCAGGGTATTTGCTTACTAAAATGACAGTAGCACAGGGGCCAGTTCCCTGTCTGAATGAGGTTTCCTATGGGAAGATGTTGCCAGCTGACTGTGGTAGTTAGCAGCAACTTGTACATGCTACCTTCCTGGTCACCCTGAGTTCCTGCCATGTTCTTTGACTCAGAGCAGCAGAGAACTAAGAAGAGAGTGTTAAAAACACCTCTCAGCACATGACTGTAGCTGCTGTCAGAATGGCAAAACGGTACAGTCAACTAGAGGCTTCATACCACATGGGCTCTTGTGTGAATTGCCCCATTTTAGATATGTGATCAATAGACCAGGGTCAACAAACTTTTTCAGCAGGGGGCTGGTCCACTGTCCCTCAGACCATGTGGTGGGCCGGACTATATTTTGAAAAAAATAATGAACGAATTCCTATGCCCCACAAATGCATTTTAAATAAAAAGACACATTTTACTCGTGTAAAAACACACTGATTCCTGGTCCGTCCACAGGCCAGATTTAGCAGGCAATTGGGGATCCAGCCCCAAGCCTTAGTTTGCCTACCCATGCAGTAGACTCACGTATCACTCAAGACTGCAGGTAAAGGTCAAAAGTTTGAAAACCGCTGAACACTGGGGAAACCAAGGGTAGCAGGTAGCTCCCTGCCCATCCTAAACTAAAGCTGATTTATACAGGGCATGGATCATAGGTAAAACTCTTCCCCATATAAACCATCAATGTGCACTCAGCCATATTTAAGTGCACTCATCATGGGTGCACTGATAAGCCCATTCACGTGTAATGTGTGTCTGCCAAGGAGCCCCCCCCCCCCAGCTTGGCCACTGATTGCTGACATGCCATTATATACACAGAGTTTGCTTGGCTATCAGTTCACACTTTATTATCACTTCATTACTCAGTGCACAAAGACTTGTCGCAGCTGAATATGTGAACTGAGATAGTTGACAAATATTGCACTTGTGATGGCATTAGGCGAGGCAAAGGTTCTGCCTGCAATGGCTCATTCGCACATGCAAGGCATCACTTCATGGCCTCACAAAAATCCCACTGATTATAAATGCTGGAAATGGAAGAAAGCGAGGCATGAAGTTTGCTGACACTTTCATTCCGCAAGACAATTCTTCAGATGGCTAATTAGGAACCTTCCCAAATAACTTGCAGTATTATACAGTTGCAAAATCCCAACCACATAAGCCAAGATCTGCTTGATGGCTGAACAACCTGATTTTCCATAGAAATAATTTTTCAGTATGAGAATAAAGCAATTTGGTTGAAGTTGTGTTGGGAAATCTGAACTCCAGCTATTAATGCTGGAGCTTTCAAATGTCCATCTCTGCCTCTAGTATATCTTCCCAGCTCTCACCTAGATCTCATCTACAACTTCTGGCTTGCTTTCACCCAAGTCAGCTTAATCTAAAATACTATGAAGTATTGGTTTATTCTTTGAAGTAGACAATGATATATGCAGTTAGGATAATATTGGTTATATATGTATTATTTTTCATTTATGACTTCATGTTTAAAAACATTTACATCTGCCAAACATGGCTCCACAGAGCTACAGCAAACTGGTCTTCAGTCATACCTAGGCCCCATAATTGCCACTCTTGCCTGGAAAAAAGGCAAGAGGCTCGGATACCAGACAGAAGGTCTCTTTCTGTCTTGATTTTACAAAATAACACAAAGCATGCACAAGGTATTCTAAACAAAGATAAGCCTTGTAATGTCAGTAATATAAACCACCCTGGATTCTGTGCTTATTATCTGAGGAACTTCTTCATGTGCCTCCTCCACATGAAGTCCGGAGGGTGGAAACACAATAATAATAATAATAAACTTTATTTATATCCCGCCCTCCCCAGCCGAAGCCGGGCTCAGGGCGGCTAACAACAATCAAATAATCAAACAATCAAATAAACCAGCATTCTAAAAATATTTCATTATAAAAATTAATTAAAATCAAGTTGATGGCAACCATTAAGCAAAACTCTGTGCAGGTTGCCAGAGGAGGGAGTCAGGCTGCGCCCTGACCAAAGGCCTGGTGGAACAACTCTGTCTTGCAGGCCCTGCGGAAAGATGTCAGGTCCCGCAGGGCCCTAGTCTCTTGTGACAGAGCGTTCCACCAGATTGGAGCCGCAGCCGAGAAGGCCCTGGCTCTAGTTGAGGCCAGCCTAACCTCTCTGAGGCCTGGGACCTTCAGGATGTTTTTATTTGCAGACCGTAGGTTTCTTTGTGGGGCATACCAGGAGAGGCGGTCCCGTAGGTACGAGGGTCCTAGGCCGTATAGGGCTTTAAAGGTTAAAACCAGCACCTTAAATCTGATCCTGTACTCCACCGGGAGCCAGTGCAGCTGATATAGTACCGGATGAATGTGGTCTCGCAGCGAAGACCCCATAAGGAGTCTTCAGAATGGATCTTCTCTGTAGTGGATCCCTGTTTGTGGAATGTTCTCCCCAGGGACATTTGCCTGGCACCTTCATTATATATATTTTAGGCACCAAGCAAAAACCTGGCACTCTTATCTCAGAACATCCAGATGTAGGGGATGTGTTAACGCAAGACATGACACCAAGCACTTTGAAATTAAACTCATTGTTTATATGATATCACCAACCAAAAAAAACCCTCCTTTCCCTTGTTATGATGTCACTGCAAAAAGAGAAGGGATTGACACAGCAGAGGGCTTTTCCACTTTGACGAGCATAGATTGGCATATTTGCCACCAACGTGGTGGCTCTTAATTTTTCCTGGTGCACTTTACCTTTGTGATGACACAGAATTTGGGAATTACTGGCGCATAATCAAAAGCAGGCAGGATCAGGAAGAGAACAAAACTGTTTGTGTCTCTGCAATGATTGTCGATTTTGGCTTCATAATGCATGGTTGAAGTACAAGCAGGAGGTGGGCAGGGCTGGGTGTGGAAAACCTCCCGGCACAATTCTGATTCACATATTTCATACTTTACCACGAGCACTCCTAGGCTACAGCTCTCTCTCTCACACACACCAACAAATGCAAAGAAATGCAGAGCCAAGGTCACTGTATACCAAATTGCTCAAAAACAAACACTTGGGGATTTAGGATATTTATTCACTGACCCTGAAATGTCAGCTTGACACAGCTACTAATGGAGCATACCTCTCTACAAAGTTATTCCTCTATGCAAAGGTGCCACCAACTGTGAGAAGGCACCCGAGGTGCCTCCTGGAAACAATCTGCATATGTTATTTTATTGCTAGGTCTCATAAATCAACATTATAGGGAGGGGGAAATGAGTAGAATTTCATACTATTTTAGAACTAGGGGAGAACCAGAATGACACATTCTTGAGGGCCCCATGACACCAGCAGCACACTGCTTAAACTTTTAACTGTTTTATTGTGAGTGTGCTAACCTAATAAAGGTAAAAGAGAAGGAAGCAAGAGCTAATTTATCAGCTAGATAATTAGTGTGTGAATTGAGTAAATCTAATACGATTTCTTTAAAAATATACATTTCTGGTTTGTTCCTGTCATTTGGGAAAGCCAAATTTATGTGGTATTCGACCATCACCAGGGATAACCTCTGGGACATTTCTGGAGGCTGATGAAGATTTGGTTCTGCCAAGTATTCTTTTGTGCTACTGCTACTATTACTACTATGGGGACGCGGGTGGCGCTGTGGTTTAAACCACTGTGCCGCTTGGACTTGCCAATCGGAAGGTCTTGGTTCGAGGCCCCGCAATGGGGTGAGCTCCCGTTGTTCGGTCCCAGCTCCTCCCCACCTAGCAGTGCAAGTAGATAAATAGGTACTGCTCCGGTGGGAAGGTAAATGGCGTTTCCATGTGCTGCTCTGGCTTCGCCAGAAACGGCTTAATCATGCTGGCCACATGACCTGGAAAAACTGTCTGCAGAAGCAGACAAACGCTGGCTCCCTCGGCCTGTAAAGCGAGATGAGCGCCGCAACCCCAGAGTCGTTAGTGACTGGACTTAGCTGTCAGGGGTCCCTTTACCTTTACCTTTACCTTTACTATTATTACTATTACTACTACTACAGCCTGAATATTAAGTTCTACATTTTCTAAACCTATTATGCATCCTGATTCTTGCACCTAGAATCCCAGACTCTCAATCTATTTGCCACATGGATGTGAATAAGAAATGAGTCTTAAAAGGACAGGTGGAGCATTGCAATGTCTCTGCTATTTATTGAATCACCATAAAGAATGCATGCAGGCATGCCCCAATGTCTCATTAATGCAACCCATGGGGAAGACACATATCCCAGAGTTAGAGCCCATAGATTAAGAAGCATATTAAATAATAGACATCTAACCACCTATTTTAAAAACAGAACTGAGGCTTATGTCTATCAAACTCTTAGAGAGCTGCTACTGGTCAAAATCAGTGCTTAACTAGGATGGGCCAATGGTCTGATTCGGAATAAGCCAGCCTCATGTGTTCCAAAGTCCAAGGTGTCTTCTCAACTTCTTCTTGTGTGTCTGCTGTATGCTAGATCTTTCTTTTGATTTCCAGGATCATATTCCCAGTCCAGTTGAGAATGACAGCTACATATGCAATTTTCCCCAAGAACAACTAATGAGGGCGAAGACGTTTTAAGCTACTTGTACAAATTAGTTATTGTCCATTCTTTCAATTTAAAATGGAGACATGCACTAATTGCTTTATTATCAGGCAATACTGTGATTCTATTATGTTGTGGTGAGCTTTCAAGGTTGTCAATTCCAGATAGCATTGTTCTTTATCTCAACTATTATTTTAAGACAATGTGACAGGCTGAACACACACATACAAATGCATAATACTATGTGTCTCAGCAGCTGGGTGGTTAACATGCATCCTAATCACATGCTCATGCACAGTCATCCCTCCTCCCATTTATAATGCCTGGGTAGGGCTTTAGTATTCTGAATATTCCATTTAGTTAACATGGCTAACAGTCACTGATAGCTCTGTTGTCTGTATGAAGCAGACATATATATTGAGTCCAGCCATTACATATACTTAAGATCCACTGACTTGAATAGGACAAACAGCACAGTTCCAAGTGAGTCTATTCAGAAGTAAGTCCCATTCAATTCAGGTGTGCATAGGGTGGCAGCTTTAAATCCTTTTAACTGATTATTATCACTACCACTTTTACTGCTGCTGCTACTATTAATAGCCTGCCCTTCACCAAATGGTTCCAGGCTGGGTTACAAAAATATCACAATTTAAAACAAATACAAGTTACATGAAGATCATAAATTAAAACCACAAAAGAACTATGGCAAAAGTATATGATGAGCAAAAGCATGGCACTGCACAACAGCAGGCTGACCTCTTTAATGTTAGCCTGGATTCAAACTGACATGCAAAATAATAATTATAGATATGCTAAAGGTAAAGGGACCCCTGACCATTAGGTCCAGGCGTGGCCAACTCTGGGGTTGTGGCGCTCATCTCGTTTTATTGGCCAAGGGAGCCGGCGTACAGCTTCCAGGTCATGTGGCCAGCATGACTAAGCCGCTTCTGGCGAACCAGAGCAGCACACGGAAACGCCGTTTACCTTCCCGCCGGAGCGGTACCTATTCATCTACTTGCACTTTTACGTGCTTTCGAACTGCTAGGTTGGCAGGAGCAGGGACCGAGCAACGGGAGCTCACCCCATCGCAGGGATTCAAACCTCCGTCCTTCTGATCGGCAAGTCCTAGGCTCTATGGTTTCACCCACAGCGCCACCTGCGTCCCATAGATATGCTACCTCTGTGAAAATTGCATATCTGCTTTTGCAGGGAAGTGTTTTGGAAACAGAAGAGTGTACCACAAAGGAAGGAATATAACACATTGCTCCAGTTACTGAACAGAGCATGGCTATTTCAAGAACACCATTCCTTAGCTTCTGCTGGAGCCTGGAGCCTGTGTGGGTCTCTTTCAAAAATTAGCTAGGCTGTGACGGTTAGCAGAAATAAACTGAGTGCTGAGGCATAACAACAAAATTGTATGCTGATAACCACCAGTGATGAGTCATGCTATGACTGGGTAAGAACCAAAATAATGGGGTCATGCTCCCATCCCATGTTTCCCAGAACCACAAATGTGATTGAATCACTTAATTTTCACAGCCTGTTTTGAACTCCTGGCACAAGGCACTTATATGCATTGCTTATTTTAAGTGTGTTTGGATTGCTGGTATTTATATAATAATGTGGCTTGGGGTGGGGGTTGTGTATTGGATGAACATTTAAATGCAGCCAGATCATTTTTAGATCCTGACTTTGGTTTGTAGAGAGAAAGAAAAAACACAAACTACTTAGAATAGTGGAAAACATAGGGGTAAGAAATGTTATAATCCCGCTCTGTTCAGTGTATGGGAAGCATTTAGTTAATCCTGTCACCAGAAATAAAGAGGTACATCTTTCAAAAGTCATTCCTAGCGGTATAAAATCCAACAGGGAAACATTGGTTAAATGAACTGCAACAAGTAGAACTGCTATGATTTTGATACAAATCTCTAAACTGACATCTTGCTAAGAACACTGGTTTTTCAAGGAAGGTATTTTGTGACTGTTTCATAATATTATTCTGTGTATCTGACATCATTCTTATCTATGGGGAAATTGCACCAAATCTCTGATGAACAAGAATGTAGTGGCATAAATACTGGTGTTCAACCCCCTACCTTAAGAAATGTGACTGATTTTAATGAAATTATCTTTGCTTTCCAATGAAATTCCACTGAATGGAGTTTGGATCTGTTGTATCTTACACCAGTATAACTTGTAGAGATGGAGGAAAAATTCAGTTTCATCCACATTTTAATGTGAACCAATGTAATTTCATAGAATCATAGAACTGTAGAGTTGGCAGGGATCCCGAGGGTAGGGATCCCTGCAATGCAGGAATCTCAGCTAAAACATCCATGACAGATGTCCATCCAACCTCTGCTTTTAAATCTCTCCAGTGAAGGAGAGTCCACCACCATCCAGTGAAGTTCATTCCACTGTCAAACAGCTCTTACTGTCAGAAAGTTATTCTTGGTGTTCAGCTGGAATCTCCTTTCTTGTAGCTTGAATCCATTGGTTCGGGTACTACCCTCCAGAGCATCTTCCATGCTCCATCTTCCATGTGACAGCCCTTTAGATATTTGAAGGTGGCTCTCTTCTCGGTCTCCTCTTTATCAGGCTAAAGATACCCAACTCCCTCAACCATTCCTCATAAGGCTTGATTTCCAGACCCTTGATGATCTTGGTTGCCCTCCTTTGCGCATGTTCCAGCGTCACTATCCTTCTTAATTTGTGGTGCCCAGAACCACAGTACTATAGGTGTGGTCTGGCCAAGGCATTTTTTACACATTTGCTGGCTTTAATTAAGTCAGCAACTATATTCTCCTTATTAGTCCTGCCCATCAGGTTTCAAGTTAATAAAGAGAAACAAGGCCAGGTCCCCTTCTTGCCAGCTTCCTGTACCCCAAGACAGCCAGGTGTTTCCACACTGGGAAAGCCTGATTTTTATTTCTAGCCCAGAAAGAAACTGAACACACATCAAATCAGTATTTAAGCTTCTAGAAGATGGCAAACCATGTTAATGAATCCTTATTCCCTTGAGGTTCATTACTTCTGTGGAAAGAATGCCTTGTTTGCAAAGGCATTTTTTTTCTGCCTGACCTTCAGTTCAGAAGCTCTGCCCACCTCTCAAGCAATCATTAAGTATACCTCTTTGCTCTTTATGTATCTTCCTGGCAAACTGAGTTAACAAGTTTAGCATTACTGCAATGCACTGCCCAGCCAATGCAAAGATACCACTTAGTATATGTTTGCTACTTAAGTAGAATCCTTGTTCATTTCCTTCCTTTGTTTTGATTTGCTTGTGCAAATTTGCCTGGTTAGAAAGTATCAGTTGCATTCATTTCCCAAAAGGCCATTTATTTATAGCCCTACCTAAGCTATTTGCTCAGTAGGTTCCATTCTAAATTGAATGTTGTAACTGAGTAGTGGGTTACCTGTATATAGTGGCTCAAATTTTAGGAGACCAGAACTCAAAATATGCAGTCCAACTCTAGCACAGGGTTATTGTGTTAGAGTTGAAATAAGTGTTGAAGGCTACAATCTTCCACACACTGACTTGGTAGAGAGAAGAGTAAGTGCCACACTTTTTAACAACAACAAAAAGAGGTCTGGTACTGCATACCTTTGAGTACCCCCTGAAAAAAGCATTGCTTTTATATTTGTTGGAAGCCACCCAAAATCTGAATATCATATAAATACTATAATAGATAATTCATTTCATGGATAGGCTTAAATAGTAGATAATTAATGGTGACCAGGTTCCTTGAAAGAGCACCTGTACAGACCTGTAAAATGGCTTAGACCATCTGGATAAATTCTACTTATGTCACCAGACCTCACAAAATATCATTGGGCTGTAATCCAAAAATGGGCATTTTCTCCTATTAGCCCTGTATTATGAAATGCCCTTCCCTCTGCTATACTTAAAGCAGCAACCACTGAACATATCGTTCCCCCCTAGCTTTCCTTGACCCATAAGATCAGACCCTGTTTTATTCGCTTGAGACCCCTGAAATTGTGTTTTATTGTTTTATATGCTTTTCTACTACTCATTTGAGGATCTTGGAGAATCTCGTTTTCTACCTCCGCCCCCTTTCAAATCCCCATCTTTCCTCACAAACAGTGTGTGGGTTATTTGAAAAGTTTGAGAAAACATGTTTTAAAGCCTTAAAAATAAGTGCCAGAAAAATAATAAAAAAGGAATTTATTACACTTTTAAAATGGTATTATCACTTAACAAGTATCTTGACAAATGTTCAGTCATGACTAATAAAATAAGATTAACCATATGAATTGCAGCATTTTTTTCTCAATCCTCAATAGCATTTGAGCTGTAAAGTATAGAATCAATGTTTAGTGTAAATAAGAAATTCTCTTTCATTGTTCCTGTGACGCATACTCGACATATTGAAGGTAAGGAGAATAAAGTTGCAGGAAGCCACAATAATCCTTCCTGTAAATTTCTTTACTGCAGAGAATATTGGACAGACATCGGTCTAATAAAGTCATTTCGGTTGTGTTTCCTGGATTTCCTTGGCAGTGACACCCTGCCATCTTACAGTGGCCCCAAGGCATTCCAGGAAGAGTGGTCATCAGGAAGTTACTACGGGTTCTCTCCACAGCTATCGTGCCAGCTATACTTCCTGAAATATTCAGTAAGGTAAGGAGCAATCTTCTTCGTGAAATTTACACACAGAGAGCAGCAGCAGCAAAATAATAATATTAATGCATTTCTTTTTGCAAGGAAATGAAATGAGAAATGAAACAGAGGGATTTGGGTACAGCTTTAACCTGCACTCAGGATTCTCCAGACTGATGGTGGTTGTTTCTTGCACCATGACATGTCCCACCAGATTCTTGGCCAAGTTGTGGGAATGTTGAGGGTGGCAGGAGATGATATATGGATTATTAATATCCTTACTAACTTGTGCTAGCAAGTTTCTTTATAAAGAAGAGTTACATTCCGCTTCTTACACAGCAAAAAACTGGTTGCAGACTCGTGTGAGCCTCTTAAGGCAATTAACAATTCAATCTGGCTTGGCCAGATTGAGACATGTTCTGTTATTCCTGGTAAGACCCCTTTTATCCCTCCTGAAAGAATAAAGGCACCAATCTTATTCATAAGTAACAAAAAGTAGTTTTACTCACGATCAGGCAGAGCACGGTGTGATCCCTGAACGCAGGCTTTAGGCTTAAAGTTACAAACATGTACAAACAGGTTTACCCCATATGGGAGATCACCTGGGGGACAGTCCAGGTGAATCAGGAAGTTCGCAGCACAAAAAAGAAGATCAGAGAGAGAGAGGTGGCTTCGTAACTTAGCCTTTTACCAGGTCTGGAAAGGTCCCGCCCACTTACTAGTCACATGCAAGGAAGGATGCTCCAGCCAGGTGTAACAGGAAGTTCAACAGACTGGACCAACATCCCTTGCATGACCACTCTAGCAAAGCAGGTAATGTTTTAAATCCTCACCTGGGACTTTCCTTCCCTGACAGCGCCATGACACTTGTCTTCTGTTGTTGTTGTTGTAGTAGTAGTAGTAGTAGTAGTAGTAGTAGTAGTATTGGGTTAGAACAAATTTCAGTTTTGAAAGCATCTAAAACAAATTAAAGTCCCACAGATAGGTTGGCTCTGACTTGGCTCTGATTCGGGAAACCTTCCTCCTGTTAGTTGCAGTTGGGAATTAAAGAACCAAGAGGAGTCATACCCAGGTCCCACCAAGAGCAGCGCACACGGAAGGAGGAAAAACAAGTCATTTGCTATAAGTATATAAACTAGCAAGTATTTTTTATGTTCTGGGAGAAAACTATAATATACAATTTATTCAGTGGAACCATCAAACACCCCTTTTCTCCTCATATGTTCCCATGTCAGAATAATTCCATGAGACTGAACCTTCTGTTTATCCAATTTTCTGCTTATTAGTAAGCCTGGAAATTCTCAGGACATTTCAGTAAATGAGGCTAACCAACGCCTGATGCATAACATTGAGATAAAAGCTGCAGGAGTGTTAAGGCAGATCTAAATGATGTTTAAGCCACAGATGAAATGTTTCATCCCAGCAAGGACCATAGAGAAGATTAAGTGTGACCACATGAAATGGTGACAATGGGCATAAAGTGTTTGGGACGCTTATAGCTGGTGTTAACACAATGTAAAAGCAACAGGAGAACTCCAAACACTTCTGTAGAAGGAAACAAAAGTATCCCCAAGAGCCCAGAGAGGATAAAGACTAGCCAACATCTTTTACTGCCAACAGATAGGGACTTGTGTGCTTTAAGTAAAATCTTCACTTATTTGCACAGCTAAGTGTCTGTGACTTATTCTAGCCTAAGTATTTTCATGGGAAACATTTGTTCAAAGACGGATGAGGATAGATTCAAAATCTAACCAAGTTTGAATGTGCTCAGTAACAATTGCCATTATGCTTAACTCCCTCTTCCATATTTCTCTTCCAAGTATCCTCTATCAATAACCTTCTGCTATTGTTATAAATAATTGAAAGGAGATGGTTAATAAATATATATTACAAGATCTGTTGTTTCAGGAAAAAAGAGTAACGATTGCCCTGCATTGACAGTATTGATATGGCTTATTATAAAAGTAACTAAAATCTAATGCTGTAGCTTAGATCCTAAGAACCAGCGGCAGAGTTCCAAGTGGGATGATATATTTCTACTGGTGTTCAGTACAGCCAACCTATGTTCAATACAGCTTGAAGTGTCTTAGTCCTAACCTTGGAAAAATGTGGACAGATGTGTCAGTTTCAGTTTCTTTTAGCATCACATATATTTCCAGCTAAAGTTCAGTTAACCAGATTTCCACTTTGCATTAAATAAAAAGTCCTCACTTAAAAGAAAAAGTCAGTAATTTAGTGCCCATTTATTTGTGCAAGCATTTTCCATAAATGGACTGCATTTTTGTATGTTATTTTCATTAAAAATTGTATTTTTATGTAGACTTTCCCCTAATGTTCACATTTTTGGCTGAGGAAGCCACATTGCAAAATTCAGAATTTCAAAGGAGAGCTGTGTTTCAGTTTTCATATTGTTTCAGGAAGTGCAAATCAGTTAGGCTTGTGTTAAAATGTGAACTAAACTGATTTTCTTCCCCCATCCATCTTTGTATGGGTCAATGGAATGAATAATTATTGAAAAATTGAGGGGGACTTTCCCCCTGAATCTGAGGCTCATAATACCCTAAGGTGAAAGCACACTCTGGCTCACTCAGTACAAACTCCACTCTAAACCAAGGCACTTATCTTCATTTTCCATCTTTTTTTCTCTGTGGTCCAAATTAATGCACAGCAGCCCTGAATATTCAGACTGAAACGTAACTCAAGACAGATACTCTGCACTAAAGGCAAGCTATTTTTTTCTTCACATCATCAAACCAATATTTTATCTTGCAGAGATACAAGACATTATTGTTTAGCATGTTGTAATTTACACAACAAAACAAATGTTAGCACCCATGTCAGCTTCCTCTATCTGATAATCAAATGTTTTCACATTGAATAGGATTATACAAGCAGTGTGATTTGAATAATTAAATATATTTGTTTAAATAAACATAAAATAGGGGTTGTTATTTTTAAGGGAGAAAAAGAGACAGCTGCCGTGTCAGTGTATAAAAAAAAATGAGATCATTATCACCGTATACTGAAGGAGTAAAGGAGAATGAAAACCAACAGTTCTGCCATAATTATTTCATTCGGATATATATGTGGAGGGATGAAAGTGGGAGATCAGTAACAGATTGCTAGCGAAACAGAGAGTGTGCTCAAGCAGTTGAAGGCGATAACGTTTCAGAAAAGGAAAAGTCGAAATGCCTCAGAAAACATAAGTAAGCTAAGCATTTCTCTCTGTGACTTGAGGCAGGGCACCAGCAAAAAAAAATAGGTAAAATGTACATTTTGTCAATTCAGTGCACAGTCATTGATCTCTGTTGAGTGTTGAGCCTAATGAGGCAAATAGAATAACATCATAATGGTTCTTTCATATGTGCAAAGTCTAGGCTTCAACTGTGGTGCAGAACTAAGCCACAGCTCATAAATAAAGGGACAGCCTTTGGAATGAAGAGAGAACTCTCGTTTCAAATGAACATGTGCGAGCGTCAGTCCCTGGAAATGAGGCTTATTGGCACCACACAAACACGTACGCACACCCAAAGTCAACCCTTGCTTCTTTAATGTCACCATTAAAAGATGACACAAATATTTAATATTCACAAATATTAAAGCCGCCAGATATATTTCACAGACAGCTATAATGGCTGCTGTAATGTTAACAATTCCTTATTAATTTTTGTAGACAACAAGCCACTTGCTCAGGGAAATACACTGATTTGAACAGCACTAACTCAGGAACAAATTACTTCGACATCACAGCCTTCATCCTAGGGATATTGGGTTCACTGTGTTGTAGGTGAAATTCTCTGAAATGTTTTCCCGTTTGAGTTGCAATGTTTTAGTAGATAAGGCAATGGGTTTGAAGCGGAAGCTCATGGAGCGATCTCAGACTAATTGTCTCAGGGTTCCAACCTTCTTCTCAGAGTTTATAGTGAAAGGAATACAATTCCAGTGGAAGGAGCCAGAATCCAGAAGTTCAAGGCTGTGGTTACCAATACTGATTGCATATGAGGCAACTTCCTGTATTCCTAACATTACAAGATGTGCCTGGTTATGACAACAGGAAACTTTACATTTGGGCCGGGCTGGTACCCAAAGTGGATGCCCCATTTACTGCACTGAGCTCTTGGGAGAAACAGCTGCTGCAAATTTAATAAGTCTGTAAAAGATGAAAGTTCACTGGCCCTTTTTTGGTGGCTTCCATCAGTTACAAAAGAACGAGACATGGGAATTTACTGGCCTGGCAAATGAAACCATTTATGTATCAATGACTCGCAAACAATTGGACATTATCTCATCCCAATTCCCCTCTGATTTACTTTTGCGAAACATTTATTTTCCTCAGGCTGCCACTTGCATTATTACTTTTATTGTACTGAGGTTTAGGGGGGGGACCCACTCTAATGAGGGTTATTATAGACCTGTATAGAAGCAACATGAATATTCATGCTGAGGATGCTATTACAGAACTTGAAAAGTATTGTTCTGTTTTGATAGTTCATTGTTTCAAACTCTTCCTTAAATGATAGCTTAGTGGCAACCAATGGTCTAGGGGAATTTGATATATTAATCCTGACCTTTCTCTGAAAGAAAATTAGAAAATGTATATTTATCAGGTTCAGTACAATTTGCAAAGCCAAGAAGAGTTGAAGTGTTTCTTTTTTACAGAAGGCAATCTATAGTAGCACTACAATGGGATTACAGTGCAGGAGGCCACTGTGTACTCTTTCCTCATAGGGCAAGAGATATTCCTTGTAAGTGCTTCTTATGCCCCTCATTTCCATTGCCACATTTTGTGATTATAAGGAAATAAATAAATGATATATGAGAGGAAGATACCACTGATATAGGCCACATCTGCACTACATATTTGAAGCACTGCGATAACACATTAACAGATGTGTCTCCCCCCAAAGAATGTTGAGGATTGAGTTGTTAGGAGACCCCTAATTACCTCTCAGCGGTACAATTTCCAGAGTTTGCTGTAAAGAGGGTTAAGCCACACTGGGAATTGTAGGTCTGTAAGGGGAATAGGTGGGACGTGGGTGGCGCTGTGGGTTAAACCACTGAGCCTAGGGCTTGCTGATCAGAAGGTCGGCGGTTCAAATCCCCGCGAGGGGGTGAGCTCCCGTTGCTCGGTCCCTGCTCCTGCCAACCTAGCAGTTCGAAAGCACCTCAAAGTGCAAGTAGATAAATAGGTACCGCTCCGGCGGGAAGGTAAACGGCGTTTCCGTGCGCTGCTCTGGTTCGCCAGAAGCGGCTTAGTCATGCTGGCCACATGACCTGGAAGCTGTACACTGGCTCCCTCGGCCAATAAAGCGAGATGAGCGCCGCAACCCCAGAGTCGGCCATGACCGGACCTAATGGTCAGGGGTCCCTTTACCTTTACCTAAGGGACCTTTAACAAACTACTATTCCCATAATTCCTTGAGGGGAATCTTTGAGTCGCATCCTAGTGCTTTAAATAAGTAGGGTGGATAGGGCCACAGAGGTGGAATTGTATACTTTTTCAGGTATACTGTCCCGCATGCCTAAATTACCTTCACAAGTACCATTAACTATGAACTCTGTTAACTAGCACAAAATGTTGGCATAGGTTTGGAGCATATCTGCCTTTGGGGGAGGGTATTAACCACAAATCCCTATTTGATGTGTCTTGGTGTCAGTTGGGGATGGTAACACAGAACCCAGTTTTTGTGGCACAAACCTAGCTGAAAACTTTGGCCTAGATTAGCAAGAGGACGGATTGGGAGTTTGCAGCTAATGGAGCTCTATCCATATAGGGTAACACAAGTCACATGCCCCAGCACCTCTGCCCCAAATCTTCCTGCACTGAGCCCTGGTTCCCAGTCACAGGACGGGATAGAAGTTTGTTCAGCCAAAGATGCATACAATATCCCTTCAGATCTTTTCACTCAGTCCAGGTGTGAAGCCTTTCCACCAATGTAATGAATGAGCACCTGAACAGGGTTGTTATGGGTGTAAAGGGGACTCCGAAAATCAAGCTTTAGTTCGGTTTAGAAGCAGCAGCAGACAGAGCAGAACATGACATATATCTGGTGAAATAAGGGGAACATTTCCAATATTTTGTGATTTGGGCAATATTAGCTGATAATTTACTCCCCAAAATCCAAAGATAATATGAAAGTGGCATACTATACTACCTATGAAAGCATCATTATTTGGGGAGGGGGCATTGGAAGAGTATGTTTTCCTTAAAGCACAAAATGCATACGGTATATATTCATGTGTACATACATCAAGTGCTGGGGGGTGTTAATTGTAGGAGGAAACAGTTGCTGAACCAGCATTCTTCATTAAGTGCTTGGAATCTATTCCATTCTAATTTCAAAAGAGTCCAAATTGGTCAATGCTCAAGGTGCCCCATAAAGTCTCTCCTACTGGGCAGGTGTTTAAAGAGAAGTGAATATGTTGGGTTGATGGAGGCTTGAGGTCTTTCTTTGGCAGACTGAAAAATTGGACATTTTTATTTGCAAATAGATATTTGCTGATGGTCTGCTGTGTCATAGATGGAGTAGCTGCAGCTATTTAGGACTTATGGCTATGAATCTACATTTAATTGTTGGCAAGATGCAAGGAATAATGGTCAGTAGCTTAGCTTTTATTTTATTTTTTTAAAACATGTTTAATGTTATCCCTTCACACTTGTGCACGATAATTTTGATATCAAGTCCTGCACCTAAAGCAGGAAACATAATATTAACTATTCACAATTACTACAGTTGCTTTTCAATATTATAGTGCAATATCTAAGTGGGACCAACCATTACTTAAGGGGACAAGACCTATTATAATAATCCTTACCTGGACTGACTTACAAAGTCAGTTTTCTCATGCTGAGTAAAATTAACTGAATACCGCCCAGACTGTCTGGTTTTAGTGATACCATTTTTCAGTTCCAGACTGGGACAAATACTACAAATCCTCAATTCATGCCTACCCAGCCTGCTTGTAGCAGTCTGCAGCTGCCTTGACTTAATCTGGATTTGGCACAGATTGGCACATGTTGTCCCAATTTGGTTTGGGAATTGGACAAATCGGTTGCACAACCCACAGTCCACACCAGATTTCCTGCTTCTGACTGCGCTACAGCTAACGGGTGCAGAAGAATGCCAGAATCATCACCTTTGCCCAGGGAGAGCACAATCTCTGAAGCTCTGCTCAGAACATCAGTGTGTTCAACAAGCATGCAGTAGAGACCATTGGGATTGAGGAGCCTCTTTTTGTTATGGAGTTTCCCTCTGTGTTTTAAAAACACAGGTGCTCCCTGCTCCACAAGGTCACCCTACAACTTGGGGACAGTTACATGAAGGCCAAACGGGGACAGAAATAACATGCTCATTTCTGCAGCCTCACTTGCATGGTTAGTGAACATGCTGGTTGAAGAAAGGTTGATTGACTGGGTAAAGGAATCTGTGAGTAAAGGGGAACATGGGATGCAATCTTAAGGGATACTAGGCAATTGTCTTTTCACCGTTCTAAAACAAGGGTGGGGATACATGTTGCTCTCCTAATGCTGTCAGACTACAGCCAAGCCGTCTGAGGCTAATGTGACTTTGAATCATAGAATCATAAAATAGTAGCGCTGGAAGGGACATCAGGAGTTGGACAGGAATAAAGGAACGTCTGAAGGCCAGAGATTCTAGAACTTGATAAAGCAAGTAAATCTCCAGGTAGGACTCAGAAATGTACGTTTTTGAATAAAATGCTCTATTGCCTTTAATTCGGGAACAGGGAGGTATTATGAGAATACTTGAGCCTAGGGCTTGCCAATCAGAAGGTTGGTGGTTCAAATCCCCGCAATGGGGTGAGCTCCCGTTGCTCGGTCCCTGCTCCTGCCAACCTAGCAGTTTGAAAGCACGTCAAAGTGCAAGTAGATAAATAGGTACCGCTCCGGCGGGAAGGTAAACAGTGTTTCCATGCGCTGCTCTGGTTTCCCCAGAAGCGGCTTAGTCATGCTGGCCACATGACCCGGAAAAACTGTCTGTGGACAAACGCCGGATCCCTCAGCCAGTAAAGCGAGATGAGCGCCGCAACCCCATAGTCGCCTTTGACTGGTCTTAACCATCCAGGGGTCCTTTAGCTTTACCTTTATGAGAATACTGGGTTAGGCTTATGCATCAAGGGTGGTCATTAATGGAGAAGCTTCATTTTTAGAAGCAGAATGTCTCTAGGAATAAACAAAGGGGGATGGATGCTGCAGTGATAGCTCATGTTTGCATGTGATGGAGGCAGCAATGTGCGGCCAGTGAGCACAAAGCTGCCTTCATCAGGACATGTATGGTGTTGGTGGCAAGTTAGGGGAGCTGCAGAGCAACATGTATCTGCAGACATGCCCCTGCCACCCCAGAGCCCCCCCCCCAAATTTTCTGCTACCTCATCCCAGCCCCATCCTGATGAGTACAGGCTCACCACCATCAAGAGGAGGCGGGTGTCCCCACCTCCCTCACAAGGCTCACCACTGGACGACTGGCTTTGCTACCTGCCTGTGAGCTTCCAGAGGCATCTGGCTGACTGTGTTCGGAATTTGTATATTCTAGACTAGAGAGATCTTGGTTTGCTCCAGTAAAACTTTATGTTGTTATGGTTAGCAAACCCTTCAATAATAATTTGAAAAACAGATTATCAGGATGCCTTTGATGCTGATAGTATTTTGCAACACAGGCACTCACAGTGGCAGCTTATACTTGATAAGTGGGACATAAAAGCCCCAAACTACCTAGCAAACCTGCACCCCTCAGCCTGGATTCTGAGGCAATAAATGGACTCATGAGATCAATCATAAGCTCAGATTGGCTACTTTTCTTCTTTGTTTTGCCCGCATTTTTGGCATTCTGTTTTCTCCTGTTGAAAACTGTATAATGTGGAACTATAATGACCTTATAGTCAAAGTGACTTTTCTATGCATTGAAATTGTTGATTTCAGAGGATGACTAAGTACAGAATCCCATCTCCTTGAAATTTGTTTCCAGGATGTTAACTGCAAAGCAAGTTATATATAGCAGAAAATGCATGCTTAATTTGTGCAGAAATCATGGTGTGATGAATACAATTAAAAGCCTCAGAGGGAATAATTATATTACTGCATAAAGCTGGTGGATCTGAAATTGCTTGGTGCTTGGACTTTAAATCGGCCTGTGCTCCTGTTGGGAAAGTCATTCACGGTAGCAACAAAAGTGCAGTTGGAAACAGGAAAGTTTTTTCAAAGTCATGGAAGAAGAATTTATAGTCCATGGCCTCCACAGTCAGAAGCTACAAAGTGTAGTTCGTAAAAGAAAGGGAAAAAGGGAAAGCAAGGACAAGTGCAGTACTGATTAACTATATTGCCATAAATACCATTTTTAAAAACCTCATAATATGTGTAATTGTAAATAATGATTCTATAAATACTTTTCCGGCTTTTGATCATGCCAAACATCCCAGTCCACACCCAATTAAATTGAGGCCCAGTTCTAATAAAGAATGCCTGTAGCTCATTGGCAGAACATCCCCAGGCCTGACTAGGAAACAGTCCTGACTGCCAGATCCACTGCAAGGCTATGCAAGATAATACTGCGCTGGATGAACTACCGTATTTTTTGCTCTATAAGACGCACCAGACCACAAGACGCACCTAGTTATTGGAGGAGGAAAACAAGAAAAAAAATATTCTGAATCTCAGAAGCCAGAACAACAAGAGGGATCGCTGCGCAGTGAAAACAGCAATCCCTCTTGCTGCTCTGGCTTCTGGGATAGCTGCGCAGCCTGCATTCACTCCATAAGACGCACACACATTTCCCCTTACTTTTTAGGAGGGAAAAAGTGAGTCTTATAGAGCAAAAAGAAACCGGTACTTTGATATAATGCATCTTCCTAAATTCCTACACTTGAAAGGGTTGGGTGTAAGTCAGTCCAACAAAAGTGGCACCTAAACTACAGGATCTTTACCAGCCGGTATCTGATGGTTGTGAAGACTTGCGTTTCCTGTCATTTCTCCCTGTTGCTTCTTAAGCCGAATGGAGGACCACATTGTCTCTGACAGAGCACATGGTCAGCCCCACTTGTGCTAATGCCCTGGCCCACCCAGCACCATCCAGACGAGCTGTAAGGACACCATTGTTGGAAGGGCAGCTCTGCAGCTTTATCCAACTACGCTGCCTGCAATTGTGTTGTATCACAGAGTAAATTAAACTATGCATTGCAGTGAAGGAGGATAAAAATCAGTATAAAGGTAAAGGGACCCCTGACCATTAAGTCCAGTCGCAGACGACTCTGAGGTTGTGGCGCTCATCTTACTTTACTGGCCGAGGGAGCCAGCGTTTATCCGCAGACAGCTTTTCCGGGTCATGTGGTCAGCATGACTAAACCGCTTCTGGATAAACCAGAGCAGTGCACAGAAACGCCGTTTACCCTCCCACCAGAGCGGTACCTATTTATCTACTTGCACTTTGATGTGCTTTTGAACTGCTAGGTTGGCAGGAGCTGGGACAGAGCAACGGGAGCTCACCCCGTCGCGGGGATTCGAACCGCCGACCTTCTGATCGGCAAGCACTGGGCTCAAAGGTTTAGACCAGAGCGCCACCCGTGTCCCTATAAAAATCAGTATAGGGGTGGCTTTTTAATAATAAAAAGGCAACTCTATGTCTACCACAATATGCACTTTTTCCCTTAAAGAGAAATGCAGGAAAACAGCAACAATGAATGTCTCTAAACAATATGAATTGGACCCAATTTAATCTTGTTGACTGAACCAGTTAATATGGTGGGCCTCTGCAGTGAACAGAGCATTTGCCTCATACCTCAAATAAGAGTCACTACACACATCCTAGTATTAAACACATATGTGAGTTTTCCACAGTGTACTTAAGAAATAAGCCCTGTTTGTTTGTTTGTTTGTTTGTTTGTTTGTTTGTTTGCTTGTTTGTTTGTTTGCTTGCTTGCTTGCTTGCTTGCTTGCTTGCTTGCTTGCTTGTTTTAAAAAACCATACCGCTATTCATAGACAAAAAATAGAGTGGTCCACAACAATCATACATAAAACCATCGAGAGAGAGAAAATGAGTTAGAAAATAACTACTACCAAAAGTTATTCAAATATATTCTATTTCATATGCTAGGGAGTGCAGGTGAAAAGCATGAAGCTGCCCTAAATATTCAGATAGCATAAATAACTTGCATTTTAATATGGTACAATACCAAATAAAGTGAGGATTCAACCATGAGTCAACAATTTCTGGCACCACAGATGTAATGGACCTAGATTGGCATGGTTCTGTTGCAGCTATCAAACTCCACCCTAGGTTATCCCTTGAGAGACCTTTTAGCCCTTTTTAACACTCCCCAGACTTTTTGACCTACAAGTTATTTATGACCTGCTGGAACAAGTTATTTATGACTTTTTGACCTGCAAGTTATTTATGCTATCTGAATATTTAGGGCAGCTTCATGTTTTGCACCTGCACTCCCTAAAACTTTTGGCAAGTTTTAGGCAGGCAGTTAGATTCATGGTTTGCTCTAATAGAATAAATTAACATATCAGAGTTAAATCCAACGTGGTCTTTCCATTTGCACAATGGCTTCTGTTTGTGCAACATAACTTCTCCTCCCTCTTCTTCACCTGTGAACCCCCTCCCCTCCCCCCCAAAAAAATCTGCTCTAGGGTTACTCCCAACCCTATGAAGCAGATCTGGAGGGGGCATAGGGAGGATGGAGGGAGGGAAAGTTCTGTTGCAGAAGTGGAACAGGTCAGCTTGGTGGACGCAACCCTGAGTGACCTTCAGCATACCAAAGGTGGGGGGGAGAGATGAGGAGCACAAGTAATGGAAATTATGGGGGAGAAATGCCAAAATTGTGCTAGGTAGGAATGTTTTGATCCAGCAGAATCAAGGTGATAAAAGTTCTTGGAAAAAGGAATTGTAAAAGAATTTACTTTGAAAGACGGGACCATGTGGTTTCTCCCGGGAAACATTTTGTGAAGAAGTATTGTTTCTGTCTCTCTCTCTCCCCCAATGTCCATCCTTGCCTCCCCAAATTCTGCTAGAATCCACAGCATATAGCCAATTGAATTCCATTTGATGGCTGTAAAGCACTAAACCTGGGGACTTATTTTCATCAAATCTCTGTTGGATATACACTTTGTTCTTTTTACCTTCTCTAACCTAATCTCTGGCTACTATCTTAAATACACATTCTAGTGCTTTGGTGAACCCAATATGGTGATCATATTCTGCAACCCATACTTCTCATTAAGGAAATCAAAAGATTAGCACTCGTGACATACCATTTTTGACCCCTGAAACTTCTGCAGGTCTACAATTTCCAACTTTGCAGCATGCACTTCCTTGCTAGATTAATCCTCACGCTACTGTCTTTTATATTGTCTATTGTCTTAAGAATTGCCACAAATTAGCTTATTCATATACTTTTCCACATCCTTTCTGGGTCACACTCTAGCCATCCACATTTTTTCTTATTCTGCTCCGAGCCTGTTGGACGTGATTCTCAGGAGGCAAGGAAGGTGTAACACATACAGTTTTGTTCCAGCCCATTTGATTCAAATCTATTTTACCCCTGCACTCTTTGAACAAAAAAAAAGAGGACGAAAGTCCCCAAGTGCATTGTACTGTCCACTTTCCCGCTTTCTGTTTCTTAATCTTTCTACATATCTTCACAGCAGACAAACCTTCAAACAAAATGCAGTCCTTAGAGAGAGATGAGTCGAGATTAGCATGTGCAATGTCCATATAATCACTGTTTTATTCAACACCTTTGAATGGATAAATCTTGCGTCCAATGGGACTGTGAGAAAAGGAAAGCAAACAATGAATTCCAATCAGGCTGCAAACTGCCACAAATAAAACAGTGACAAAATACAGCTTCCAATTAAGAAAAAATAAATGCAGCCAAATCTCCACAAACTCGGTGTAAGATTAATTTCCATAACAGTTGACACTTTTCCTGATAATTCAAAAACTACACAAATATATTTAAAATATGAACACTTATATAGTCAAGTATCAATTAACCTAATAGCTCTGTGTCATTTTCTGAGGTGAACAGCTCATAGAGAAGGGTAGGAAGGGAGAAGAGCCTAGAAGGAGGAAGAAGATTTTGCAGTCTGATATCGCAGGAGGCGGGATGCGGGTGGTGCTGTGGTCTAAACCACAGAGCCTAGGACTTGCTGATCAGAAGGTCGGCAGTTCGATTCCCCGCGACGGGGTGAGCTCCCATTGCTCAGTCCCAGCTCCTGCCCACCTAGCAGTTCGAAAGCCCATCAAAGTGCAAGTAGATAAATAGGTACCACTCTGGTGGGAAGGTAAACAGTGTTTCCATGCGCTGCTCTGGTTCGCCAGAAGCAACTTAGTCATGCTGGCCACATGACCCGGAAGCTGTCTGCGGACAAACACCAGCTCCCTCGGCCTATAGAGCAAGATGAGTGCGCAACCCCAGAGTCGTCTGTGACTGGACCTAACGGTCAGGGGTACCTTAACCTTTATTGCAGGAGGCAGGTAATGTTTCGTGGGCCTATTCTCTGTCCTGCCGCAGCTCAATGGCTGGTCAGCTTTTATTCCTCTCCTTCTTCAACACCGTGACTTATCTCTTCCACAGGAACTACTGGGAGATGTGGGTGATTTTGAGGTATATTAAGGAAATAAAATAAACAAATACTTTATTTGTAGCCCTGTGGTAGTTTCCCTATACCAAGATCAATCCTACCTCTGAGAGGTACTCTTAGCAGAAGACAAAGAGTGGATTTAAGAGGCAAAGAAAGCAGCATGGATTTTTCCTCCTGAGATTTAAGGTAAATTTCCAGCTCATAATAAAAGTATTTAAAGGTTTCTCTTGACCATGATCTCAACAAATGTAAAGGTAAAGGGACCCCTGACCATTAGGTCCAGTCGTGTACGACTCTGGGGTTGCGGCGCTCATCTCGCTTTATTGGCCGAGGGAGCCGGCGTACAGCTTCCGGGTTATGTGGCCAGCATGACTAAGCCGCTTCTGGCGAACCAGAGCAGTGCACAGAAACGCTGTTTACCTTCCCGCCGGAGCGGTACCTATTTATCTACTTGCACTTTGACATGCTTTCGAACTGCTAGGTGGGCAGGAGCAGGGACCGAGCAACGGGAGCTCACCCCGTCACGGGGATTCGAACCACCGACCTTCTGATCGGCAAGTCCTAGGCTCTGTGGTTTAATCCACAGCGCCACCCGCGTCCCTTCAATAAATGTAGACAAGCCTAATAAGGCCTGTCTAGCCTCTTATCTCAGGGATGGGAAACCAGTGAGTCCAAATGTTATTGAACTCCAAAGTCCCATCAGCTCCAGCCAGATTGGTCAATGGTCAAAGGATGGTGGGAGTAGTAGCTAACCCCTGCATGATCTACAGGAATCCTTTCATATCCCATGAACTTTCATCATCTTGCTCCCAGTGGTATCCCACCCCCACCAGCCACCCCCACATAAGCTTCTGAAGGACCATCTTGCCCTTAGGATGGAGAAATACCTCTGATTTGCAAATAAATAACTGTTTCACTTTTTGTTATAGCATTTTGTAATCAATGTTTGTTGTGAACATTTGGCTGTGAGGCACAACTGCCGAGGCGTTGAGACTTGGAGAAGTCTGGATATATATTTTTCCCATATAACTGAGACGCAGATGCAGAACTGTGTGTTCTTAGAGCAGCAGAAGCAGGGCCAGTAGGACAGAGCATCTTTCCACCTGTCCCCCAGATATGCTTCACTGACCTCTCCAACTCAAAAGAAAAGTGGGATTTGTGAGACAGGCCACTCCTACCTGGCCATATCTTAAGCCGCAAATTTCCAGTTTTAGGGAACTGGAACACGGCAACCCCAGATGTGTTCCATTATTCAATCCAATTCATTTAAAAAAAATATTGACAATGTAAGCTTTGTCTAGAGTGAATCTTGGAGCTATTTACCTGGAAACAACTTTCCCCCAGACTGCACACTCTCCTTAACTCCAGTTCTATTAATCATGCTACAAATCCCCCTTTTCAAATGGAATCTGTAGTGGTAGAGCCTAAAAATATGTTTACAACATGATTCAGTTAACTGAACAAGCTGTCCTTATTGCAGAAACCTGTATTCCCATAAACGTTGTTGTGACTTAGTCTTATCTTTTGTAACCACACATTACTTGCCCTCTTCCTGGTCTTCATTAGGTCCAGCTGCTGAGCCATAGGAAATTCATTTCTAGCAATAGCATCTGTCTCATTGGCAACCCCTGCTTTCACTTCGCTTGGCTCATGCTGCAATTGTCTTCAGGCTGTGAAATGATTAGGATGCTGATGTGATATCTTGTTCACTTGGAAAGGATACCATTGCTTTTAGCAAACTTGTGATGTGTACTCAGAGATATTCTGGCAATTTTCTCCCTAGAATGTGGTCAGCAAGAAAGAAAGCAATATTGCTTCATCCCTCTTCAAACACAGGCTCTTATCTTCCTTTGCATTTTTTTCAGAACAAGTTCACAGGAAACAAATGTGAAAGATGCCCATCTTAGGGCTGAGTGACTTTATGCACATAAGGGATGATCCATAACCACTTGCTGCTTCCTTCCATTCAGCTCCCTATGGGATTCCTCGTATCTGTTAAGCTCCCTCCTGTGTACAGAATTTGGCAGGATTTGTTACATAACACATTTGTACCTATGCCAGTTCACTAGATATTTGAATCAACCCAATTTATGGAAATCACGTAATTTGAGCTGGTCTTGGGGTTTGAGTGGATTCAATTTCCATCCCCTTCAGTGTTGGAACATGCTATCAAGTGATATATTGACATGAAAATGTACCTACCAAGAAAGGTATGGACTGAGAGTAGACTTCACCTTCATGGATTCCTATGCCCCTCCTATCATTTATTTATTCCTTTGCAGTCTGGTAGTCTGCTCTGATTAGGAAGGAAGGAATTGCATTAGACATTTCTAGAAGCCTTCAGAAATTTGGACTTCCAGGGGTAATCTGTGGCTTCTCATGTTGGTTTTATTCTGCTCCTTATTTGCCTGACTCCTGGACTCTGCTTGCACTTATCTTGCATCCCAACTACCCTAGGAACCAACTCTTGGGGGTCAAGGTCCCTTTGACTCCCCTCAATATTTGAGGGAACCAGGGCCCCCCACATTTGATGGACATTGACATTCAAATGGTGTGCATGTGTCACATCTTGTGATTGATTATGCAGGATGGGGCTTACCTGCCCCCCCATATTTTATTCTAGTTGGCCCCCCTCCAACTACCTATGTCATAGTAATAATCACTTGTATTCCAGCAATTCATTTCCTGTGATATCAGAATGTTTCTCTCCCAGTATTCTACTACCCTGTTTCTTCTTTCTTAGCTATTTTGTTCTTCAACTTCTTTAAGTTGGAGATTTTCAGCATTGGTATGAGCCTTAGTCTTGACCTAAGTCGACCAGTAGAGCTACAATATACTTGGGGGGGGGGGAGAGAGAGAGAGAGAGAGAGAGAGAGAGAGAGAGAGAGAGAGAGAGAGAGAGAATGAATATTCCCAGTGCTTGGGCCCATGGCTGAGACCCACAAACATGCCATTGATAGAAATCAATCATGAGGGCTGTACTAGATGTTCCCTCATTATTATTTATGGATTGAAAAGTACTAATTTCCCTCAAACATTTACACTGACCATTTAAAAACCATGTTTGTTTCCATTTCACCCTTTTTATTTGTGCTTAATTCTCAATAGGCGATCCCAGCAAATCATGAGACCGTATATCCCATTTTATTTGGCTGCATACTGAAATCACTGAGAAAAAGTTAAGCCAATACAGTGAGGGCAATGCTCCTGGAATAAATTAACAAGAAATGTGATAATCTACCTGACTAGATGAATCCTACAGGAGCTGTCATCGCAAAATCAAAATGAGGTGACATTTTTTTGGCTGAACATGTTTGTGGGAACACTTAATTTGCCAGCTTATATTTATCAGTCATGTTCCCAAAATCAGCTTGGAGCATTTGCCCAATTCTTTGCATAGACTCAATTTCTTCAAATTCCTCAGTAGATTCATGTCCTGTTCTGCTGCACATCTGTTAAATAGGGCACACATTTTTCTTTGTAAAGCAGAAATTTTTAATCTTACTGTGAAGCTAAATCAGTGGGTGTTAAAAGAAACTACCTCCTGGTGAAAAAAAGAAATGCCGGAATAATTGAGGTTTATGGCTTCAGAGATGGGCGGGGGGGGGGGTTTGTTCACATAGCCAGGATTAGTCTTGATCAGATAGATTCCTATAATTTTAGGAAGTTTGCTACAACAGAAAATGACAAATGATGTCATCATTTTCAAAGTACAAAACAATCAAACATCCAGCCACACTCTCCACCCACAAGTTGTCTTTTTACAACAAATTTGTTATCCATTCTACTTATTATAATGTGAGAAGAAAGAAAAACTGAGGTAAGTGAAGTAGGCAGTGGAAACACAGACTCACCAAATGAGCACCGAGAGGGTCTGAATTTGGATAGGTCAATTTATCTGTAATGGACAGTCCCTGCTCTCCTTTGTACACATCTAAATTTAAATTTAGACGCCAACTTTCATCCAAAGATCACAGGGTGTATAAAAATACAATACATAGCATAATAACAAATAAAATAACAACACCACAAACGCGAGCGCACACACAGTTTAAAAGGCCATAAACAAGTTATTTAAGTTCTACGTGAAAGCTGGAACCCTTTTCAGAATTTCAGTGGTCTTGGTTTCATTATGAATGTCATGTTTCTGCGTTTCTGCAATTCTAACTGTAAGGTATGCAAAACCTTGTTAACAGATTGCTCCTTAATTAATCCTACAAAGCCACTATCATCTGGATCCAACATTGCTATAAAGGTCATATGGTTATGTTGCACTAGTTACTTTGACAGCCTTCAAAGTAAGCAGTTATGTGCTGGAACAGAAAGTCTTAGAATCCAGCAAATTAGTTCTTATTTCAACCAATAAAGATGGCAATCATTCTGCAAGCCTGTTTTCCCAACTTAGAAACAAAAATTTATTTTGGGCTCCTGTCATTTGTAAGAGAGTTTCTTAATGGGTTTCACTTCTGCAAATTTGTCTAGCAAAGCAAAAGCAACAGAAGTGGGAACGAGGTTGCTCCCATTCTTGGCAGTAGCACAAAATGTATGCATAGCATCCCCTGGTGCCTCTTCATCCTCTTTTATTATTATTGCTACTAGTACAGATGTTTTGCAGCCAGTTCTTCCAACTACTGAACCAGTGCCAGACCCTCCTGGTGGGAATGGGATGTGTGCCAGCAAAGAAGTGTCAGGATCATAATCTGGGACTTGTAAAATTCACCTTTCTGCAAAAAGTTTCATAAAAACCATGAGACACTGACGTCAAAGAAGGCTGGTGCTGCTACTCAGTTAGTTTTTCTTTCTAAGTGCAAATCACAGGCACTTAATACTGCTGTAGAAATTAATAGGTTAAGACCTGAAGTAACTGGACCTAATCTTGTGTTTTCTTATAGAGTGTAGAGCCATGGCCAGATTACAATGGTGGAATAGGTAAAATTGCATCATGACTCATGTGAGGAGTGGGGCCAGACTCTGAGCTTCCTTAAAAAAATAAAAAAGCTTCTGGCCCTCTGAGAAGACTATAAAGCAAAATGTGCAGGGAGACTTCTATATCTGTGAGTTAAGTTAACCTGACTACTCCAACCTTTCAGTTAGCCAATAGTGAAGTGAGAACTGTGACGATTTCAAAAAGTTAAAAATGTGAAACCACATGATCTCAGTATTTTTATTTTTATTCTTAGTTCTCAAATGCTCCCACCATGATAAATTTGTTCATTGTTAAGATCCCACAAGAATTACTTTGTGGTACCCTTATTTAATGTGCTCCGTTTGTGGGAAGGGGGTCCCTGTTTTGGGAAGTGCAACAGGGCCCCCAATCACCTTAACCCAAAGTTGGGTACATCACAATTTCTTCTCAATGCAGACATTCAGAAACGTACCGTCAAGGTCTATGGCACTTGAGGATCACAGGCAAAACAGGCAACCAAACCACAAGACAAGCAAATAACATAAAGGACCTTTGCTGCCCCACCTTCTTCTCTTATTCCTCTGGCAAAGGGTGTCTATGGCAGGGGTCACCAACAGAGGCTGATCTTCCTGTGGCACCCATGAAAGGTCTCAAGTCTCTAAAATCCACAATGCACAAGAGAGTGTTTGCCATTCCTGCTCTGTTTGCACTGGCTAGACTTCTCCTATTTTGAACATGCCCCCTTATAGATGCTCATATTTCATTGGATACCAATATTGGACACCCATCCTTCTGTTCTGGACAGAGGCAGAGGCACTTTAGCCACAAGACAAACCAGAAGGTTGCCTATGGTGGCAAAATTGGGAATTGCCTGGTGTCATTGTCCATTATCATTATATCCTCTGCATGTTTATTTATTAAAATTGTTAGTTGCTTTATCTTGCCCGGGGCAACCCAAAGCAACTTACAACCAAACAAATAGACAATAAACTCCACAAAGATATATTAAAACCACAATGATAGTGAAATACATCAAAAACATCCCACTGGCTTCTAAAAGGCCACAGATTAAGGCCAGAGGCCTGCCAACTGAGATATTGTGGGACTTCTCTGTGAGGGAGCCTTTTCTGTGGTGGTGCCATGGAGTTGGAGCTATGGAGACTGTATGCTAATATGTCAATCATGGAACCAATTGTTTAAAGCAGAGCTGGCGAACCTGTGGGCCTCTAGTTGTTGCAGGATTACAAATCCCTGCATCCCTGACTATTGGCCATGATAGCTGGGCCTGACGGAAATTATAGTTCAGCAGCATCTGGAAAGCACCAAGTTAAAGCACATTACAGATGCAGAATGTCCCAAATATTTCCCCTCAAGCTTTAGCAGTCTTGTTTATTCAAGCCAACCCGTTTATAGATGCAAAACTGAGATTTGCTTTTTAAAAAATTTAAGAGCTGTGAGTGTCCATAAATCAGTTATGACAATCATTGTCAAAGCAATCAATGAGCGAGGAATCTGCATTAATTCAAATAATATTGATAGCCACACGAGCTTGCATCAGTCTTCTGTGAAAAATGAGACATCTTCTTAAAAAAATCAATATTTTCCCGTTTATGTCACTCACTCGAAGTGTATCAATAATACATTACTTTGTACCTTGAGTGTCGGTGGCCTTTGAGATGCTGAGGGATCTTACAGTCATATTTAAGGAAAGTGGAGAGGGGGGAAAGATATTCAAACAATGAGTTGCTAAAAAGCCTAAGGGTCCCATATTACTGTCCTCTGCTCTGTGTGTGTGTGTGTGTGCACGTGCTAACTAAAATATGTATGTGGAGCATTACTGGCTGAATGTATTATTTATAATTCATCCCTCAATCAGAGAGGCTTGTACTGCGTCTTTGTCGGAACCTGTTAAAGAGCAAGGCGAACATCCAAACTCACTAGTGACATCCTTATCTCTTCCTGGCCCATGTGAGCAGAAAAGTTATACAGGTGTGCACACTGTATGGCGAAAGAAGAAGAAGAAATACAAGTTGCAGAATTACAGCATCCATTCATCACAAAAGAAACATTTTAATTGGTTATAGGTGGAAAATATCTACTTGACAGTCAGTTTCTCACTTTTCACATAAGTGCTTTGCTGCTTGGATGCCTAATCTTGTTTAGTATAGGGAAAGTAATTTGACATGAAAGTACCTCGATGGCTGCCGAAAATTAATTGCCAATTAAAAAAGAAAAATGTTTGTGCTACTCTATAAACAAGCCAACATATAAACCTTTCAGTCTTGTTCCTTTATTTATGTCTTTGTAGATCTGGTTTCAAGCTATTTGCATACAATTTACAAATTCACATTATAATTCTCCAGTATATTTATGATTTTATAGTTGTATATATTTTACCTCAATGAAAAATATTTATTTCTGTGTACTGCTGTTGCTTATTATTTAACAAAAACATTTCATTACATTTGATAGTTTATGTGTCTTCTTTAGAATGAGACATTTTTATTTCTAAGTCTCAGAAGAGATTGTTTTTAGCTTATAAGTAACAAAAAGCAGGGTTTTCCCCCTCTAACTTTTTAGCTTTCATAAGCTTTGAAGGTAAATATAGGCATGACTAACATATTAAGAAAGGTTTAAATTCCATGTTTCCTTCATAGACATAAGCCACATGAAGTTTGGAAGTTTGTTCTAGTTCTTTCCTATTAAAAAGTTCTGAAATTCAAAAACAGAAGGCTCAAAAATATGACAATTCTAATACTTACAAATTTCCAAATTACCATGCTGCAGATATTTTTCAATCGTACAACTACAGTTCACTCTGCTAAGTACAATAACAGGATACCAGCTTTGCCCTGGAAACAAGTAGAGATGCCACTGAAGTCTGAAAAATCAGAATATGAATTCTGAAGGCTCATGAGACTCACCTTCAATACAAAGCTGAGTGTTATGGCCCTGAGTTAGGAATTTCCAGCATATACACAAAATTCAGACCCCCATTTCCTATGAAGCAACAGTTCCAGTGGGGATGGGGCACCTCAGGCCTGGGCAGCAAATATGGCCACCCAAACCACTCTACCAGGCCCGCAGAACTTTCCCCTGCCACACCCTACTGGCCCTTGCGTTTTTTTGCCTGAGTGGAATAGGTCCTTCAACTCTGATAATGCCTCTTGCATACCTGGATGAAGGACAGAGGGTGTGTGGGTGGGTGTTGTAGAGAGGTCCAAAGGTAAATTTCATATTCATTGCCCCACCAACCTCTGCCTCTAGCCCTGCCCACTACTGGTATATTGGCCCTGGAAAAGAGCCCAGAAGGAAATGCAGTTTCTGACTGCAAAAAGTTCTCCACTCCTGAGCTATGGCCATGAAAATGTCTCAGTGATTGACATGCCATTTTCCAAGGTCTGACGCTTACAGGTCTCAAGTGACAAACTAGCAGTCCTTGGAATAGGTATTTAATCTCTTTGCTTCATAGCCTCAGGGTAGCAGCCCTCTTAAGAGTGTCACCTCCCCTCCTCAAATGGCAAGAAGCCAGATGAAACTTCCTTCTCCTATCATCTTGTTAACCACCACAGATACTCACATCTCTTCCTTTTTGAACTGCCTTGTTGGTAGCCTCTTCCTCGGGTTCCATCTCACCATAATACACCAATTTCCTTGATGTCATTTGTTCACTCTTTCATGCTGTACCACAAAGAGGGAGAAAGTGAGTGTCTGGTGGCCAGTAGTAACAGCAGCTTAGGCCCCCAACTCACCACGGTCTTAAAGGAGGTGGCTGCTCATAGCTCCCTGTGAGTCTCAGTGGTACTCCCATGGCAGCTTTGTGGGTGCATGCAGGGGTCTAGGGTCACCCACAAGTATTGATTGCCACAACCATTTCTGGCCACTCCATGGCCAGTGCTTGGAATGAACTAGTTCAACTGAACAAACTTTCCCAAGATAGTTTAAAATCTCTGAAGTCACTTGAAAGTAGTTCCCATAATTTGCAGGTTGATTAAAGACAAATTGAGTTCATTTTGGGGTAGAACTTTGAATGATTTCTAGTTCATCTTCATGTTCATTCCCTCCATTTCCACCCCAAAATGAAAGAGAATCAGACTTTTAGCTTTCATATTTTCCCCAATGAAATATTGATTGGATATCTATACAGAAGGACAGAAAGCAAAACATGGAGGCAAATACTTGTCAGGCAGCTATGGACCACTGCTGTTGCTAAGGGTGCTTGGTATCTTAATCATTTATACTAAGCAATTGGAAGGAAGGAACGTGAGGCATTTCCTGTATCTTCCCTGCTGAGAGGTTAATACTCTTCCAACAGGAACACAACAAGTACATGTACAGTAACAAAGCAAATGACATCAGAAGGTACAATACCAAGCAATTCACAGAGCAAAGAAATTATCGTTCCCCTTTTCTGTCTAATTCAGAAAAGGCAAAAGTGTTAACATTGGCTGACCTAATTTATTGAAGGGGAACTGAGATTAGGAAATCAGTTTCCTAATAAGTTATTGATGGTGTTTCTGTAGGTCATCTGATTTGGTGTGTCAACTGATGTTATATGCTAATAGTAGTTTGCCTCCACTAGCAACCTAGCCACCTCATTCTGCACCAGCTGCAGCCGCTAGATCAGCCTCCAGGGTCACCCCACATACAGTGCACTGCCGTAATTCTGCCATGAGGTTGCCAGTGCATGCACAATAATATGTTATGACCCTTCTGTGATGTATTCCTTGACAAGTATCAGCAAATGGTCAGCTGACACACAAGAGCCTAACCTGACCAAATCAGATGACCCACTAGGGCACCAAATGTGTAGGCTTTGCTATTGAGACAAGGTTAGATATAGAAAGGGGAAACTTTGCATTGAAAGAAGTCATGAGCTAGGGGGCAGCTCCAATCCTGACTACAGGGTTTAAGCCTCCATTTAAGGCTGAGAAGGGGAGGCCTATGATGTAACTGGGTTTCCCTTCTGAGTCGCTTTGTTACAGAAAAGCCTAAAAAGGTGAGACATGCAGGCAATGTGATCTCGGGGGCAATCTTCACAAGAACTAATCAGATCCCATCAATAACCTATTAGGAAACTGATTTCCTAATCTCAGTTCCCCTTCAATAAATTAGGTCAGCAAATGTTAACATTTTTGCCTCTCTGAATAACATAGGAAGGGGAGGTAATTTCTTTTCTCTGTGAATTGCTTGGCATTGCCCCCTCCAATGTCTTAGGATGCTATTCTGTCCCCACTTTTCTACTATTTCTCTCTTTTTCTGCAGATATTTTGTTGGCCTCTGTTGTATTGATTGTGGCTGCTGAAGGAGAAGGAGTCTTCTGATTGTGTTCTGCTTGGGAGATTGTTAATGCAGAGCAAAGCTAGAGATGCTAAGCAGGTCACTGGACAGTCTTTCATAAATATTCAGTAGGAACAAACATCGTGAAAGACACTAATGCTGATAGAATTCACAGATATGCTAAGTAAGAATAAAGCATTTCCTGCAGAGAACTCCTGTTGAGACTATATGGCCTTCTGCTTTAATGAAGTTATACTATCGCCTAATGGAAAATGATGTCAACATCTTCCCTTCCATACAATGTACTTTAATCCTTAAAAGATATATATTTTATCAAGTACATAAATTACTGGGATGATCAAGTGCTGAGCTAAGCTGTTAGCATGGGTTGTAATATAGTTCCCTTTGGCCGCAAGTGGATTTCTATCGAAATATATAAAACAAATATCTCATTTCAAGAATCAGAGCTATTTTTCATTGCAAAGCCAAGTTACTTCTTCCACTTGTTAGATACTATACCAAGAGGCTCAGCTCTGCTTCTCAAGCTGTTACATATCTTACATGCTAGTTCCAGGATTGCATATTTGCCACAATCTAATGTGACCAAAGATAGAACCGAAGGTGGCAATATGCAGATCAGAGCAGGCTTGATTCCCAGTAGCTTCTGTTCTTTTGTGGCGGAAATAAACAGGGTGCAAGATTCTTGGAGAGTCCAACAGTCATGCAGGTAGAGTTGGGAAAGAGGCAAAACTTGCTTCTCCCAAGAACTGCAATCACCAGGGACATGGTTTGTGTGTTCAGACCCAGAGACCTCCCTCCTAAATAAAGACACATTTGACTCAAATTTTAGTTTTGGTTTTTGGCAGAATTTAGGCCACAACTTTAATGATTACAGAAAGTGAGTGGTTGTATACGCTCTGGTTCGACTAGCTCCCTGCACCCTTGCAGGTAGCGCTGACCCAGAGCTCTATCATAGGTCAGCCAAAGGTGAACACCTGAGGTAGGTATAAAGCCCGGGTCCTGGCTATGTCCACTCCCTAGATGCTCCCCTGGACTCAGGCATGGCCACAACCCCCTCTCGGGGGTTGACCAAACCAGTTGAGTCCCTGAATTCCTTTAACGGAATACCCTTCACATAGGGATGGCAAGACCGTTCTCCCATCCCTATCACCTGAACCAGTGCCTATCCGCAACCTTACAAGTTATGACAATTTGCTACGCCAAATGTGCTACGCCAAATGGCAACAGCCAATCAACCAAGTGGCAAAATTCCTGCCGTGCCCCTGTCCCAGTGACAGATGACACACGACGGCATAGCAAAGTCAATCTCGCAAAACCCTAAAAATAGGGAGAAGTGGGCGGGTGTTCCGAATGCACGTGCATGGGTATATATAGGTCCCTGGATCTGTTTAGACTGTGCCCCATTGGCCAGATTGAGCCCAACATTGAGCCCAACACCAATCGGGTGTTGTGGCTAACCAGTCCAACCCACCCACGACACAGGAGGTCAGTCTCCAGGTCTCACCGCAACATGTGCCCTCTTTAAGGGAGGACATGATTACACACTAGATATGCATACATGTCCCCATGACCTTAGATCCAGGAACAATGCTTTGCTCTGGGTACAACCTTATGGGAGATATAGCCTAGCAAGGCATGGAGTGCAGTAAAACCCATACAGTAGAATTTACACAGGAGGCAGACCATTCAAACCCATTCTCTATCACTGTCTGCATTATTCTGGAGAGTAAAGTTTTGGTTTTTAAAACCCTTACTAGTTTCAATTTATATTGACTCTTTAAAGTTACCTCAAGCTTTCAATGGTGATGGTTTAATAGCTGCTTCTATGTTCCTATTTGGTTTTTGAAGTCATTCTTATATAATGTAATTATGATCTTGTTTTAGTATAATTTTATAGGATGTCACCTTGAGCTTTTAGTAGAAAGATGACTAATAAATGCAAGAATGAATTAATATATCCTATCCGAAACGTGACCCTATAAACATCTCCCATAGAAGCCAATGGGAGTCACAAATTTCTGAGGAGGAGAATAAACCTACAACCACTCAGAGTGCAGTAAAAGTGGATATTAAAGAGACCTTTGCTTGTGTCTCAAGTCCTGCAGGAGAAAGCATCTGAGATGCTCAGTGAGGAGAGAGACAGCGGTGTGCAAGCAGAAACTCAGATGAAAACTGCTAGCTGCACTTTACAGGCCAGTTCACAGCACTTTTGAAGTGTGCATCAACTCTCCTTCAGGTCATTGTAACCTCTCCTCCTGTAGTGTTAACTGCATAGCAGGTATTCTGTGGCCTTTTGATATTCATGAAATATCATTAGCCAGCACTGTTCCTCTGTTGGCAGTCACATAACTATAGCCACACAGTGAATCCCAAATTGGACATCTGCTCTCAGTTCATCCTGAAAGCATTTGCTCAGCAGAACTCAAAGAACTACACTGGAGATTAAAACAGGAACGCATTAATTCAAACATAACCCATCCTTTGTCTTTTTGATCTTGTACGGAGCTACTAGAACAAAGACGGCAAAACATAACTAGACAGCTTCACATATACACCCTTCTTCCCATTGATGGGAAGCTCTCTAGGCTGTCTTTAAATGGGTCAGCTATGTCTGGAGGTTGGGAGAGAAAGGATTAGAAGCTGATGGTGTTCTTGTAATAGCCCTTCTGTTTACGAATATGTAGACTGAGCAAGTATTAGAAGGGTACGGAAGTAAGCACACAGGCCTTGAAATATTCATAGTAGCACCAGTGTAGTCACCAACACACAAATCATGAAGTATAACAATAAACAAACCTATAATTCTGTCCCCTTCGACACATTCCAGTACACCAATTTCAGATCCATGGATTTGGTAATCTAGGAGTTTGGAGCTATCCACAAATTAGTCATTAACAGAGCACACAAACCCCAAATACCCACATCACAGAAAGCCTAAAAGAGTGGAGCACTTTGCACAGAATGCCATAAGAGAACCGTGTAGCATATTAGCTAGAATGACCTCTTGCCTCAGCCACTAAGTCAGCAGCTGCCAGCACACATCTCTCAACCACTGTCTCTCATTTCCCCTCTGCAGAATAGGATGGCGAGACTGGCCTATTTTGAAGGGTTGTTTCAGCATTGCTTCAAAACACTTAGGTTGCAATCCTAAACACGCTTAGAAGGGAGCAAGTACCAATGAACACAATCAGGCTTTACTTCTAATTGATGGTTTGCGTGTTCAGACCCAGAAACCTCCCCCTCCCCAAATAAAAACACATGTGACTCAAATTTTAGTTTGGTTTTTGGCAGAATTTAGGCCACAACTTTATTACTGGTAATTACAGAAAGTGAGTGGTTGCATAGGCTCTGGTTCGACTAGCTCCCTGCACCTTTGCAGGTAGCGCGGACCCAGAGCTCTATCATAGGTCAGCCAAGGGTGAACACCTGAGGCAGGTGAAAGGCCTGGGTACAGGCTATGTCCACTCCCCAGATGCTCCCCTGGACTCAGGCACGGGCACAACCCCCTCTTGGGGGTTGACCAAACAAAGTTGATTCCTTTAACGGAATACCCTTCACATAGGGATGGCGAGACCCCATCCCCATCACCTGAACCAGCGTCTATCTGCAACCTTACAAGTTGTGACGATTTGCTACGCGGCAGGCGAATCCCAAATGGCAACAGCCGATCAGCCAAGTGGGGGAAATTCCTGCCGTGCCCATGTCCCAATGACAGACGACACATGACAGTATAGCAAGGTCAGTCGCAAAATGCCCTAAATATAGGGAGAGGTGGGCAGGTGTTCCGATGCACGAGCCAAAAGATGAAGCTCTGGGTTACATGCATAGGTATTTATAGGTCCCTTGATTCTTTGAGACAGCACCCCATTGGCCAGATTAAACCCAGCAACGAGGGACCTACCAGTTGGGTGTTGTGGCTGTCCAATATACCCACCCACAACAAGAAGGTCAGTTTCTAGGTCTCACCGCAACACGTGCCCTCTTTTAGGGAGGAAACGCTTTGCCAACACATGGATCAACAACATGTTGTTGGACTCCAACTCGCATCAGCCAATATTAGCATCATTGTCAATAGTCAGGGAGAAGGTAGTCCAACAGCGTCTGTAAAGCCACAAGTTTTACAGATCTCTGGTCCAAAGTGAAGGACATAGAATATAGAGCTGCAATGAATACTGACCACTTTTTAAGATTTGCCAAAAGTGTTTGGTTTTACCACTCAGGTTCAGAACATAATGGTTTAACCATGTTTTTTTTGGGGGGGGGATGAGCATGAAATAGAACCACAAAATTTGAAAGTTTACAAATTGCCAGCTGTCAAATACTAAAAACAATGCATGTTATCCATCAAATGCTGTCTGTCCCAAACCACAGCCTTTCTCCAAACATTAATATATATTTTACACCATCCTTCATCCAAACTGATTCCAAGGCAGTTTGCAACCATATAAATAAAAAAATAAAATGAAGGCAGCCACTGAAGCTCTCTTAAGAGCAGTGAAGTATGATCCAAACAAGCTTTACCACTTGAAATTCTGGAAGCTGTAGTTGAACTATCTTCAGAGACAGCCCCACGTATAGCACATTGCAGTAATCCAACTGGAGTTTACAAGGCGTAAATAGCCATGACTAGTCTATCTGTGCCAGGAGTGGTTGCCAGTGAAGCTGATAAAAGATGTAATGGCAAGGGCCATAGCTCAGTGTCAGAACATCTGACAAAAGACTCCCAACATCTCCAAGCCGGGTTGGGAATGTCCTGTCTGCAATCATTGACAGCCACTTCCAGTCAGTAAAGACAACACTGAGCTAGATGGATCAACTGTCTGGTTTAGTGTAAAGCAGCTTCTGATGTTCCTCCACTCCACCGATGCCACTGGGGCCTCTACACTCAAAGAAAGACGGGTTGCGTTAAAAGAATGTAAAAAAACTTACACGTAGACCAATGTGCTTTCAGTATTCTGAGAAAGTACCTCTCTGAGTTGCAAACATAGTTGCTCTGTTTTGGGGGCCCACAGTTTGTTCCTTCTTGCTTTGTTGTTATGCTTGTCAACATAAACGAAAGGTCAACGTGACAAAATGTATTGGTTCGTCTCTCTTTGTACATAACGATGTAAAGGGAAACTTGAAGCATAGTCCCATGTGCCGAAAGAAATGCTAAACAGATTTTCCTTAGTGACAAACATAGCTTCATTTACACCGTATGAGAGCCATCCTACAAAAGCAGTCCTAGACTTTCCTGGGACTAATATGAATCTGTTTATAATATGATTAGGCAGGCAAAGCACTCTTAAAGTGCTCTATCATTTGTTCTGCGACTGCTATACTGCTGTAGTGGGACCTCTTCGACTTCTAGTGGGTTGAAATAGCAATACTTACATGTGTATCTTATCTCTTAAAATGAAGACACACTTTGCCCACTGGCTTCGAATATGATACCAGCGCAACAAATACGAACAGATTCTTTTTTTTATTAGCTGTAATTTTCTAACTCAAACAGGGGCATTCCACTGGAATCTCTGAAATCCCTGAATGCATTATTCAAAATGCACTTCCCCTCCCCCCCCAACCCTTTCTTTTCCCTCAACACTTATGAGATCAAAGAGAAGAATTTAATGCACATTTGTGACCATTTAGAATATACTTTCAAGGGGAGGCGTTACTGAGGGACTATCAAATAGAGTTCTATACACACACAAAATGGCTAGGATTTCTGGAGACTTCTAGATTTGCATTTTCTTTGTAGTTTCATTAACATAATTGGAAAACAGATTTAATTAGTGTCTTAGCACTATTCATGTTGTTTTCTTTTCAGACTTGGGAGGATAGCGAGCAATAAGGTACTGACACAGCAATTTTGACACTCCATACATTTTCATAGTATTCCGCCCCCCACCGCCCAATATCGGACTCAACGCATTGACCAAACTCCTTCACACATTTCCTCAGGAACCTTCTTCTACCACTTCACATGCACGTGCAGCAATGTGGGAGTTCCTTTATCTGTTGTGTGATTCCACATGGCTACAGTATGTCTGTGAATATCTGACCCAAACAGGTGGGGCACGCATTTGGGCATTTCATACCCAATCATTGTCAGGATAGTAATGCTCAAATGGTTAGCCATGTCAATGCTAGTTGGCAGACCTTCTCAGAAGTTGCAGCTTCAGATGAGAAAGTTCTTTTTCTGTACAGCTTCTAATTCATCTCAAACATCCTTGGCTGGAATACATATGGAAACGGTGGTATGAAGTCAGTTATAAACTCAGGGAGAAGGTCAAAACAAAAAAAAAAATTTCCTTCCAGTAGCACCTTAAAGACCAACTAAGTTAGTTCTTGGTATGAGCTTTCGTGTGCATGCTTTCGTGTGCACGGTATCTGAAGAAGTGTGCATGCACACGAAAGCTCATACCAAGAACTAACTTAGTTGGTCTTTAAGGTGCTACTGGAAGGAAAAAAAATTTTTTGTTTTGACTATGGCAGACCAACACGGCTACCTATCTGTATCAGGGAGAAGGTGTTGGTGGGCAATGAAGAAATGAGTATAAAAAATGAGGATTCCTGGATGCCAAGATCCAAGTTTGGTGCAAGTATTCTTTGGTGAGAGAACCCCAACAGAGATCTAAAATCACAAAATAAGCAGCAAAGTAAAGTGTGGAAATGTAGGCTTTTAGACCTTTAAAATATGCCCTTCCTTGTTCCTTTCAAAAGTTTCCCACTTCCCCTAATATAAAAAGAATACCACACATTTAGTAAGTTAAAAATGGTTTACTTACAAACTCTCCAAAGGTCAGATTCATGTGCTTTTCCATACAGCATTCAGAAAAGCTTGAATAGGCAGTAAAACTTGGTTTAGTTCCAGAGTCGTGAAAGTTCCTAAATTATTGTTATAGGAGCTCAAGAGAGGCTTGTTAGAGCCATGTGGTCTGAACTGAGCATGTGCTGAGCTGAGCATGTGGTCTCAGACCTCACACATTCAACTTCTCAGGTAGACTGAGGGACAACAATAGGCCTGCTTACCTTTCTCTCAAGGTGAGAGAGAATGAAATCTTACTCTATTGCATTAACCCCTTCATGCATTAATTAGACATAAGCATGTTGGTTATGTGAGGCTGGTTATCCCACAAAAAGAGCATTCACACCAGTGACAAGTTGCTTAGACTAAGGCATTAGTTCTGAGACGGGGCTTTTATAAGGTTTGGTGTGTTGGGATTGGCCCTTGGCAACAGCTGACAGGTTTAGGTACTACAGCCAAGATGGAGCCCTTGAAGCCAAGGCACTGCCTTCCAGGCAGCGTCAAAGCATGAGTGTCAAATGGTATAAGGATTAGACAAATCCAAGGTAGAAAAGGTTATCAATGTCTACTAGTCTTGCTAGCTTTCTACTACCTCCAAAATCAGCGGCAGAATGCCCATGTGCTCAGGTTCTGCTTGTGAATTTCCCATAGGCAACTGATTCACTATTTTGGTAAATAGGATGCTAGATTAAATAGGCTGGCCATTGTGAGGACTAGGCCATTGATCCGATCCGGCAGGGCTCTTTTTATGTTAAGGCAAAACAACACACCATTTCCCCCAACTCTGTTAATTCCTTACTCGGTTCTCTCTCTCTTTTTTTACATTTCAGCTTTTGTTCCTAATTTTTCTCTTTACTGCTGAAAATGAAGAAGTGCAGGATTAAATGACTACAGGGAAATGGGAAAGGGATATCTGTCTCTGACCTCCAGGTCACCAATTCATATCAGGCCAAGTAATTAGCAGCTGAAAATTGTACCATCTGTTGACTGTTTAGGGTTATGAGAGAGAGGTGATGGTTTTAGTTATATTACTAATGGACAAATTAATTTAGCCCATGCACCCTCATTTGATAGATGTCTGGAAGAGGAAAAGATTGCATCAAAATATATAAATGGATTCTGCCAAGAATGAATGAGACTGAAATGGAAGTACATAAGAAAATTATTGTTCTTGGTAGTGGTAACACTGTAGTATTCTTACACTCTTGATGAGACAAACGTATTTTCTCTGTGTTTTGCTTCAGGCTTCCAAAAAGCAGCTGACTAGCAATTGGGAGAACAGGATGCCGGAGGAGATGATCCAGAAGGCTGTTCTTATGACTTCAGGGTGACTCTTGGGTCTAGGTGCCAGTCCAGCTGTAAGTCAATCATGCTTAAGTTCCACTGGACAAGTTAGTGGAAGCTAACATAAGCCCTGTTGATATTTAGTGATATTTAGTGATATTTAGCTCTGCCTTATTCAAACTCATAGCCTCCTGTTGTTTTGGACTACACCCCCCATCATTCTTGACCAAGAGGCAGGGGCTGATGAGAGTTAGAGTCCAAAACATCTGGTGTGCATTTATTACACCACTTAGCTCTATGTTACAAGAGAAACTTTCTTAAATATAGTGGGACAATCCCTTCAAGAAGGAGCAAACAGCCCAACAGTAATTCTTGCTTTTTAAAAAAGCAAAGTTTGGGGACTGTTACATGTCTCGCTTGGAGTGCATAGTTCACACCAGTCAGGTGGCTTTGTGACTCGGTGGCAGAATTCATCTCTCATCCCAAGGGTCCTCACCGGGATTTTCCCAGGTTCAGAGCAAACAGAGCAATAGAACAAGCGATGGCAAATGTATTCTACAGCATGAGCTCAACAAATGCAAATACAAATGGAGAATTGTTTTCTTCTAATTTTATGATAATGGATTCAACTTATTGAGAAGGCATAATCTTAACACCAATAATGCTTTTAGTAAGGGGCTGGATGTCAAATCATGAAAGTAATTCTGTAAGCCATGTGTTACTTTTAAATGAGGCAGATAATATATTCTGAACCTGCTATATGTCTTGCTGTAGCTCTTCTCAAGCATATACTTCTGTTTCTGTTCTGTTCTCTTTATAAAGCAAGGCCAATCTCCAACACAGACACAGCATGAATCATGCCTGGAAAGAGCAGCAGAGACCCAGCGGTGGAGCTAGCTGCTCCAGCACCCAGAGCAGTACACATGCCGTGCACCTAGGGGTGGGGCAATCGCACCCGGGTGTGTGTTCCGGCATGGTGGCAATTGTGCTGGGGGGTGCCATCCACTGCGGCGGCGATCGGATTTTGTCACCCCCCTCAGGGATGACACCCAGGGTGAACTGACCCCACCGCCCCCCCTTCCTAAGCCTCTGCAGAGACCTAAGTGTGGTTAAGCCCTGATATTACCAATTAAATTAAAGCAATATGCTTCACTACCATCTAGAGTCCTCTAAAGTATGAATTGCAACATGACACCCACAGGTGCCAACATCCCTGCCAGCAACGCCTGTGTTCTTCTTCACTGAAGGCTAGAAGTCTGTGCCCTTATATATGTGTGAAAATATTGATATTGATACATTGGAAGGACAAAAATATGGTCTCTTTCGATCAATGGATAGATGACGTGACAACTCTTCAAACTCAGGAACAAATAGCTTTCAGACATAAGATGTATGGACAAATTTAACAATGCTTGGAACGTATTTATCGAAATCATAGTGACACACAAATCAATGTATATTTGAGGGGGGAAATAAGTTATTCTATTTACATATGTGTTATATAGTTCTGTAATCTTAATTATCTTTATTGTCATATTGTTATTGTTGGTCTCCTCTGCCTTTTAAAATGTTGTTTCCTTTCTTTTGCTTTCTTAATTTAACTCATTGTAATATTCTTAATAAAAATTTAAATGATCAAATAATATGAAAAGGCTATAAGTCATGGGCTAAAAAGACAGGTCCTCTTATCGATCAGTAACCAGTTATAAAAAGAGAGAGTAGCAGCAATAAATAGATTCCCAATGGGAGGGTGTAAGAAAGGGAGTCCAAGCATCTGTGCTTTTTAACTTGATCATAAATGATCTGGAGAAGTGAGTGAGTAGTGAGGTGCCCAGGTTTAGCTTCAAGGTTTTATAAAGCCAAAGGGATAGCAAAGACATCTATAAAGATCTCTCCAAACTGGGTAAATGGGCACTTAAATAGCTAATGCATAGCACACTGAGGCAAACAAAACCCCTAACTTCACATACAAACTGATGGGATCCAAACTGGCAGTGACTAACCAGGAGAAATATATTGGAATCAACATGGATAGCTCAATGAAAATATTGGTCCAGCTAGAGATGTAATGAAAAATGCACGTTCCATGTTAGGGATCATTAAGAAAGAAACTGAAAATAAAAATGAAAATAATATTTTTACTCAAATCTATGATACAAGCGGTCTTGGGAAATTATGTGTAGTTCTGGTCACCCTATCACAAAAAAGATAATTGTAATAGTTGCTGGAAATGGTGCAGAATAAGTGCAGAAATTGATCGACCAAATAAAAAAGAAAGAAAAGGTGAAATGTAGAGAACAGAGAGAAGTGCTTTTCCTTCTCTCTAAATACTAGAACATGGAAGAAGAAGAAGAAGAAGAAGAAGAAGAAGAAGAAGAAGAAGAAGAAGAAGAAGATATCCCGCTTTATCACTACCCTAAGGAGTCTCAAAGCGGCTAACATTCTCCTTTCCCTTCCTCCCCCACAACAAAGACTCTGTGAGGTGAGAGTGGGGCTGAGAGACTTCAGAGAAGTGTGACTGGCCCAAGGTCACCCAGCAGCTGCATGTGGAGGAGCGGGGAAGCGAACCCGGTTCACCAGATTACGAGACTACCGCTCTTAACCACTGCACCACACATGGAGTCGGCAAATGAAGTTGAACCATAGAAGATTCTAGTGCTTTTTTTCCTGGGGGGACGCAGGGGTACGCATACCCCTAAACATTTTGTGAATCTAAGTTTGGCCTCACTGAGGGGCAGTATTTCAATATGAGTAGGAAAATGAGAGAACACCTAAACATTTTTTTAGGGGGAAAAACACTGGAAGATTCAAGACAGATGAATGATCGTATTTCTTTATGCAGCAGGCATTAAACTATGGAGTTTGTTACCACAGGACATAGCAAACTTGGATGCAAACTTGGATGGGTTTAAAGGTGGTTTGGACAGATTCACAGAGGAGAAGGCTGTCAATGACTACTAGGCATGATTCAGCACCCCAGAATAAGAAGCAGCATGCTATTGAATACCACTTTCTGGGAAGCAACAGCACTCATGTCCTGGTTGGGGACCTCTCATACAGATCTGGTTGGCCACTGTAGGGAATAGGTTGCTAGACTTTGTATCACCTTGGATTGAATCATCAGGGCTCGTCTTATGTACAGTGGTACCTTGGTTCTCAAACCTAATCCATTCCGAAAGTCCATTTGACTCCTGAAACCATTCGAAAACCAAGGCGCCACTTCCGATTGGCTGCAGGAGCTTCCTGCACTCAAGCAGAAGTTCCAAAAAACATTCGCAAACTGGAACACTTACTTCTGGGTTTGCAGCATCCAGGAGCCAGTTTGTTCGGCAACTAAGCCTTTCGAGAACCAAGGTACCACTGTACTTGTGTCCTGGACCCAAGAGGCCATTGGTGCAGGGCACACATTACAAACTAGCATGTGTATGTAATAATTTGACCTAACCCCATTTACCCTGGAAAGATGGACAAAATACATTTCATGGCACAATCTGAGGTTTCCATTCCCCACAAGGCAGTTGGGTGAGATTTAAGGGGCCTTAAAGAAAAAGGGTTAGAATCCAATATCTGATTGGCACTAGAGACACCCAATAAAAAGTACTGGTGTGTTTGACATAGGTGGGAAAGATGCAATGTTGGTTGCCATATGGCTGATGCTTCCATTAATATTATTTCTGAATGCTCTTGATCACAACTGAATAACATTATATATAGTGGATTGAACTACAATCCATTCCCTTTATTGCTTGTGACTATAAGCTGTGTGTGATGAAACCAGCAATAAAAAAAATCCTTTCCGTTGGTACACCTCTTGGAAGGCAGCCAAGGTATTTATTGCTATTCGGGCAATTAATGGCTTTATTGATCTCTTGTTTTCCCCTAGTAAACAGTGGATAAGCCATTTATTTTTATTCCTTAGTTGTAATTAATGCAAGTAGAGTTTGACTGATATTTGCTAGTATAGCACTTTCTGGATGAGAGAACATTTTGTTTTTCACAACAACTCTGCGATGGAACAAACTCGTTACAAATAAAGCATATCTGTTCATTATTTTCCCAAATAGAATACAACCGTACTACCAGTCTGAACAGGAATATGAACTTGGTTTTTCATTGCTATGGTGCTGGTGGAACCCAAACCACATCTTCCAGTTCTCCACACAAGTTCCAAGATTATAGATGGAGCACCATACTCTCAGGGTAAAATAACTGCCACAAGCCAGATTCTATATACAGTAAGAGAGCAATCCAATGCCAAGTTCAACTGAGACCAGCAGTTTAGGATGCAGTGGCTCTCCAGCTCAGCCAGCTAATTCCTGGCTCAGATAGCATTAAGTCCCAAATCCCAGCTCAGCTGAAGATTTGCTGACAAAACTTGCTCAACTGGCTGAGCTGATGCCGGCTAAGCCAAGGCTTGTATAAGCCCCCAGAAAAGAGGTGTGCTGGGAGTTGAGCAGGGACAGGACCAGACTTAGACTGGATCCTAAGCCCATTCAGCTTGGTCACTATTTTAAAAGCTTGTTTTAGACAAAGCAGCAGCAGCAGACCCACTGCTGAACAAGGTTTGGATCTGGTGTAACTACACGGCAGTTAACTAACACCAGAATGCTTTACGCCAGCCTCTTGCAGAGGATGCACAGAAAGAAGGACCTCAGATGATGGTCATAGGAGAGAGGTGGTCCTTGAGGTATGCCAGATGGAGCCAGAAGTATTACATGGCAGGGACATCTTCCTACCACTCTCTGCTTCTTTGTGTATTCTTTGTAAATATACTAAATACCATTTTTCACACTGGGGACAAATATAGGCAGTAGCTGACCTCCATTTTGGAGGGCCCCAAGCTTTAACTGTTATGGGGGACCCCTTTGCAACCAGCAACTAGGTCTGGGTAACCCCTGTCATCTTCTTCAGTGGGGTTGTACCATGACAGATCACAACTCTGTGCTACTGACTCTCAAACTTTGGGATTATACACAACAACAAAATAACCAGTTTGAATCGTGACTCAAATTGGGTCTATTGGGACCCAAAAAGTTGTTTCTAGGGCCCCTCTGGGATTAGAAGCCCTGGAGCCTAAGCTTCATTAGTTTCATAGTAGATTTTCCCTTGAATATGGGTTTAGGAATCCCTTGTTGTTGCAAAACCTTTGGTTCCAACCTCAGATAACCAAGTCTGTACTAGTTACCGTACTCTGGCTCCAGTGTGCTTCAGCTGCTGGTGTTTGAAGCTGACTACACAATGTTAACCATGATCCATACATAACCTGTGGTTTCTTGAGAAAAAATACCTGGTTTGCTTCAGTTTTTCCCTCAAACCAGCTTCCATCTGATTTGAAAATCCAAGCCGGACAGCTGTCATTGGACAGCTGTTGCACATGCACAGATGGCAGCTTAACTGAATAGGAGTTGGGGGAGTTAAATGCTTGGGGTCCTGTCCATTGGGTGAAGACACCCCAGGCCCCATTCTGGTGTGTACAGCAACTGCAAATGAGACATGAAACATGCAGCAATGAAGGGGCCATTGTGTTTTAAGATGCTATTGTGCATACAGCCCAAAATTCAAATTCAGCTTTTGAATCTGCTAAAGTGGTCAAGCAGCAAGAGTGATAGCTGTGCTGAATAGTCACTATTTTTGTTTCTGACAAATGAACTGATGCCTGGTTTGGCCATTTGGAAAATCCAGACCTTATGAAAATAGCAAACCTTGCAAAATGATGATTAAGTGTTGCATTTGATTTCAACACCCCACCTAACACCTAAACTAGAGTGTCGAGCGCGACTGGGCTGTAATTTGTAGTGACAATTCTGAACAGGGCTGGCTCAAGACATTTTGGCACCTGAGGCGAACCACAAAATGGAGGTGGCACCAGGGAAGCAGGGTTGAGTGAAGATATACACCAGAAAAAAAGAGGGAATAGATATATATCAGGAACAAGGGTGGGAGATGACCAGCAGGACCTCCTATTTGCCAAGATGCCACTGTAGAGGCAGCCTGGGGTGGGGGTGGGGCTATGGGTCCTGCCACCTGAGATGGTTGCCTCGCTTTGCCTCATGGATGGGCTAGCCCTGGTACTGAAAGGTTGAAACAATTACCTTTATTTTAGGGAAATCTATTTTTCTGCTGTTCCGAGCTCAGCGACAAAAGCAGTCAAATTATCATACTTCATAATTCCATGCATTGCTGGTGCATAGTACTACTTACCTCATCTGGGCCAGTTTCACCTCAGCTTCTACTGGAAACTCCAAGAATTCTTTGAAATTGTGATGGGTGGAAGCCCTTTCAATTTGTTGAATTGCTGGGTTTCATTTTGCAGGGAGAGGAAGAAAGAGGAAGTAACAAAGAAAAGGGAAATTTCCATTCATGCCAAGCCAACACTTGGAGAAAAGATGTCTGTAAAGAACGCTGTTTGGTTTGCAGACTTGGGCCTACCTTTCAGTTTGTTTAGCTATTAAAAATATGTAACCATACACCATTCCCGGCTCCTATTGCCTCTCCCTTTAGATGCATGCTGGCAGAGAATCATTATAATCAGTGCAAAGATACAAAGTCACAATCAGAGAGGAATTCTTGTTTACAGTAGAGGAGACCACACACTGTTATAGTTTGCATTAGAATCACAGCGGGGGAAGCATGAAAGGCTGGAGCATAAAAATAGATATGGGACTTTTCGGGTTTGCTCAAGTACCTGTCCAGTTATGATACAATCGTAAAATATTATAATTTCCTCCCCAGGCCCATTATTGCCGCTACCTGCCTACAGAATCCCTTGATTTCCCGAGACTTCTGACCACCGCAACAGGATACACGGCAGAAGCTGCCTGAAAGGCATTTTCCTTTTTTCGCACGACAGCTGGAGGATGGGGATGTGCTTGGCTACAGAGAGAACAGGCTCATGGAATACACGGAAATAGATCAAAAGCGCACAGCGAAAGTATTATGTCAGAGCTAGGTTATCCCTTCAGGTGATTAAAAAAAAAGGTTAGCCTAAATGCAAAAACAAATCCCTGAAAGGAGTTTGAGGTGGGCGGGAGGGAAATCACCTGAAGCTTTCATTCTAATCTCAGGAAAAAGGAATGTTTTAATGTGGGGAAAGGGGACTCAAAGTCGCTTTAAAATCTAGCAACTATTCTCCAGAGATATACCAACTCAGAACGTAGCTCTAATAATCCGTACAGCTTCTGAAATTTATTAGTCTTTTTTAAAGAAAAAAGAACTATTATTAACATGCTAAGCTTTAGGCTATTTAAATTTTCTGAGGAAATCTGAGTAAGGAGGTATACAGGATCAGAAGGCTGCCTTCTTTAACTTTGTTCATGAACAAAGCTCTGTCAACCTGGTAATGAATATCTTCTGATTCTTTTCTTTCTTTTTCAGGAGAAAGCACGTTATTTATCTGCAATGTTTCATCACCTATGTGAGGAATTTCCTGAAATACCCACTTTTTTAAAAAGCCAATGTTGTGGGAAAGGTGTTTTATACTTTGTAAAGTGATTTTTTAAACCATCAAAACAATTAAAATGTCACAATAAAGTAGAATAAGAGAAGAGAGAATACTTAAATATTCATCTACAGATCTTCTTCTTAACTCGGTCACCGGAATGAGGGGAAAAACCTGGATAAATAGCTTTGTTTTCAGCCAGTGCCAGGCAGTAATCAATGTTGGCACTAGATGAACCTCAGGTGGGAGAGAATTTGATAGCTGAGGTGCCACCACAGAAAAGACCCTATTCTTGGACACATCAATGTGGATGGCTTTTAAGTAGGGGAAGGTGATACACCAAACTGGGCAGGCCTTGCCAATGCATCCCTCTTCCTCCTTCAATTTCAGACCCTCCAAGGATGTCTATTTTCCTCAGAGGGTATGGAGTTATGCGAGCTCCAAGACAAGGAGATAAGTAACTATACAACCTTTAGAAGACATCTGATGTTTGTACACTGGCTGTCTACATGGCTCCAATTACACACACACACAAACACCGTTCTGAGATAAATTCTTTCTACTTTTTTACTAAGAGATTGCTCTCTGAAGCTATGTTTAGTTTTCAAGTGATCAGAACAATAGATTCTGAGATATTACAGGGGGAATTCTGTGAAATTACCGTATTTTTTGCTCTATAAGACTCACTTTTTCCCTCCTAAAAAGTAAGGGGAAATGTGTGTGCGTCTTATGGAGCGAATGCAGGCTGCGCAGCTATCCCAGAAGCCAGAACAGCAAGAGGGATTGCTGCTTTCACTGCGCAGCGATCCCTCTTGCTGTTCTGGCTTCTGAGATTCAGAATATTTTTTTTCTTGTTTTCCTCCTCCAAAAACTAGGTGCGTCTTGTGGTCTGGTGCGTTTTATAGAGCGAAAAATACGGTAAATGGGAGGACAGATTTTATATCTGTGTCTAAAGGCATCTGTGTCTGGGTAAGATTATGGTTTCCACAGTAAACCAGCCTACCAAGTTTGAACTGAAATATGTTTTAAGCACCTCTGACATGTTTAGAATTCCAAACGCAGGTTACTGTGCAAGGTTTGTGTGTAGAATTTGAAAACAAATGTTTATAACCACCATGCCAATGATGGTTAAGATTTTATATTTTAAAAGTTCATATTATTCTCAAGTTTTTTTGCAGAACATTTTAATATATTCTTGCTTTATTTGCACTTATAATTATGTTTATTTTAAATTTTATTGGCGTGGTTCACATGAAACACCAGACCATAGTTAATATAAACCAAGGTTCATAAATCAACAAACCATGGCTTTGTTAATCTTTTAAAAAGCCATGGTTATTTTCAGTGGTCTGGGTTTGGGTAATCAACTTAAACCATGGTTTACAAATCATGACATAGTGTTACATGTGAACCAGACCATCGCTTATTTGTTTTTTATCATGTCAAGTGGCAAGAAAATGATGGATTGATTAATATGAAAACAAGTTAAGCTTTCAGTTAGCATCTGTTTTTATGGAAAGTTGCTGCACCAGCACACTATTCACTGTCCAGCAAATCAACACATCAACACTGTGTTTAAAGGTTTATGTAAGGGCTGCGTCCAGCTTGAGATTTTGTGCTTGGGTACCTGAGTAACAAATACACAGTTACTTCATCAGTTGTCTATCGTCCATTAGTGTATTATTAGGCATACCACTTTTTAAAATATGCAAAAGTGGTTCCCCAGTTTCCTAGCCATCCCTTCCAAGTATTTTTTAAGAGAAACACACTTGACAGTGTATGAAGATGCCCTCCATAACTGATGCTGCACTCATGTATTCTATCCAAGTACCAAATGTCAGGTGTGAAGTGATGCTTCAACTGAAGGACAGTGTGACCTGTATTTCAGTTAACTCCAGGAGATTCTGCAAAGTTAAGTGCCAGAGTAATGCAGGTAATTTGGGTCCATCTAATTGCCATAATAATATATTTACATGTATGTGTTGTGGCTTTGCTAGGAGTGCCATACCTGTGAATTTACTCACGACCTCAACTTACACAATGCAGGGATGACTAGACCTGCAGTCCAACAACATCTGGAGGGTAGCAGCTTCCCAATCCCTATCTTAACAGAAACATTTCTGTAGAATCAGTGGGGTTATTTGTTAAAGAGACAGATTGCTAGGATTCTCCCCAAATCTTTAAGTACTACAGAGGCATCTTACTGCTTGACAAAACTTTTGGCAGCAAATTTGCTGAATCTTAAAAACAAACTAATTCCTTTGCGAGGCAGAAGGAGCAAAGCATGCAAAAGAATGAAAATGTAAAATATATATAATTCTAAAAGAGCACCTAGCAGGTTGCAGTAATTAGGGTTGTGCACCATCCGTGGGAGTTGAAATACAATAATATCTGGAGGACCACAGGCTCCCCTTACCTGTTTCAAGCATCTATCTTCCCCCACCTATAATATGGGAAGCAGCTTGCCTACACTACAGGTCTGCTGTAAGGCAGATCTGCACAACTTGTGACCCACCAAGTCAAATGCAGCACACACCAGCCACATGTTATGGGTCTGCCAGATGTTTGCCAGTACACTTGTTTTTTCATTTTTATACCAGCAGCAAAAACAAAAAGCTTATTTAGCCCTGTTGTCTCCCTCTCCCCCAGATGTTTGGCTTGGTGCGTCACAGGCTATGCATATCTGTCCAGGTTATTAACATATGTATGTGAGTGAAATTGCCACATAAACACTACGCATTCTCAATAATCTGTCCTTCCTTGTGGCATAGATACTGACTGGATGCAGATAAGTCTATACCTGAAAGGACTGCCTCTTCCCATACAAACTGACCCAGACCCTGCGCTTGTCGTCTTCATCTGAAGCCCTTCCTTGTGTCCCTTCTGTTGCGCAGCGAAGTCAAAACACAGAGTCCTCACAGTAAATGAATAAAACTTTACTGAGGCGAAACATACTTCTTTACAAACGCATAATGTAGGAGAGCAAGGTAAAACAGAAGAAGATTAGACTAGAGAGCACACACTGAGCCCATTTGTATTTATCCGTTCTGGCTCCATGTGTGTTCCTGTAAAAGATACAATATTTGTGCAAGGAATGAGTCATCTAGAGGATCAGTCAGCTAGCTGAATGAGTCTGCACTTTTCAGCATTTTTCAACACTTTCAACACTTTACTGCTTCTGCTCTCAAAGATCTTTGTCACATGACATCTTCTCCCTGAAAGGTTCAGAGGGAGATAACATGAGAAGGGGCCTTTTCTGTGGTGGCTCCCCGTCTGTGGGATGCTTTCCCCAGAGAGGCTCACCTGGTGCCGCCATTACGTGAATTTAGGCACCGGGCAAAAAATTACTCTTTACACAGGCCTTTGGCCATTAAACATTTTATGGCTTGTTAAATGGGGCGTTGTGTGCGTTGTTATGATTATTTTACTATTTTGCTGTGTATTATTATGGTCTGTATTGTGTTTTTATTATTATGCGGTGTAAATTATGTTCTTAATGTTGTACGCCACCCTGGGATCTTTGGATAAAGGGCAGTACAGGCGTTCCCCCTATTTAGGCCCGATAGACTTGATTCAAACCAGGAGATAGTGGGAGAGAGCTAGAGAGTTGTCTTGGCTCGTGAGAAGACCCTCCCTGAAGCCTGAAGAGAACTTCAGGAAGCCCCCAAGAGACCAGAAGTGCAGCAGGACTTTGTTTAGGCTGTTCATTCTTCTGCCTAGCAGCTGATGTGTACAGTACTGTAGAAGCAGCCATTCTTCTGCACGTCCTCCAGCCTCCAACTGCCCCCAGAGCTTCAGTTCTAGTTGGAGAGTTGTGTGGAGAAATAGTGGGAGAGAAAGCTGAAGCTCAGGAAAAAACCTGGGTGTTCAGAGGCTTTTTAGAGGGTTCTCCCCACTCACGCAATTTTCACTTGTGCAAGCAAGGGCCCAGAAGGTAACCCCCGCTTAAGTAGAGGGGAGCACCTGTGTATAAATTGAAATCACCACCATCATGCTTGATCTTTTGAAGAGCAGCCCCTGATGCAAAGGTTAGCTAGTTCTAAAGGTAATTTGTGAAATGGCATGAGGATCTGCTGATCAAAGCAGGAAAAGTCAGAAATTTCACTGGAGATGCCTCAAGCAGGCTTAATCCTGACCAATATCTCAATCAGCAGTCATGGAACAAAAGTAATAATAAGGTGCCATCAGAGACTGGGCCTTTTCTGCAGTGACTCCCCATTTGTACAATGCTCTCCCCAGGGAAACTCACCTGGCACCTTCATTACCTTTAGGCACCAGGCGAAAATGTTTCTCTATAACCAGGCCTTTGGCTGTTGAAGATTCTATGGCTGTTTACATGTGTTTGTGGGAGGGTCGTTAATAGTTTGTTTTATTATGTATTTTGTGTTCTCATTTTGTATTTTTATGTTCTGAACTGCCCTGTGATCTTAAGATGAAGGGTGGTATATTATTATTATTATTATTATTATTATTATTATTATTATTATTAACTACTACTACCATTACTATTATTACATTTTTATTTTTATTCTTATCCCAGCTGGCACACTATAAAATCTAACCCGTGGCATATTAATAAAGGAATTGTACTTGGAAATTCCAGATCCCTATGGCTGCCAACCAGGGGTGAAGGGAAGCAATATTTTCTACACTGTTGACATGGCTAAATGGAAATAATTCATCCAGCACATTAGAAGAGGTACATAACAATATTTCTGATCATTCATTAAAAACCCTCAGACTAATATATTTCTTTGCCACTGCACAGCTATGCATGATTTCTCATTGTTTCATACTCACCACCGTAACCTCAGAGTCCAATTTCAAATGCTAGCAAGCAACAATAGAAAAGCTTAAATTCTGTAGATAGCTAAATAAATTAAACATGCCACAACATCTAATTGCCCATAGAACAAGTAAAATTAGATTCACATAAGCAATATTTCTATGCTGCACTAGCTACCCTAATTGCTTGTGTAGAGAAGGATTATTACTTGGCAAAAGCCTGGCTCTAAAGTACTCAGCTTTTTAGGAAAGGACCCTAAGGAGTTCTGCAAGCAGCACTCACATACTGCTTTTTTCTCCTAATACCAGCCATGTAATAAAATATACTTAATCGTTCAAATGAACTATAGTTGCAATGCAAGTGCTGGTTCATAAAAAAAACAACTCAGCTTAAGAACATCTGGGGTTCTGGAGTTTCTGGTTATTTCAAAATCCAGAATGCTATACTCTGCTAAGCCAGAATCCAAAGAACTATGTTAAGCACACCCTATGGCACGGGTATGGGACGCGGGTGGTGCTGTGTGTTAAACCACAGAGCCTAGGACTTGCCAATCAGAAGGTTGGCGGTTCGAATCCCTGCAACAGGGTGAGCTCCCGTTGCTCGGTCCCTGCTCCTGCCAACCTAGCAGTTTGAAAGCACGTCAAAGTGCAAGTAGATAAATAGGTCCGGCGGGAAGGTAAACGGCATTTCCATGCGCTGCTCTGGTTCGCCAGAAGCGGCTTAGTCATGCTGGCCACATGACTCGGAAGCTGTACGCAGGCTCCCTTGGCCAATAAAGCGAGATGAGCGCCACAACCCCAGAGTCAGCTACGACTGGACCTAATGGTCAGGGGTCCCTTTACCTTTACCTTTTATGGCACAGGCATGCTTAGTGGGGGGGGGGTTACAAACACCTATTGCTGGGTGGGGGGTGCAACATCTAGAACCCCTCCATCCTATGAGATCAAAATATTTTCGAAACTCCCCGTGTCTTTTTTTAAAAAAGTTTGCTCCTCAACCATGCAGAACCACTTGTATGCTGCATGTCCCCACATCCTTATTTTGAAAGAAATCAGGATTTAAAATTTAAAGCACAAAAGCAAAATAATGCTCACTTAACTTCTGGCTTTTCGTCTCACCTTCCCAAACTGGTAGAAGCACACGGAACCTTTGATTCCTCAAATTCTCTTCCTTCCAATTCACTTGAGACTCATGTTGCGTGTATCCCGTTGTGATGGTCAGTACCACAAATTCTGCACCTGATGGACAAATCTGCTCCACTTCCCGGTGGGAAGGAGTTGCAGTGGACCACATGGCCACCCACTCCCCACCGGGGGTGGGGGACTTTGTCCCCCATCGCCCAGGGGATCCCAGCCATGTAAGAGCCTGGCCAGCCAATCCGCTGGCCGGGGGGCATGGCCGGGACAGTTTAAACCGAGGAGCGAGCTGGAGGACTTCCTCTTGGCTCGCTTCCTCAATCACCCGCTTTCCCTCCCTATTTGCAGGTTAGGCACTGGCCTTGCTATGGACTTCGGTTGGTCACCTTGGTTGTCCGAGGGGCCTGGTAGAATTTTTTCCACTTAGCAACATGGCACTGGCCACTTGGTTTTTGCCTACCTCGTAGCAATCGTCACAACTTTGTTAGGGTTGTGGTTAGGCATTGTTTGACCTTGTGTGGGGGAGGGGAGGTGTGGCCATCACCTGCCCCTCCATGCTTAAGGGTATTCCATTAAAGGAATCCGGGGGTGTTGATCTTGTCCAAAGCCCGGTCGGGGGCTAGGGCCATGACATGACCCCAGTGGCGTAGCGTGGGTTGTCAGCACCCGGGGCAAGGCAAGTAATTTGCACCCCCTAACCCGTGGATTTGCGCCCCCTAAGATGTTGCACCCGGTGCGGCCGGCCCCCCCTGCACCCCCCACGCTACGCCACTACACGACCCCCACAGGAACACCAGGGGGAGCTTGAGTTGGTACGCATCGACAGGGCTCCCCCTACCAGTGGTTTACCCTTACCGGACTTCTTGCGCAGCGGGCAGGAGTCAGATATAGTCGGGTCCAATCAATGCCAATACCACTCACATTCTGTAATTCAATAAAGTTGTGGCCAAATTTGCTCAATAACGTATCTGTGTCCTTGTGTGGGTTATTTTACAACAAGGGGGTGGCTGCGGGGTCTCGACACGCAATTCAGGGAAGCAGGCAGTGAATGCTGGCCTGTTAGATGAAATGGGCACTACCTTGCCTTCCTCAGCCTGCCAGTCCCCTCTTTCCTTCCTTCTTACTCACAGAAAATCTAGGGCGTGGTTGTGGGAGTCAGCTACCTCCATCTCAGGCTCAGTCTTGCCCTTGTAGGATTTGGCAGAGAAGAGGATGGAGGCAATTAATTGGCTCTGCCTGTCATTGGCTCTGACTCCATTTACCGTTGGGCTCCCTGCCTTTCCCCCCATCAGTCCTGGTGAGCAAACAGGGGAGTAGTAATATTCTCCTCAGCACTTGCAAACATGATTTTCAACTACCGTATTTTTCACCCTATAGGGCGCACTGGCCCATAGGGTGCACCTAGTTTTTGGGGGGGGGGGATAAAGAAAAAAATTTATTTCCCCCCCAGGCACGGGGCTGGGGCAGGGGAAGCCCGAGCTTCCCCCGACCCCAGCCTCCAGAACAGGCTGCTATCCGCAAGCCTGGGGAGCCCTGCGGGAACTCCCGCGGTCTCCCCAGGCTTGCGGATATCTGCCTGAAGCCCAGGGCGCACTCCACTGCACTCCCTGGGTTTCAGGCTGCAATCTGCTGTCCGCAAGCCTTGGGAGAGCTGCCCGAAGCCTGGGCGCGCTCCGCTGCGCTCCCCAGGTTTCGGGCTGCAGGCTGCTGTCTGCAAGCCTTGGGAGCCCGGCGGGAACTTCCGCGGGCTCCCAAGGCTTGTGGAGAGCTTCCTGAAGCCTGGAGAGTGAGAGGGGTCGGTGCGCACTGACCCCTCTCGCTCTCCAAGCTTCAGCGAAAGCCTGCATTTGCCCCATAGGATGCACACACATTCCCCCTTCATTTTTGGAGGGGGAAAAGTGCGTCCTATAGGGCAAAAAATACGGTACTTCCCACTTGCATGTTCATCACTTGATGGCTACATCCAGTTGTGACTTGCTGAGCTGCCACAAATCAAACATGATAGCTAAATCTTCATGAAAATCTAACATGCATATCCTAAAACAAAATGGAGTAGCCACGAAATTCAATTGCTGATCAAGACCTGGTTCACATATGTATATTTGATAGCTGGTAGTTGAACTGGCTGGATGGACAAGAAATAGATGCAAGCTGGCATATAAGAGTTATGTCTCTTTTGTAGATTTGTGATGGTCCAATCATATATGGATGTCATAACTGGAAAGTATAGTTATTAAATGATGGGCATGCATGCATGAACCAGCCCCAAGTTTATTGTAATAGAGCTTTTTTTAAAAAAAAAAAAAAATCTCATACCTGGTGAACAAGAAACCAGATAATTGAGTTACATGCTAAATAACTACTTAATATTCATCTTTATTAACTCCTTAAAATGCTATTTATGGAAGGAAAAACGACCTAGCTTAATCAATGATTATAACAATTTTGGTAAAAATATAGGAGCTGTAAATACAATTGAATTTGTATTTCTACTTTTGGTAGTTTGCTTTTTAGATTACTATAGTTGACTATTTTTCGTACATCAGCTGCTTCCCGAGACAAAATGGTAGGGTGTGATTGAATACTATACTAGAAATCATTCTTATCAGATTACTGCTATCCCAGAACAGGGAAATTTGTCATAGAATAACTTAATTAGAGTAATTTGTCTCATTTAAAACACGATAGGTAGACCTGATCAAATATCAAGAAACAGTATTTATCAAATAAATTGAGGGGGAAATTGAGAAATACAGGAAATAATATTTTCCAAATGTTATTAATCTCAGTGCCTGCATGTAGACAGATGAAGACTCATCTGGAGAGCACAGTCTCTCAATGGAAAAAAAGATTATTCTGCGTGTTTTCCCTCACCTGTTAATGGGAAACTGGATCCGACTGAAGTGAAATCTAAGTTTCCCTAGCCTATATTGACTGATTCTGTGCAATTCAGGTATATTTTTCAAGTGGGGCCAGGATCTGTCTCTATATGTGCCTTACAACATGGGATACAACAGCAATAAAGCACCAGCTGGGTAATTTCCAGTGGAGAAGCAATGGGCAGGGGAGGGTTCTGAACATGGGCTTCCCCCATGAACCCACCTCCACTCCACCCAAACACACTTCCAGTTCTAGAGCCTGATTGCGGGTAAACAGTTGTGGGGCAAGCTTGCAAGGGGAAAGCCATTGGATGGAGAAAGGCTTAAGCACCTTCTTCCATTCTATCACTTCTCCCACAGGAAATAACTTTCCATGCCACCTTTTCACTACAGTGGTACCTCTGGTTACATACTTAATTCATTCCAGAGGTCTGTTTTTAACCTGAAGCACCACTGTAGCTAATGGGGCCTCCCGCTGCTGCCGCGCCACTGCCACGTGATTTCTGTTCTCATCCTGAAGCAAAGTTCTTAACCCGAGGTACTATTTCTGGGTTCAGGAGTCTGTAACCTGAAGCGTATGTAACCTGAAGCGTATGTAACACGAGGTACCACTTTACTGTTTAGCAGCAACCTAAAGTCATGGCCTGATAATGATGTACCTCCACCCCTAACTGGTGGGTTTTCTTGACACTGGTGTGGTCAATGGTGCTACTCAGTGGTATCTGATTGTAATAATGATTTGCATGGTAGCACACCTGTGAGCTATCGATGTTTCAGCACACCTGTATCTTAACAATGTAACTAATTAGAGGTGGAGTTTACCTGCTGCACCAAATGCAGCGATGTGATAGGGTAATTGATTATTTTGAAAACTGAATTTAAGCTGATCAAATGCTTTGTATTCTGCTGGCTGGTTTAGAGTGGTGAGTTGCAGCTGTTTGGTTATTATTTAAAATAAAAGATAAGCCAAGATACTGCGTGCAAGTTTTTATTCCATCACCCCAGTCACTGCGCAACCTCAGTTGGTGAAGAAAGTCCAACACTAACTTCCTCCACTCCAAATGTCTTCAAAAAAACCAGAGTTTGGGGGCTTCCTTATGAATGCCCAAAGTACAACTTGCCCACACTTTATCTCAAGGCACAATATGGGAAAAGGGGCTCCGTTTGGCTTGCCAAATCACAAATTATCCAGGGCTGTATTAGGACAATGAAAAATTCTGGAACTGCAACTGATGTGAGTGGGACATCTGCCCAAGGTCAGCAATCTCACATTCCTTCCAATAGTACAGCAAAATGTTGTTATTTTGTAAATACATAATATATGAGCACATCCAAGTAGAGATTTAGACATTTTCATCTGAGTTTATGATTATTTGAAAGCTACTGAAAAGAAACCATCCACATTGTATGTGTGCCTCTAAATTACAAAGACAATTACACAGTTTAAGATAAACACAATAAAAGTCTAATTTTTGCAACTGGAGAGGTTTCTCCTTAATTGCTTCTAATCATTCCCAAAGAAAGAAAAATGAATAGAATTGCTAATGGCATAAGAATATTTTACCATTCATCAAGAATAATAAATGATTAGAGATTTCTGTACACACTGTACTAATTTTAATATAATTTTCTCCTTAAACATGATAACATGCTCTGAGGAAAGAATTAGAGAAATTAAGGATGTTGCATTGCAAAGAAAAGAACTTATTTCCACTGTGTAAATCTGGTGTAGGGGATGTCCTCCGCAGTTAAAACTCTTGGGCTTGATCATTCAATTATGGCATATGGGAGTAGTTCACTGAGAATAATTTGTAAAAGGAACGTACACTTTTAAAAACCAAACCATCAAAACGTCCCTATTTCACTTTCTGTTTATTTATTTATTTTTGTCAACAGGATAACTGAGAAGTAACTTCTACACACCTACCTGGGAGTAAGTCCTTTTTAACTCCTGGGGCCTTTCTTCTGAGTAGAACTGTATATGTGATTCCACTGTCAGATGCAGAACTTGAGAGACATATGGATAACTTACAGAGAACTAGAAAAGGCACAAATCAAAAGTTAACCGTCAGAATACATTTTATCCCATCTCCTGAGATTAGAAATTCGTATCTTGCAATGAAGAAGAAAAGTTACTTTTGGAACCTCAAATTGGATTAACATGTCACTCCCTTACCTCCTTCATCTTTCAACAAGTCCAGAAAATTATATGTCTCTTCAATTCCACCCCCAACCTTATGCTTACTATTGGAAGTCAGTTAGGTCCTGCTCATCCAGATTGTGGAAATCACACTTGATTTCTCCCTTACTCAGTTATGCTGTTGTTATCTAGTAACCAGAAGGAACACATGCCTATCTGGCTACTTCTCCTCATCTCTCAAACATGCACACCTCTACCTATCTCCCCACCATGTGTGACACACACACAAATGGATACATCCTTCCATCTCTCTCTGCCAAAGTGAATCTTTTGCATGCACACGCCCCATACAGAATGACGCCCAGCCCGACAGTCAGGAAAGGCCCTTTATGTGGCAACTTGTGTGATGAGTAGGCAACAAATGGTCAAGCGAGGGGTGCCATTGCTGCTCCCTCAACCTTCACCATCGGCAGTCAGGAAAGCACCTTTCGGAGTCAAAACAAGCAAGTCAACGCCAGCAGCCCATGGCTGGAAGCCAACAACCAGACATGATGAGTCTTTGTCCCACTCCCCTGGCAATCAGGAATACCTCTTTACTGGGCTAGCTGACATCACACAACAAAGAGGCAAAACCAAGACGCCATCCCCTTTTCTTTCTCATCCACCAACACGAAAGAAAGAAAGAAAGAAAGAAAGAAAGAAAGAAAGAAAGAAAGAAAGAAAGAAGTCATGGCCGGTGGCACGTGGCTAGCAGGCAACAAACAACCAAGCCCAGGGGCTTGTCACTCCTCTCCCACATGAGGAAAGTCCCTTCATGGGGCCAAGCAGCAAGCAAGCTGCTCATTCCCCCAGTCTTTCCACTGCGCACTGGTGTGTGCTGGTGAGGAGAAGCATGAGCAGTGAGCAGGCACTGACACATTAATGTGAGTCCCAGGGCATTGTGGGCCTTCCTTATGTCATGGACCCTCAGCTGGTGTTATGTACTGAGTTGAATAGGATCCAAACTGCAGCAGTCTGATTGGTCCTAGAACAATAGGATCCAAAAGGCAGCAGTCTGATTGGTCCTAGAACAATAGGATTCAGAATGCAGCAGTCTGATTGGTCCTAGAACAATGCAGTAGTATGATTGGTTGGCAGGAACCACCCAATCATGCTCCAGATAGAAGTGAATCCACAACCTGATTGGCTTACAGTAGAATTCCGGAATTAGCCAATCATGTGCAGCCCATTGTGTAAATAATGTATATAAAGCAGATACCTTGAGGGGACTTTCATTCATTCCTCCTCACCACTATGAGCTGAATAAAGAGCATGAAATCACTTTGTGACTCTGGTATCCTAGTTGGCCAGCAACAATGGGACGAACATGGCTTCTCTTTATCACACCCTGCCCCAAAGCAGTTCAGGGTGTCCCGTGTGGGGTTAATGTACTTCATCCTGACAACAACCCTGTGGTGAAGCTTAGAATGATGAGAGGTAATGACTGGTGCAGGACAGCCCAGTGGGCATGGAGCCTTGAGGGTGCCACAGGGGAAGTCACAACAATGATGTAGAGTGGAAGGGAAGAGGTGAGGGTGGTGTCACACAGGGCACTGTGTAAATCTGAGACCTCAAGGTCCGCCACTGCTTATCTTACTGGGGAAAATAGCTCCTTTTGGTTTTATTATTCTATGCTAAATATTTTAGAAACTGTACATCTCTAAAATCCCAGAAAAGTACCTCTCAGCCTTAGGTTATCAGTGAAATTGTTCTGGGAGATAAATTCTCCCCTTGCTTAACAAACAGCCTAGCTCACTTCTCCAAGCCTTTTGATATGCAAGTCGAAAAACACACATAGGAGATGGCTTTCTATGACTCCGGGGTTTGTGATAAAGTTCTTAATTAGCTGGAATTGATCACTTCCAGAGGGATAATAAGCATGTATAGTCCTCAAGTGTCCTTTGGATGGGAGGAGAACAAAGAGGTAACACTAGATTTGATCAGCATCAGGGGCTCTTTCCACAAAGCACTTCTTTTTTGGGGGGGGAAGGAGGGGTCGGGGCTAAAGGAGGAGCTTCACCAAACAGCAACTGGATGTAAAATAGTCAGTTGAAAGCAGTGACAAAGCAGACACATTGAGAGGGGATCTCGCAGATGCACAGATGCTAATCCATACACAGGGAAGCACATGGGGATTAATTCTGCTGCCAGTACAAATGGCTTCTGCAGAAAGGGACAGAGATACCTATTCAGGACCTGGGGTTAGGAATGCTTGTGGAATTAAGAGGTCAGTAAATTCTGATGCAGACTGACTTCATCCAAATTGACCTCATCCTTCTGGACTGCAGATTGGAATCTGCACATTCCTTGGATTGTATACTTCTCCAAATTTTGCAATATATTTCCTGGCTAATTTTCTTTAGGATAGAACACATTCTTAAATGCACACATTGGAATAAAAATCCTCTCTTTTATCTGCGATGAAATGTGTATTTAAATATGCATATAAACAGTTTGTGTGTGAGAGAGGGTGTGTGCAGATTAATGCAGAAACAGGATAGAATGGAGCTCCGAATGAACTTCTATGAAACTGAAGCAGGTCCAGAAGCAGCCTGAGCTCTTCATTCCTGGAGCTCCTGCAGGGTGCATATGTCACGTAACATCTGATCAGCACCTTCAGTGGAAGGCCCTTGGGACGTTGTTCCAAGGATTGGGGCTGTAGAACAACAATTTCTCCCTGTACTCCCATGGTAGCCGTCAGAGGGAGCTGTTGGCCATCCATCACACGAGATGTCCAGAGGGGGATACTGGAATAAACAATTCAGAAGGGGTCACGTGACCCAAGGGACAATGGGATCCTGCCTTTTAGAGGTGCTGCTGGCTTTGGGCTAGTTCATTAATCTGAGCAAGTTGTTAGCAGTGGTTAAACAGCGGCAGTTAGACCAATGTATAGGAAAACTCTGAAAATATATATATGTAGTTCAATAAAAGAGCTTCATGACCAACACAGTAAAATATTAATATTTAAAGCCATTGTATGCCTTTATCTCCTGCTGATAATGGTATTCTTTAAAAGAGCTGTAAGAGACATTATGAACAGATGGTAGCTGGTTTTGCTTTATCCTGCATCTCTTCAAATCTGCCACAGAACCTCACCATTCATTAATCTTCCATAGACTTCAGTAGTGCAGCAACTAAATCACACACACACACACACACAGAGAGAGAGAGAGAGAGCGCGCGCATAGTGCTGCTGTCAGGCTCAAAATTAAACCACAGTGCACCATGCCAAGTCTTTTCACCAAACTCCGCTATAAAACAGTTAGAAAAATAAACATTTCATTTGGCACTTGACCCAAGAGCATTCACTCTTGGAAGGGGAGGGCATCACACAGCTGATAATCAAAAGGCCAAATAAAAAAGCGGGGAGGACCATTGCTAAATTCTCCCTCAATTTCATTATAGAATGCTTGCCACAATAGTTAGTGTTCTTGTGCAAATCCAGTTTGATTTAATAGGCCTTGAGGAAGAGGCGTATTTGTTTTATGGGTCCTGTTTCTTTCCCCTCCCCATCTTTTTCCACCTCCATTCGAAGCAATAAGAGAGTTAAAAATTTACTTTCAGTATTTGCATTAAGGTATTAATGGAAATACATTTTGAGCAGGAGATTTTAATAACATAGTGGCTTTCAAAACATAGAACATTATATACAGAGGGATTGATCTCTATATTGTCACACAGAAAAATGTGCTCACAGTCTTCTACATTGGTTGTACTTGGACGTCAAGATGTTGTTTAACATTTTATTGTCATGGAATTGAGTCTAACCTATGCCTAGGTTTCCACAGGCCCCTGCTCCCTTCTTCTCCTCAAACTGTGAGGAGATTGGAAGCTTCCATTTCCAATTTAAATGAGCCACAAGCCCTGTTCAGCTGTTCCAAAAATGCATGAATGCGTAGAGTGTTTTGAGCATTGAGGAAAAAGAATCGAAGGGAATTTGTAAATGTGACTGACTGAACATGCTTAGATACCTCCCTGCAATAAGAAATGCTAAGCACACAGGGAGGCTTGCAAGAATGTTCAGGAGTGGCGCAGGCAGAACAGGGATATTAAAGGCACACCAAGCTCATACACTTTCTGCACACTTTATGCCATCCCATGTTCATTGAACATCTGTTGTTGTTTAGTCTTTGTGTCCGACTCTTCATGACCCCCTGGACCAGAGCACGCCAGGCACTCCTGTCATCCATTGCCTCCAGCGGTTTGGTCAAACTCATGCTGGTAGCTTCGAGAACACTGTCCAACCATCTTGTCCTCTGTCGTCCCCTTCTCCTTGTGTCCTCAATCTTTCCCAGCATCAGGGTCTTTTCCAGGGAGTCTTCTCTTCTCATGAGGTGGCCAAAGTATTGGAGCCTCAGCTTCACGATCTGTCTTTTCAGTGAGCACTCAGGGCTGATTTCCTTCAGAATGATAGGTTTGATCTTCTTGCAGTCCATGGGACTCTCAAGAGTCTCCTCCAGCACCATAATTCAAAAGCATCAATTCTTTGGCGATCAGCCTTCTTTATGGTCCAGCTCTCACTTCCATACATCACTACTGGGAAAACCATAGCTTTAACCATATGGACCTTTGTTGGCAAGATGATGTCTCTGCTTTTTAAGATGCTGTCTAGGTTTGTCATTGCTTTTCTCCCATCTAAACAGGACCAAAAGCACGATGGAACCTTAAACCGTGGTTAATCTTAACTATGGCTTGCTGAAGCTGGCTTGTTTGAAATAAAGCATAGTTCAGGTTAACCACGGTTTTCCAGGTTCAGAGGATACGACAAGGTATGGCTTCAGGGGGTGGGAAACAGAAGCAAAATTTATGAACTCCTTGCACAGAGGAGCTGCGGTTTGTGTGCCTGGGGGAAGAATGGTGTTATAGATTTGGGAGGGGGCTCCCTAAACCCTAGAAATTAATAAATACTAGAATTTTGATTATTTGGGATATGATGGAAGAATACAAGCTGCAGAGGAATTCCTGGGCTAGCCTATGCAAAAGCTAGGGCCATTAAGGAGCAATACGGGGCCATTGAGGGACATTGGCAATGCAAGAGAACTGTCTTTCCTCCTTGCCCTGAGGCTGGGTTTGGAAGGTTGCCAGGCTCACTGGGCGTGCAGCAGCAGGAAAAGAGAGTCTTTAACAAGGGTTGCTGGGAAGAAGAGGAAGGAATAAGGTCCGGGATCGATCTAGGGCAGGCTGGCTGAAGGCTGACTTGGACTCCTTGGCCGCATTGCTGTGGAGTATAAGCCCCTCTCGAAATTGCCATGCTGTAAAATCTGGACTTCCTCCATGCAGACTGAAGATGTAAATAGGTGAATAAGTCATATTTCTTAAAGCTGCAACAGTCTCCACTGTGTCTCAGTTCTCCAAAGGACCACAGACCCTGAGTGAGTGAGGGAGGCTGCTGCTGGGGGCAGGTCCAGTGCATATTTCTCTTCCATACATTAGTTCTAAGCAGAGTAACTAATTTCTGTATGGGACTCACATAGAAGTCTCCTGATTGTGAATACTCAGCAGTAGACACAGAATGTAAGTGTACTCTATTACATCAGCATTTAACATACATTTGCGATCAGATGTTCCTCAAATCCAAGAAACGGTATGCTACACTGATTTGAGAGTAGAAGGTTTCTTTCTTTCTTGTTTCTTTCTTTCCTTTGTTTTTCTGTGGGAAAAAAAGATTACATTTTTAGTTCACAAAGTTTTATTGACTAATCTCATCATTATCTTTCAAATGCAAATTTGAGGTTTTAATTTAGAAGTGGTGCTATCTTTTAATTGCATCAGTTTTAGTGGAGAATTAGTATTACTATGTAATCTCTATAATCTCTATAATTATGGAGATTTCTGCAGTGGGAATCATGAAGCTTCAGATATACTGTATCTGGGTTTCTCCATTTACTTCTACACTTAACTACTCCAGGTACTGGAGGTGATGTAACAGTGCGCGAAAAGAAGGGTCACTGGAAATTAACTGAGGGTTGCTAATATTTCAGAACAGCTTTTCAAATAATGATTAATTTAGGGTGATGTGCAATTCTACATTACAGGTTACAGAACATTTTCAATGCAGAGAGCATCATTCAAATGTCTAAAATCTCATTTTATTCTGTAGCTATTATTTGCTGATATACCTTTGTTGGTATATTCTTGGTACACATTTACACAAGGATTGCACCATGATGGCAGCAACACCTAAGATCTTGTCTGTGTGGATGAATCACTTCAGATCTTCCACTACAGACAGAATCTTCAGGTCACCCTCACGTTCATTTCATATATTCCACTGCTAGTAATGTGTGTAACATCCCTTGATTTCTCATCACAACTTGTTGATTCACAGCTGAATGTGTGAATCGACACCACAGATGAACATTGTGTTTGAGTTAAAGGGAGACAAGATGGAGGCTAGACATATATTCTGTGAATGGTTGTGGCTGTAATTCAGACAGGTTATTCTTGTCAATATGAGGTCATTATTGCTATTTTTTATTTATTAGTGTAATCATGCTAAAGTAATGTGAGCAAAGAGTCAGTTTATCATTGTCCATAACTGAGACTGGGCATTGGATCAGTGCATCTATTGCCACACTTGTTTGAGCTATAAAGGAAAAACAAAGTTCCGGGTCATCCACACTCTGAAAATGTGGTAGACCCTGCTCTGTATTTTCACACAGACATTAGCATGGGGAGGCATGCTTGGTAAATTCTCACCATTATCAACTCCCACCCGGAAACCCATGTCCCCACTGTAGAAGAACATGTGGATCCAGAATTGGCCTCCACAGTCACTTACGGACTCACTGTTAAAACCCTGTTTATGGAAGACGATCTTACTTGGCTACGAGTGATCGCCAAAGAAGAAGAGTATGGGTGATAACATCAAACCCTGTGGAACTGCACACCAGAGAACCCATGGGAATGTGCAATATCCCCAAAGGACTATCTTCTGGAGCAGCTGTCCAGACTTCAGCAGAACCACAAAGAATGCCTCCAGCTCTTGGGCTGGCTGGTCACTCCAGAAGGACACCATGGCCAATGGTGAGATGCCAAGGAGTATCAGCAAGATGCCAAATCTAGAAAATCTTTCTCATCCAACATTTTCTGGAGTGGTCAGCAAGTATAATAATCTTCATAATCTGTATAGACTGGACTATATAAATGCATCTTAAGAAGCTGTGATTAACTTGTTTCCTCTTTCCTCGAGCATCATGACTTTTTAAATTGTAAACCTGGGGGAAGGGACTTTCTTAGTACTGATTTATGCATACTACTCTGAGAATAGGCATTAAACGCCATAAATAAGCAAATAAATGTGGGTAAAAACATCACAACAGTCTGAATATACAATATTAACCCTGTGATGAGAAAATGACTTGGTAAACTACTGCAGGTGTGCATTCTAATGGACCTTCTCCATCTATCCGCTCCTCCCAGTAAAGCGGGAATTTTCTTAAATTCTTAAGTAAGTGAGTATTTTGCTACAATGGATTGACAGAGAGTGACAAAATAATGATGAAATTACTGCTTCTTGCTATTTTCGAACCAACATTAACAGAGTTCTTGCGCACTACACAGCTTAGGCAATTTCAGAACAGAGTAAGAAGGAGCAGCATCTTTTGTTTTATGTTTCCCAGCATATAGAGTGATGTGATTTCAATAGCTTTAAAATGATTTTTGCCTAAACTACCCATTCTGGAGAAATGTGTGTTTGCCACCAAAATGTGCATTCCCCCCCCCCCACCATGTTCATCTATACTCTACCAAGGAAATGTGGGTTGGTGTCACCTGTGCGTCTTTCTATAACGGATCATTTGGGTCTTTCTGGCATTATATTTTACACCTGCAGGGCAGCCTGCAAGTATTTGATAAGCATTCTGGTTTTGCAATCCGCATTGGTCTGCAAAGAATTATCTGGCCAACCACAGCTGGGGGAAGGGGCACAGTGGAAGAGGCTAGACGTTGCATGCAAAAGGCCCCCCCAATTCCAACCATGGCATCTTCAGCCTTATTATTATTATTATTATTATTATTATTATTATTATTATTATTATTATTTTATACCCCGCCCATCTGGCTGGGTTTCTCCAGCCACTCTGGGCAGCTTCCAACAAAATATTAAAATACAATAGTCCTTCAGATATTAAAAGCTTCCCTAAACAGGGCTGCCTTCGGATGTCTTCTAAAAGTCTGGTAGTTGTTTTTTCCTTTGACATCTGGTGGGAAGGAGTTCCACAGGGCAGGTGCCACTACCGAGAAGGCCCTCTGCCTGGTTCCCAGCAACTTTGCTTCTTGCAGGGAGGGAACCGCCAGAAGGCCCTCGGAGCTGGACCTCAGTCCAAAATGATGGAGGTGGAGACGCTCCTTCAGGTATACGGCACCAAGGCCATTTAGGCAGGGTTAGGAGAGAATCCTGCCTGAAATTAGGCCACTGCTAGTCAGTCTAGACAATGCTGGATAAGAAGGGCCAATGGTCTGCCTCAGTGTAACATTAGTTGGCTTAGGAAGTGGCAAATTGCCTGACCCTGATTTACAGTCCCCAGTTCAGTGGCTTCTTACAGATTTCCAAGTGCCGGCTGAAATTTAAACAATTAAAGGTTAATCAAAGACAAACTGTTTTGAAAAGAGATCATAGCGCGATAGTACATTTATCTACTAATTGTCTGAAGCTAAATTCACAGAAAGCTTTTTTGTTGTTGTTGCATTCTGTTATCTGACTGCGGGCAATGAATTTCTAGTTGTTTGTTCTGGTAATAATCAATTTACGCATCAGGTTGCTTAGATTAGGCATCATTAGAAAAGCCTGATAAACGTGCACGATAGCATTATAGCAGCATTTTATCTTTGCAGTAGGGTGTATGCTGAGGGTAGCTTTGTTTGCACGCCTACCACACTAAGAAGCAGGGGCACAGATGTGTATCCCAGGCAGAATTGTGCTCCAGAAAAAGAGATGGTCAGTAGAGATGGTCTCTTTGTCTGGAAAATGGTCTGGAAAGGAATTTTGCCACAGAAACTGACCCCGTCACTACCTGTGACATTTTATAATAGAATCAGTGCTAAGTGAAGGACTCACAGTGATGAAGCACATACACTCGAACACAGCATTACTTACAAACATCCTTCATACATGTTAAATGCAAAAAAAAGTTCGCTTTCTTTCTTTTCTCCCTGCAACTCGAATGAATGAAAATGTCAGCAATCTTCTTTCATGTGATTAAAATGTAGAAGGAGCGTTAGGCAGGCTGGATAAAAGTTCCCAAGGTGGCTGGGTCCAGTCCACAAGCTACCAGCCATCCTTGTTTTAAAGGTGTGCCGGTCAACTTTAAGGTGTTGTTGTTTAGTCGTTTAGTCTTGTCCGACTCTTCGTGACCCCATGGACCAGAGCACACCAGGCACTCCTGTCTTCTACTGCCTCCCGCTGTTTGGTCAAACTCATGCTGGTAGCTTCGAGAACACTGTCCAACCATCTCGTCCTCTGTCGTCCCCTCCTCCTTGTGCCCTCCATCTTTCCCAACATCAGGATCTTTTCCAGGAAGTCTTCTCTTCTCATGAGGTGGCCAAAGTATTGGAGCCTCAGCTACACGATCTGTCCTTCCAGTGACCACTCAGGGCTGATTTCCTTAAGAATGGATGCGTTTGATCTTCTTGCAGTCCATGGGACTCTCAACAGTCTCCTCCAGCACCATAATTCAAAAGCATCCATTCTTTGGCGATCAGCCTTCTTTATGGTCCAGCTCTCACTTCCATACATCACTACTGGGAAAACCATACAAAATTTCAGACTCAGGGGACAAAGACATTATTATTATTATTATTATTATTATTATTATTATTATTATTATTATTTATTACATACGCCTTTTCCCCTGAAAAGGTGGCTTACAGAAAAAAGAACCACTAAACACATAGAAAAAAGCATTTTTTAAAACCCCTGATAGAATTAAAATGATACACATATATAAAATACATTAAAACCATAATTACAATAAACAAGCATGGCACCAGCTCCTTCATTAAAAGCAGTCGGTTCCCAAAAGCCTGTTGGAACAAGAAGGTCTTCATTTGCAGGCAGGCAGGACAGCAAGGAGGGAGCCACTCTAGCTTCTCCAGGGAGGGAGTTCCCAAGTCTAGGACCAGTCTCTCAGTCTGGCCCTTTGGATTCTTCCTTGGGCCATTCATTCTCCTGAGCCACATCCCTCACCCGCCCAGATTTGCCTTGGTTGCTTTTGCCTGGCTGCAATGTGTTTGTAAACACTGATAAAGCCTCTTGCTTATCTGGGTGGAGAATGGAGAGGTTTGCTTGTGCGCATATGTAGAAATTTGCTTTCTGTGCAAAGGTTTTATTAATTGATTGATTGGATTGGATTTGTGTACCGCCCTTTCTCTTAAGCTCTTGGGGCAGTTCACAGCATAAAAATACACAATAAAACCACAAAGTACACAAGAACAAAGTAAGAGCCCCTCCTGCTCCCACAAACACATTTAAAAGGACAAAAGACTGTTAACCATGGGTAGCCAAACTAAGGCCCAGGGGCCAGATCTGGCCCAATCGCCTTCTCAATCTGGCCCTCAGATGGTCCAGGAATCAGCATGTTTTTACATGAGTAGAATGTGTCCTTTTATTAAAAATGCATCTCTGGGTTATTTGTGGGGCATAGGAATTTGTTCATTCCCCCCCCCAAAAAAAAATATAGACTGGCCCCCCACAAGGTCTGAGGGACAGTGGACCGGCCCCCTGCTGAAAAAGTTTGCTGACCCCTGCTGATAATCATACAAAGGCCTCCCGCCTAAAAGTGTAAAAGGAAGAGAGACAGATTCTCCTTGCCAGATATGAGATTTATATTTTGAGGCGTCTTGTCTTTGATGGTTAAAAGAATGGATATCGTTGAAAAATGGTTCTGAACTAGATCTTGAAGGACATGATAATAGATTTGGTTGGCACGCTTATTTGTGGTACGACAAGGTTAAAGTTCATAAAGCTTTTTTGAATCATGTCATAAGGAAGCCAGTGTATCAAGTATGGGACAAATATATATAAAAAATAGAGGCACACGAAGAAGGGCCTCAGAGGGTGGGTAGGCTCATATGTAGAGAAGTGTTCCTTAAGGTATTGTGGTTGAGCCATTTAAGGCTTTATAGGCATAGCTGTCAATGTCTCCCTTTTTTTAAGGGAAATTCCCTTATTCCGAATAGGATTTCCCTTTAAAAAAGGGGAAAGGTGACAGCTATGCTTATAGGTCAAAACCAGCACTTTGAATTGGGCCTGGAAACTAATTGGCAGCCAGCGCAGTTGGACCAGGATAAGTGTAAAATGCTCAAACTGTCTTGCCATGGCATAGGACTTTCCACTGGCATGGAACTTCTGGAAGGTTGCCCAGAAACAAATGTGGCCTCAGACTAAGAATGGTTCTCCACTCCTGATTTAAATGGGGCGGGTGGGAATTGTAACACAGGAATTTAAGGCAAAAAAAGGCGGAACCAGACATTACAAGTTATGACCCTGTGGCAGGCAAGCTGGCTATTTGTTTTGGTTCAGACTTAGAAGAACCCTTCAGGAGGCTCTTTGCCTCTTCTTGTTGCCTGCTCAGACCATATGCCTTGACAAAACTATAACTAAGAGTAATTTTGATTGGACTGAAGGCTAAGAGGCTAAGACGAAGTTTCCACTGCAAAGGGGGGTTTGCAAGGAAGGAAATGAATCGATATTCTCCCCACCGGATGCTTCTTCTTAGCCTTTCAGCTGCTCACACACACAAAACGACCTTTTTTTCCTGCTCACTTTAACAGAATTGCATTGCTCTTTCCAAAGATTTAACCACCACCCCGTGCTGCCTAAAATATGAGGTACAATGTTTCCTGTAATGTATGCACAGTGAGTCTATACAAATAATGGAAGTTTTGTCAGCTGATTGAATTAAGTAGCACTCTAAGAATACTTGAGTTATAGCATAGCTAATGAGTAGCTGGATATTCGACACATGAGAAGGGCACAGGGCAACAGCAGAAAGTGCTAGTCTGCTTATATATGTCACTCTGGCAGCTTAAAGATAGCATCTTTGCAGTTGGGGCGGGGGAAAAGTGCAGCATATGCTGTATTTATAGCAGATGCTACTATTTGGTAAAGGTATTTTTGCTACCAGGCACTCATACGGATGCACAGTTGCTATAAAGAAGCCACTGGACACCAGAACCCAAGTTCAATTAGCATTAAAGCTCTGGCTCCAAGGTGCCTCGTGGACAGATCAGTAGAAATATGTTCAGCAAAATCATTTTGAAACGAAGCAGTTTGGAGATGCTAAATGAATATAAAAGCTGAATTTTAAAGGCAGTGGGTTTCTTCCCCCCGCCATGCCCTCAGCCCAAATGACAGCCAAAGAAAATAATATCAAAGAAATTTTCAGGGAGAGCATCAGCAAGGAATTGCAGTCATCCAAAGATACAGAAGGAGAGAAATAGAATCCGTCAGTTGGCAAAGGGGCTAATGGTAAACAAGACCATTCTACATTCACACTAATTGCCAGAGAATGAGAGAGAGGGGGAATCAAACTGAAAGGTTGGGGGAGCTTGGGCAGGTATCACAAGCCATCAAGTCATTTTCAAACTGCATAATAATGGAACATAACACAGGCAAGTCACAAACCCTTCAAGTTTCTTTAGTCCAGGCAAAATATAACCTGCAGAAGGAAGTGCTGAGATAACAGGATGGTATCACAACATCACAGGTGGGTCGGAAAATCAAGAAACACAGAAAATACCCGTGTGCAAGTTCTGCACACAGGGATACCTCAGAATGGATAAGGCTGCAAAACTATCTTTGCAAAACTATCTTCCCCCACTCTCATCCACCATGGGTTTTGCTGTTGTCAGATTTATGTAACTTCAAAGTACCACACTAAACATGTACAGAGCATAAACATTTCATAATTGGTAAGCTACTCTGCTAAGTGACGCCATTGCGTTCTTTTGTGAACGCAATTGTGATCCTATGCTCTTTTATTCAATGTTAGTTGCTTACTATTGACCATCAATGGCTGATTGGCTACAAATTATGAATATAACATAAGAGCTCTGTTGGATCAGGACAGCATCTGGTCTGTTCTCACAGTAGCAAGTCTAGAAGCCGGACCTGAGCGCAACATCTATGCCCAGTAAGTACAAACATATAAATTTTGAAGGGCAAGGATTTCAGATCAAGGTGTACGTGTGTAAGAATCTTCCTGGTTAAAGGCACCAGTTTTATTTTTACATCAAATGTGGAGAAGGCAGTGAGGAAAGGTGGGCTGCAATGCTACAGTATGCCTTTTGCTTACCCACTGCTGCAAATATATGAACTGGTTTTCTTTGTGGTGCAGATCTGTGTTGAACCCATGCTTGTCGATGAGGTCTACAGCATACTTTGCTAGCTGTCATCACCACTGTATGCTCACCGAAACTCAAACACGTGGCCTGCTTGCTGCATCGCAATGCAGCAACTGGCAACCCATTCATAGGAATAGGCCCTGTGCATCTCTTCCCATCCAGAAGTCGCTTTGTAGTGAGAAAACACTCTTCTAAATCAACTCATCCAATGTCATCAGTTCATATTAGAAGCCAGGCTCAGTGCTAACATTTGCACTGTATGGAACTGCTGGCTATAAATCTGTTTTCAACCAGCTGAGCAGCATCTGTAAAATAAGTTGCAGTTAATGTGAAGGATCTTTGCTTACTCCCATTGTAATCTATTTATAATATCATGCTTTTATTAGTTTCCCTGCTGTCTAACAAACTCCAGGTGATACAAGACACTGCTGAGAAAATTCTGTCGCTGCATCTGACAGAACAAGCGCGAGACGTTTCTCCAGGGCTGGGTGGCTGGAGGATCTGTGCTTCCTGCTTACTGGACTTTTTAATTCCCCCAGCAAAGTTAATGGGTGTTAAATGTGTACACTGAGAGCAATTGAAAACTATTATACCTGTTAACGGTGAAATCCCCTTGTACTGTATGAACCACTTATCACAGCAGTTTGTGAGCGACAGCAATAAAGAAAAGGGGGTAACCTGGTTAACAATATATTTTGAAAAATACAACACTTTGTAACTTGCCTTCTAAAGAGCAATCCATTTGTAAGACAGAAACCCTTAAATTTACTATTTGAGGTAATATGGACAGAGAAAGTGGATAACAAGATTTAAGAGGGAACATTTCTGGAATGCTGTTATTCTGAGGGTGGCAGTACTGCTGAAATGCTTGTGTGCTTTCTTTCAGCCTTCTTTTCATTAAAATGTTCATTTGGCAATTTGCACACCCCTTTCCCTAAAGAAAGGAATATTAAAATAGTGATTGTTCCTACTGATGATATAGGATAAGCTCATTATATGTATGTCTGCAGTAAGAATTGCTAAGAAAAGAAAAACCAACCCAACAACCCTATTACAAAATTAAATAAACAAAAACTGTAGGTTTTGATAACCCCAGCAATTCTTTTATCAAGCAAAGTGGAATTACTTGGATTGTACTTTATGCATTTCTCAATATCCATTTAAGTACCCAGAATATGAACACTTGTTTGGGTTTTGAGAAACAAAATTAATCACTTAGGAATGAAAAAGAAATAACATTCTCTTTATTACATGTATTTACTTCCCCTTTGATGTTTGTGTCAGATTTGCTCATTTAAAAAAAATAATAATCCCACAACAGTCATTACAATTATTCAAGTTCAGACAGCAGATGAAATGAAACTAGATTCTTTCTTCTTTGAAGATCTGTTAGTTTTGTGTAGGTTTTTGAATAAATGTTCTAAAACACACTCTTTAGAAATAAAATACAGCAAAAAGAGGGCAAATCAACAACATGGGAATAGTCTTACATCAAAAAGTGAGGCAGCCACTCTTCTTTTGTATACTTTTTTCTCACCACAAGGTACTCTTTGTAGAACTCTCAAGAAGACTTTTTTATTTTTTAAAAAAATCTAATTATATTTTGATGATCCTAATGAGATGTGAATACAAGGGAAGTGATTACATCAAAGTGCAACAGCTTTTGGGGTACGTTTTGACACACGCAGCAAAGTAACATGGAGTTGGCAACGTCAACCCATTCACAACACTGGCAAGTTTACTGATGGCAATGACTGAAGCAGCGCTACAACTGGCAGGTGGATGCCAGCCAGCAGCCATTTTAAATTTCCCACAATGCCCCAGTGACGTTTTGTTTGTGTATTTAAGGCATTTATATACTGCTATGCATAATGTCAACCTTGAGGGTGCTTTACAATGCAAAATAAAAACCATAGCAATAGAATACATAATTGCTTAACTGAACCTTAAAAAAATATGCTGAGTATGAACCATGGGCACAGAGCTCCATAACAGGAACATATCCCCTCCAACATTTCTCCAATGAAAATAGGGACATCCCATTCCATAATAATAATTTTACTATTTATACCCCCCCACACACATCTTAGTGGGTTGCCCTAGCCACTTGGGGCAGCTTCCAACATATATATAAATATAATAAAATGTTAAACATTTAAAAAAACTTCCCTATACAAGATTACCTTCATACGGCTCGGGGGTTGAGTAACTCCATACCCTCTAACATGTCTCCAATTAAAATAGGGGCATCCTAAGGAAAAGTGGGACATTCCAGGATCAAAACAGAAACCGGAACAGCTTCTCTAAATCAGGGACATCCCTGAAAATAGGGGCACTTGGAGAGACTGGGAGCAGCCCTCTCCTTTGTTGCCACCTGCTTGATCTCTGGTGTGGTGACGGCGACATTGTGTGAAGCGACTCAATGGAAGATCTGAATATTTGTGCAGCTTAATATGCGGGAATGCAGCTCTTATGTTATCTAGATCTCAAGCCATGAGCCAGCATTTTGGATTAAGCTTGGATCAAGAAGTTCTTCGTCCAACAGTTACCAGTCAGATGCTTCTGGGAAGCCTCTAAGAAGGTTATGAAAGCAGCAACCCAGTGAAATGTTTGTCACATTGAGGGGGGCGGGCAAGGTAAGAAATTTGTGACACAGAAAGGATTGACTATGAGTTAAACTGGGATCTGGTATAGCAAGGGAAAGAGCTGCATTTTAAAAGGTCTTTAGAAGGTTGACATGTTTTATTGGTGGTCAGTAAGCATGGTCACACGTGCTTTAAATATGTTCCCTTTGCAACTTTGCACAGAAAAAAAAATCACCTTGAATAAATAGCATGAATGCCAAAGGGGTTCATTCTTTTCAATTAGAAAGCCCATGCAAAGGATCTGTATGAGCTGGAAAGAGATTGGCAGCTTATCTCAACTGACCTCTGTGACATGCACTCATGTTATGATGTTTAACATGCTCATCCTTCAGACCACAGCCAGCCATAACTCTCTGCTATAAAGCAGAACACATGCCAACTTTACTAGGCTTTTTGTACACATTCATGCTCTACTATCTGACTGTAAAAATTTTTAATTACTGATGTGTTGATGAGTTATACAAGTCGCCCAGTCAGCAAAACAAAACTTCTTTAATGAACTCTTTACAACGCATTTTCTGAACAAAATCAGCCTTTTGACAATAATGGCAAACATATATATGCAATAATGAACAGGCTGGTTCCACAAACATCTGAACATAGAAAAAGGATAAAATTCTTTGAATGAATTATTTAGCTCTAGTTATAAGCTCTGCATTATAATAACAGCAGCCTGATCTTCAAGGAATTGTGCATAGATTAAAAAATGGGCATGATTAGGAAAACCTTGTGTTTGAACCATGTAGCCCTTATTTTAAATATTTTATTGTTATTTTCCCTTGTTCCATCATTATTTCTTTTGCAGTTCTAAATCTAACCTATAGTATTTCACAGGTAAAAACAATCAGCATTCATAGCATACCCTTGTCTTGAATTGCGAGGTCACTAGTGTGAAGTAGGCAGGAAGTATTTCCTTATTAGCCTCCATTTTCTGGACTTGGGTGTGCATGTTACATAGTTCAAGACTGCAATTCTATACAAGGTTACTTTGAAGTTGAACAAGGCAAGAAACATACCTCAAAATAATCATCTGCCGCATCAGGCTGTTCATTTCTATAAAGCAAATAATTTAATTAGACAGTGCCTATATGATATTGAACGACAGAATAATTTGGCCACAATAAGAAAATTTTGTCCATGGTATGATTATTTTCCATCTAGTCATTTTGATACGTTGGCACCCTTTTGCAAAATTTCACAATTCCAAAATACAAAGCGCTTTTACTTTCACAAGATTGAATATACTGCCTTCGGCTGTATTTGAGGGTCGATTTCAAAAAATTCCACTGGAAAAAACAGTTATGTCCATGTGGAGATGGCAGTATTGAGTCAGTGGCTCATGTGCTTTTGGCTTGCACTCTTTATGAAGATTTGAGAAGTGAGGTCATTGTTGTTTAGTCGTTTAGTCGTGTCCGCCTCTTCATGACCCCCTGGACCAGAGCACGCCAGGCACTCCTGTCTTCCACTGCCTCCCGCAGTTTGGTCAGGCTCATGTTTGTAGCTTCGAGAACACTGTCCAACCATCTCGTCCTCTGTCGTCCCCTTCTCCTTGTGCCCTCCATCTTTCCCAATATCAGGGTCTTTTCCAGGTTATTACCCCTCCATGATTGTCCATGCCAGGTCACGCGACCATTGCTACTGTGCCCTTTCTTCTAGCAGATCAAGATAAACAGGTGACAGCAAAAACTGCAAAAAAATTAGCAGGGCCAATTAGAATAAGATCTATTATTTGATTATTTATGTAAACCTCCAAAATGTATTTTGTATTGTTAAGTTTTTACCTCTATCTTCAGTACATTTTATTTTATTGCTATGGCTAGTGGCTTCTTCAGCTGCTCATTTCTGAATTCTATAGTATGGAAATAATTCAATCCTAGTCTAGTAAGGGGTGTTGGGGAGGGGTAGTACATGTCCTGCTCCTTCTGGGGTAGTTTTCCACCTGAACTCAGCTCTCAACTGTGGCTCCAAGAAGCTGTCAGCATGCGACAGTGGCAACACTCTGGGAACAGCTTCAACTGACTGGCTCAACCAAGTGAGGGTAGCTGATGGGTCTCAAACCTGCAGTGAGTTAGGGGCTTCTCCTGCCTATCCAGCGGATTCAGCAGATGAGACTTAATAGCATGTCCAACGCTCAAGAAGGCGGTTTCTGTACATCTGTAGAGGGAAGTGAGGGGCAGATGGGGCTCGTCCACCTGGGAAGGTGGCCATCCAGGAGAAGGAAAACTCTGGTTCTAAACCTCCTCTGCATTGTGGGCTATCTTCAGGAGAGGAAAAGGCTAAGGAGTAAACCCAGAGTGGAGTCCCTAAGCTGCTGGATGGCACCTTGTACACTTCCTTCTAGCCACTCCTGCAGTCAAGTTGGTGGCAAACGTATTGCTCTGCTTTCCTTTGGACCACATCAGCGAGGCCCAGAGGAAGGTCTTGTTGTCTGGGCTACCCACAACCTCCGCACATATTGCCCAGGCCTGTACCATAGGAAAGTACAGTGACCATGACTTCATCACCCAGAGACACACTGCGTTGTCTCTTGAGACAGATGGATGCTAATGATAAGTCTAGTCATGGTCAAAGCATATATTATGTGTGCCACTGGGATTTTAATTAAAACAGCCTCTCTGTGGCAACTGATCACTATCAGCCCTCCCCAATGCCCACCATAATGGCTTGGAAACATTCACCAGGTGTATCAGACCTCTCACACTTTGAGCCTCTGTTTCCTGTTTGCTTGTGGCCACAGCAAAGTGCTTGAGGTGACTCTCAGTGCGATCAGATTATATTACAGTGGTACCTCAGGTTACATACGCTTCAGGTTAGAGACTCCGCTAACCCAGAAATAGTACCTCGGGTTAAGAACTTTGCTTCAGGGTGAGAACAGAAATCATGCTCCGGCAGTGCAGCGGCAGCAGGAGGCCCCATTAGCTAAAGTGGTGCTTCAGGTTAAGAACAGTTTCAGGTTAAGCACGGACCTCCAGAATGAATTAAGTACTTAACCTGAGGTACCACTGTATAGCAGATATGGGAATATCATAAGGGTGCCTTATCAGAGAAACTTGAGCACTTGACATTTGGGTCAGTTTCCTGAGTTGCAGCTTCATTTGATCATCGCCCAAACACACATGCTCTCCACTGTGAGGTTAACAGGAGCTCCCAGGGCAGGTGGAAACAGTATGGGGAAAAGGATTAAACTCCACTTCCTAACCGCTTTTCCAAATAAATCTTGAGTTTCCACATGGGCCCAGCCGCCTTGACGGTAAACATGAAAACATTGGGAAATCTGATCACAGGTCTCTGGCATCTCATCTGGCTTGGCCCTCAGTCTCGCTTTTGCAGGAGTGTGAACTGCACATTAGGTCTTGTCTCGGCCTGGCTGAGTTCTTGACCCCCAACTCCCTTCCCTTGTATTGCATAACTTCTTGATCCCCAACTCCCACCTTGATGAAAGATACTGAGAGCAATTTCCAGTGAATGCTTTTAACGACCATTTCAGGTTCATTTGTCTTTGTTATTTAAACATGTGTTTCAGAGAAACATGGCATGTCTCACCTTGCATCAGGTTTCACATTTGTAGGAGGAAGGAGTGACTTGCAAGGTTATTTAAAGCCTTGTTTGGGTGTCACCCCCTCATGTGATTAACTTTGGCTGAGGAGGAGGATGGGCCACACCCACTAATCTCGACATTTGATGGTTGATAGACACCGGCCGTGGCAACTGTGAAATGAATAACTGCGGGGATGTGATTGCTTCAAAGCGTTTTAGATGTTCAGGATGCTTTCTAATGGTTTAAAAATGCTTCTTACATGCTTAAAATATGATTTTAATTTCAAATTGTAACAGTTTTAACATTTTGATGTTTGCCACCCTGGGCTCCTTTGTGAGGAAGAGTGGAGTTCAATAAATTCAATAAAATGAGCAAACAAACAAAAGCACCATTTCCTTTGTATGTGTTGTACAAAAGTCCTGGTGTAGGAAAGAGATGAGTTCATTTGTTTGTTTTAAAGTGCGGCTCCACCAACTTAAAAAGGTTTTGGAATTCCTATAGAGCTGCTAAAGCTTATTGTTGGAACTGCAGTCCAGCCCCTCTGAATGAATCTCCCATTTCTCTTATTTATTTCTACAGTCTGAAATTTGTCACCTGACAATACATCATCAGAAAGCACAGTATTGATCCTGAGAGAGCCATCCTGCTGAATGTAACATTAGAGTCTTACATGCCTGTGCTTTCCCTTTCTTCTACACCCTGAGCTCATTGGCAGGTGAAATATTTACTGCCTGATGTGCATAAACTCAGATTGGCAATGCACATTCTTACAGTACCGTCTTCACAGTGTGGGAAATGATTAATTTATCCGAGTGCTCATTTCAGTTTCTCCAGTCATGTCTCAAGATTTGGTAGGAAATCTCTGTATCTTTTGTCTGCCTTTACAAAGACTCGGCAGAGATTTAACTTGACAACAACACTCCAAATTGATATTCTCTATGCAAAATCTGTCAATACAAAAACAACACAATTTTTATACAGCGAGAAGCAAAACAGAATAAGTTAGCAGAGCAATCCAGCTCCTCATAAAATATACTTCAATATTTCTCTGAGGTATTTAGATGGGGATGAATTGAAGCAACAGTTCACATGGTATTTTGCATATCATAACCTTATCTTATGCTAAGCTTAGGAAATGAGGAGTTGGCATGTACCTGGATGCTTATTATTTGAGGCCTGCAAAGTCAAGTGGTAGATTGCATGTATGAATTAGCCATTTCAGATCCAACGTCGCAGACAGACTTGTTACATCAGAGCAGATGCAATTGTTTTCAGAGGATGGAGTTCACACATTCAGATGATAGGCATTGAATGATAATTACCAAGTAATGTATGTGCATGCATGGATTTGCCCTATTTAGCTGATACCATATTGAGTTTCCATACCCAATAGTCTGTAGGATTACTTGTGACTTTATTTATATAGCTTTTATTTATTTATTTGGCCAAGGCCTAACATAGGCCAAAGTAACTAGAGGATGAAAAGACAAGAACTATGAGCCCTACCAGGCTTTTACATGCTTAGAATTTAAGTTAAACCTTGACTTTCTCACAAGTTTGATACTGTGCTGTGTTGACTTATATCAGCTACATGTAAAATATGGATGGACCTAAGGAGAAATTCACCAAAGTAAATCCAGATCAAATGCCCCCAACTCTCCTTTGCAATGCCATCTACGTGATATGAGTTCAGGTTCAAGTTAAATGTTATGTTTCCTCCATATTATGTCTCATATTTCTAAGCTGCTTATATGTCTGCGTATGTGGGTCAGCCATGTCAGGTGGGTCTGACCAATAGGAGCAATCCAATACACAAGAAGCTGGCGTAAAGCAAGCCACGTATAAATTAAGCCGGTACAAAATACATGAGATCCAAACTCCATTCAGAAGCAGGTCTGCTGCTGGCCGAGCAGGCCTAAGTCTGGCAAAGAGAAAGCAGGCCTTTAAAACAGTGTTTGGGTTACACCACCCTTTCTTCTGGCTTTACACTGGGTTGGTTGCCAGGTCCTGTGACTGAGCTGAGCAGGCTTAGAATCATAGAATTGTAGAGTTGGAAGAGACCCCAAGAGTCAGATGGCCATCCAATCTTTGCTTAAAAACCTTAAAGGAAGGAGAGTTCACCACCTCTAATGGGAGTCTGCTCCACTGTCAAACAGCTCTTACTGTCCGAAAGCTCTTCTTTTCTTGTAACTTGAATCCATGGGTTCAGGTCCTAGCCTCTGGAGCAGGAGAAAACAAGCTTGCTCCATTCGCCATGTAACAGCCCTTTAGATATTTGAAGGTGGCTATCATATCTCCTCTCTGTCTCCTCTTTTCCAGGCTAAGCATACCCAGTGCCTTCAAGTGTTCCTCATAAGTTCCAGACCCTTGATCAGCTTGGTCACCCTCCCCTGCATACACTCCAGCTTGTCAACATCCTTCTTAAATTGTGGCATCCAGACACACTATTCCAGGTGTGGTTTGACCAAGTCAGTCAGAACACTATACTTGATGCAGCCTAGAGAATAGCAGCTCTAGGATCCAGACTAAGTCTCCCCACTCTGGTCCCACCCCCAGGATGTTCCTCGGAGGTGGGAGCTTACATTGCTTAAGATCTGCCAGACTTGGTTTAGCTGGCTGCGTCCCGGATAAACCGAGTTGGAGGTGCTCTGCTGGCATATCTTCAGCTGAGCCAAGGATGGGGGAGTTAAGATAGCATAGCCCAGCTGCAGCAGAAACCTTTCTGCTCAGCCAGAGATTTGCTGGATCCTAGTCTCACTCATCTCAGCAGATCCAGCTATAGGATTGCTCCCTATGTTTGCAAGGGATGGTGGATCTGTTTGGCATTGTTCAGAATGTAGTAATCCACTTAGATTTTCATTTTATGTGTGTTTTTAGCAATCTAGGGGCAACAATGAGGACATTCTCTAGATCAGGCCTTAGAAAAAGTTAATACAAAATAATTGGGGCAATAATGGGGCAATTCAGGGCTATTTTTTTCATATTGCAGGACAGCAAATAGTGGTGAGAGCCACCTCTCTGTGAGAAAGAAAGCAGGTTTGAGGTTATTGGAGAGAGGATGATCATTTACCAAATTGTGCATGAAAAGGCCCCATAATGCCTGGGCAGAAAAACCTTTTTTTACTTGGGAAAGGGAGTAGTAGTATCAGGGAAGATAAACTCACAAAGCATAATTGTTGAGTTTATTCAAGCGTTTGAGATACACATTTGGAAATTCCTCTGTATATCTGGTGCAGTCGGGAGGGGTTTGTGCAACAGGCATAACAGGAAGCCACAGACGAAAATGTTTTATTGCAGAGCTGTGTATAGGCTACTTGATGTTGTAAATGGACTAGCCTGGATTACAGAGCAGTCATAATTTGTATTTGAGCTTTCAAAATTAGTGTTATATAAAAAAGCTGCCTAGCATTGTTCCTATGCATCTCATGAGAGGCAGCTTGATTGAAGCTTTAATAAAATTAACACTACTTTCTTGACTTACTTTCCTCTTTTCTTCTTAATCTTCTCTTCAAGATTAAACTCATCAGCACTTGACAAAAACTGCAAATAACAGCCAGATGCAGGAGTTGGCTTTATCTTTTTATGCAAGTATGTGGTGCTAATTAGTGCAAATTGATTAAACTTTAATTGCCTGATCCATGGCTAATTAATATTTATAAGATGAATGAGTAAGAAAACCAGACATTTATTAAAACACTTTAATGATTTTTCATATGTTTTGACAAAGCAAAGCAAATAGATGTTAAGAGTCAAAGGGAGCCAGACATGATGACTTCACTGTACCTCTGCTCTGTTTTCCCCATCTTAGAAGTCACTTTGGGGGGGTCGTTTTTCTTCCCACCATCACCCTGCTCATCATTCTCTACCTGCCAACAAGCCCTATTATGGGCCTGTCACATGTTAAATTGTACAGTGAAACCTGCTATAATATGTACGCATTAATATGTACATATGTAATCTAACCCATGATTGCATCGCATGAAACCTTATTGTAAGTCACCCAGAGAACCTGTATAATTGGGCGGCGTATAAATATTGTAAATACATGAATAAAATATTGCTATCGACAGTAGTGGGGCAGAGTTGTCCCCTACACCAGCATCACCGATGCTTACCTGGATGGGCCTGGGGCCAAGTTGGGGCTGCATTTGTCCGCATGGTGCACCCCATGACACAAGCTCACCATCCCAGCCCCACCCAGGTGTCACCAGGGGTGAGAGGGTGACATTGTGCCATCTCATGCGCTGCTAGCGGCTGTCGAGGATCCAAATATTTGTCCCATTTTCGCCATATACATGCTTTCACCCCAAGATGTTATTAGAACTAGTAAATGGCAGAATTTAGAAAACACAACTAGTCTGTGTTACCAATCATTTAAAATAAAAATGGTTGAGAAGGTCTTTGAACCTCAGTTGTTTCCATTCAATCCCAAACATGCGCTCATGCGTGCACCCCCCCCCCGTGTTTTAAAATCATTTCTTTGCAGGAGAAATTTCAACAAATTGCTTTCAGCCTCATCCTATTACACCAAATGATAAAATGATACTTGTTAACATCATTAGCAGTGAAATCCTATGCATATTTTCAACTGTGTTTAATGGGGTTTACTCCCAGGACAGTGGGAGCTAAGGGCTGCACATGCACCTGGGAGCAAATCTTGATGGTGATCTGCAGAAAACCTGAATAGCTGTTTGCTCCAAATCAGCTTTAAAGAGCAGGTTTCATGGGGAAAGGGTGCAAGGACACAGCTTTAACACGTGGACCTGTGTTTGGAAAGAGCAGAGCTAATATTAACTGTGGATAAGCCGTTACTGAACTTAGTGAGACATCTCTAAACAAAGATGCATAGGATCAAGGTGCATGTTTTCTAAAACTTTCTAAATTGAGCTAGATAGAATCTAACTTGTTGACTCTGTTGAGATGACAAGAGCTATGACAAAGTGTCATAAAGGCATAGATTTCGGCAAATTTTATATGCATACACACACACTTAAAATGTAAGGTGACAAAGAGATGTCATATGTGAGAAGAGATTGCTTTACCGTTTTAGTTTTAAAAACATAACTAAGGCCAAAAATATACACTGCACAATCTTCGTGAATTTCTGAAGCCTGAGCATCATGTCTCCAGTGTAAAACAGCCTTTGGACGGACTGGGTCGGTTGCAAGGAAGTGGCGGTGGCCTGGTGCTTTTTCTTAACCCTTCTCCATCCACCACTTTCCCCCCAGTTCCAGATGCATGGTAGCCATGGGAACATGCCTCAGATATCCTAGTGCAAGAGCAGGAAGGCAGCTAGGAAGACTTGCAGCAGCTCAGAAAACTGGTGAATTGGCCAAGGCTCCTGCCACCTCCTCTTGCCTTCTGCTCCTCCTCTGCAAATCTCCCCCCTCCCAAAGAGTTTAGTTTAACTCTGGATCAGTTTAACCAAAAATCAGTTCAAACAGAAATCATTTTAAAAGCTGCTCTATGAACAATGCAAACTTACTAAGAAGTCTCTGTTAAGGCTTCTCTTTGAAATGAAGCTCAGAAAAAAAGGGATCGCTGACTGTTTCCAGGAGAGGAAATGCCCGTTTGAATTGTTTGCAGGAGGTCTTTATAAGAATAATTTCTCATTTGTTGGAAATAACATATGCCATCTCTGACATATAGTCAAACGCTAGCATCTGCATGACCTACCCAGTCTTATCTATAGATTTATATAGCCAGGGACTAACCATGCCCATTCGATTTTCACAAGTTTTTCACAAAGTTTCTGATATGGCATTCTGTGTCACCCATCTTCACTCTGTGACTCCCCAAATGTCATTCCCTGGAGACTGATTCTGCAACTGAAAAGTTACACAAGTCCTCCAAACAGAGCAGAACATGAATGATTCAATAAAGTTGTGGCCTAAATTCTGCCAAAAACCAAAACTAAAATTTGAGTCAAATTTGTGTTTATTTAGGGGGGAGGTCTCTGGGTCTGAACACACAATAAGACATTTCTCTATACGACTGTGCCTAATTTGTATATTTACTTACTTTATTCAGCCACTTGCTGTTTTCTCATTAGCAACTTTTCTCCTAGATTGGAAGTATAGTAACCCAAAATGGGACAGTTATAAACCATTCTAAATAAAATGGGCGTTTTGCCTATAGCAAGGTTCCAGTTTTAAAACTGCAATAATTGCAGCATTGCAGCTTTAGTTAGGTGAATTGCAAAGTTCACAGTAGTCAATGAAACTTGCCTCAAGAATAAAGGAATTAATATTACATTTCACTTTTGTACATGTATCTACAAAGCTTGGGTCGCCTGATCTTCTGAAACCTGTTTGGGCATGCTTAGAATCATTTAGAATCATTTAGAATGCCGTATTCCAAGATGGAGAGGAACATTTTGGAACCCAAATTCATATTCTAAACCAGGTGATGACAGACTACAATGACATCACTAGTCAAAGCTAATATGAGTACCAGAATTCTCTTTTGATGCATTTTTTTAAATTTCATACTTGCAAGTGCTTAATGCAAGAATGCTATGTTGCACAAGAAAATCAATCACAATGTTAAACAAATCTGCTGATGAAACAATAAAAACACAAGGACTAAAATATTTACAATAGGGGGGAGATGTGTATGGTAGACAAAACAATATACCCCTTAATTCTCCCCCAGCCCCAAACACACACCTTTTAAAGAAATGGAATAATAAATTATAGAACACACTTCCACTCTCTGAGAACCAGCTATCACTTTGGATATGCTTGTTCTATTCATTTTATTTTCCCTCGATGTAACAATTAAATGGATCTATGGAGAACTGTATGGGACCCTCGAGGTCATAGTGGGTATGTTTCTCCAGTTTGCCCATGCTGTGCTAGAAAAAACTGTTCTCAAAGCCAGCAGCAGTAGCAAAAAGAAAAATGCATTAAAGAGGATGGGGTGGGGGGAGAGAGTCTAGAGCGCCTGTGAATTTATGAGAAGTGTATCACAAAGACAAATATTTCAGCCCTGCAATTCCATTCGGCCTTTTCAGCCGTGTGTCCATAGCAAGTCAACGGCTAAATTGAAAAATCAATTCCAATTTAAATTATTGGAATAAAGAACACCAGGAGTCAGAGATAAAATGGCTTTGTTCTCTGAGATCCTTTTTAATTGGAAAGTTATTTCTTCAGGGTATTCTAATGGTTCTGAGGGAAGGCTGCAAAATAAAGTTGATCAGCTGGGGGAAGGTTAATAGCTAATGTGCATTTCTAGCTACTCAGTGGGCTCCGGTCTTTATGACAGCCCCCATGATAATGTGTAAAGACCCACAATACTAAATCATCTTGATACATGCAAGTTACAATATATTTTCCTCTATCTTCCAAGAAATCATTTAAGGACATAATCTTGGCATCTTCATATTACCTTGGCAGGCGCTACAGAAGAGTACGTTGCCGGGACTATGATTTCACAGAGGTCATCTGCCTAAAATACTGAAGGCTTTGAGCTAAAGGGAACATTTGAAATTAACATGAGAGTCTTGTGTGTGTGTGTGTGTAAAGGGTGTGTGTAAAGGGTGTGTGTGTGTGTGTGTGTGTGTGTGTGTGTGTGTGTAAAAGGGGGGACGGACCTGTATATACCACACAAGTTGAGGGAAATTTTTCTTTTAATTGCAAGTGAAACCAGCAATGTTATTGCCAAGGAAGAACATAACTCTGAAGCCAGTTCTAGAAAGGATGTTATTTATCTTTACAAAGAGTTATTGGGCAAGGAAGTAATCACATAGGCACCATTTAGGAAAGGAAGACAGTTGTCCTTTCCCACTTTCAGAACAAACACAATTATTCCCTCTGGCTCTCAGGACTCTCTGCAGGCCACACCCCTTACCAGCCCTGCTCTGGCTTCCCTTGAGTGCTGTTGCTGAGGAAAAATGTCCATTCTGTAGAGAGGAAATGTCCATTTGCAGGTGTGGTTTAAATCCAAACCACACCTGCAAATGGACTTGAAAGAGTCTTACAGCAAGTTCCTTTGAAGACACAAGTTTCAGGCCAATCTGCTGACCAGTGGTCATAATGAGTCCCTTTGAAGTTGACACCCCTCAAAGGAGACAGACCCTTCACCCCCATATTAAACTTTTCCCCCTCCCTGTCACCTTTGCTCAGTCAAAAAGCTATGCCACACACAGGATGGGTGAGGGAGGCACTGGACAGACTAAGGCTCACTGGTTGTTCCTGGCCCTATCATTTGAGAAAAGCTGGTTTAGATGAAAAGAAAAGGAAGTTGTGTTGGGCCATAAGAAAAAACTAACGTCCGTATAAGATAACTAAAATATCACAGAAGAGGGTGCAAGCTTCCAAGTTCTCCAGAACCCTTCCATCAGACGGGCTTATAGATGCAGACTTTGTTTGGCTGTATATACTGTTTATACAGAATGTAGTAGGTTATTATTTATGTATTAGCATAAATAATAACCATACTATATATATCTTGCCATATATTGTACGATGTTTCGTCTCTTTCCTTCCCCATTTATCTTGTACAGTTGAAAACTTTAAAATATTAATAATAGGAAAAAGAGATGTGAGGCAGAATGCAACAGACACAGAACATGTAGTAGGCATTCAAATGAGGCTTTTTAAAGGGCCATACAAATATCAGGTTGCACCAAGGCCTACTGGGAATGTCTGCTTCCTCATGTCTAGAATTACTGAAACCAGCTGCTAACCAAGTCTATCCATATGCACAACATGCAGTAGGTGGAAAACAGGACTAGTGACCAAGTCTGAATCAGTCCCAATGCTGCGAAGTGACACCAGTGTGGACAGCTCAGGAAGCAGTCCCTTGGGGCTTATCCCTTCCCTGTCCATGAAACTATCCATAGTGTGCTTTCGGCAAGTGGAAATAGGATGCAGAAATTCGATTCAGGTCTCAGTGGAAGCCAAATCTATCCAATTTATAGTCTGCAAAACAATATGAGAACTGAAACACAGCCATTTTTCAAAATCCACACTTGATCTGAACATTCCCATGCAGTTCGCCAACCAAAAGTGTGTCTATTAGGGGATAGTGTGTGTAAAAAGGAATACATTGCTAAAAACAACAACAACAACAACAACAACAAAGTATTATATTGGGGAAAATGCTAGCAAAAATGTGTTCATTAGTCAAAACTGCATATAAAATTGTTTTGGGGAGAAATTTGCACTAAAAAGTTGCTGAAATTTCATGAGATTTTTTTTTTAAATCACAAAATGTAGATAACAGACTAATCTAGGAAAAATAAGAAACTGAGAGAAGTGAAACTGACAGCTGCTTCTATCCCTGGGCAGAACACAGAGCTCTGTGCTGATGGAGTAGCGCTAGCATCATTCTGTGGGCAGAGGCTGGTGGACCTCTTCTGTGCTGCGTATTCCTCTGGCCCATCCAACCTCTCCTAAGTCCTGGGTCAAGGGTTTGAACTGTGTCCTTAGTCATAACCAACCTACTTCCTCTGATTTCAGTGATTCTGTTCTAAGTATGAATTGAATCAGATACAACCTACCGCGTTTTTTTCCTCCCAGACGAACCTAGTAAGAATAAGAGGAGGGCAACCAAGATGATCAAGGGTCTGGAAACTAAGCCTTATGAGGAGCGCTTGAAGGAGCTGGGTATGTTTAGCCTGGAAAAGAGGCGACTGAGAGGAGATGTGACAGCCACCTTCAAATATCTCAAGGGCTGTCATATATGGAGGAGGGAGCAAGCTTGTTTTCTCCTGCTCTGGAGGGTAGAACTTGAACCAATGGCTTCAAGTTGCAAGAAAGGAGATTCCGACTAAACATTCAGAAAAAACTTTCTGACAGTTAAGAGCTGTTCAGCAGTGGAACAGACTCCCATGAGAGGTGGTGGACTCTCCTTCCTTGGAGGTTTTTAAACAGAGGATGGATGGCCATCTGTCATGGATTCTTCAGCTGAGATTCCTGCATGCAGGGTATTGGACTAAATGACCCACAGGGACCCTTCCAACTCTAAGATTCTATGACCTTACTGGGTGTCCTCTTCCTCATTAAAATCATCTTACCTCCCCAACTGTTGAAATCTGAAATGATGATGGAGGAATATAGAAGCAAGCTGTGTGCAGACATGGAAGGAAACACGTTTCAGAATATGCAAGAGATCATAGTTGCTCTTTAAGTCCATTGCTTTCAGTGGGACATGAGTTGTGCTTCGTAATGGGACTTGTTGCACTTAGCATTTTATGGAATGTACCCATGAGATTTAAATACTACAAAAGAGGGTGTATGTGTAAATCTTATTCCGTATGAATAATACACCAAATGTGGAAAATATTATTGTTCAGTAGTCTTTAGATCAGGCTAACCTTTACTCTGGTGGAGGAAAAAATCCCTTAAAAATCTATTTGGGGCAGCTGTAGATTAGAAGATTTAAATGGGCATTTAATTTGAAATTAATAAAACAGTTATGGTATGTGTTAAGAAAAGTTACTGAGGTTTGCTTAGTATATTTAATTAGTGTAAAAGAGATAAATCTCGTTGCCATGTAATGAACTCAGAAATGCAGATACAGTAAGTGTGTACTCACGTTCCTATTATTAATGCATTAAACTTGTAAGAATGTTTAGGAATTTAATTAGCATTTAATAAGATAGCTATAGCAAATTACAGTAGTTAGATGTTAAATGTAAATTAATGTTTTTAGTATTTAATTGATATTAACTAATTAATTACTGTTTATTACATGGCAACGAGATTTATCTTTTTATAGTTATTAAATCTAAATTAAAAAGTGGTATTTAAAGCAGGCTCCACTCAATTAAAATAAATATATTCTGAGTTTGGGACATCCATCAGTTTTGTCCATGGAGGAGCTGGGGATCATTTGATATATTTGTGCAAAGTTCATATTCAGCAAGCATGGATAGCTTCACTATCCTCACAGGTAATTTTTACTGATCAGACCCCCTAATCCATATAGCAGAAACAGAAAGTGGTCCAGAGATTCTTACACATAGCATCGGCATGCACACATCTTGCTGCATGCAAAATTCTTTGACAAAGAAAGACTTCTTGTTGTCAACACCTGTCAAGGGGAGTCAAGTAAGTGGGTGCCCCCGAATTCACGTCTGCAAATAGTCCTTTGTCTGTTTGCCTATGGCTATGGATCATTTTATTGCATGGGCAAGCAAGCTAATATACAATACATTCTTGCAGGCTAGCAATGTGTGCTTGTTGGTAATGTTGCCAGAACCACTGCCCTGCCCTGCAGGGTTGGGGTTTTTTTTTGGCAGATTCTGAGAGAGATCCATGAGTGAAAACACCTTTGTGTATACTATTAACCCCTACTACTCTTATTGAAAACTTACACTTTGCACACCAAGGATGATTTGTGCATGTTTACCAATGTTCAAAGCAGCAAGTAACCTAAGCGTAAAGTGGAAATACATGTAAACATCCTGTAGATAAACAGTGTTAAGGAGCCATGGACAATCAAAACTTCTAGCTTATGGCTATTGTGTGTCCCCATCTGTTTCCTAATGTTCTTTGCTACTTAAAACATTGCTGTATTTGCAAAAACACAATAGCGTGTAAAGCATAAATCACCACTTGCCATTAATAGAAAATATTGAAAGTTCTAAGCTCATATGACGATGGCACCACACTCAGACTGCAAAATCCAATGCCAGTTGAATTCTAAAACTGAATTCAGTAAAGCTGGATTGTAAACAACCATTTTGCAAGGTTCTTTCCATACGTTTCTGTCTCTATTTTTTTTTAAAAGATATTTATTGGAGTTTTACAAAAACATAAATTTAAAAGATCATATAAAAAGAAAGAAATACAATAAAAGAAACATAGAAAAATACATAAAATAAGAAAAAGAAGAATAAAAACAAATCCATTTTTGTAACCCTAACTCATTATCTTATTTCCTTGGCCTCCTCACACCTCCCCTTTTTGTATCCCCATTTAAATAATCAAATCAGCAAATCCTTACCCTCTTTCGTTTATCTTAACTCTGTATCTTAACATATTATAACTCTATATTTTCATCCATTTTCAGTTCAATTTTGCATACTCTTGTTAACTTTGTTGCTAATGCCACTTATTTTCAATCCAACATCATTTTAACATTCGTTAATTTTACAGTGTTTCTGCAGATAGTCTTTAAATTTCTTCCAGTCTTCTATCACCAACTCTTCTCCCAGGTCTCGGATTCTGCCAGTCATTTCTGCCAATTCCATATAGTCCATCACCTTCATCTGCCACTCTTCCAGGGTGGGTAAATCCTGTGTCTTCCAATACTTTGCAATCAGTATTCTTGCTGCTGTTGTTGCATACATAAAGAAAGTTCTGTCCCTCTTTGGCACCAATTGGCCGACTATGCCCAGGAGAAAGGCCTCTGGTTTCTTCAAGAAGGTATATTTAAATACCTTTTTTATTTCATTATAGATCATCTCCCAGAAAGCCTTAATCTTTGGGCACGTCCACCAGAGGTGAAAGAATGTACCTTCATTTTCTTTACATTTCCAACATTTATTATCGGGCGTTTCTGTCTCTAAGCCATCTCTCGGTCAATAGCTTTCTTCATGCCATGCTGAAGACTTGGAACATTGATGGAACTCTTCCATGGTTGGAGATATATATATATAGGCACAGAGAGAGACAAAATGTCTATGCAATATTTTATACTCTCACGCAAGATTTTAGAATCCCAAGGACAGATTTGTATTGATTGGTGATGATGGTTGAGGAGAGAGCATAGTTCAGTGCTAGACCATGTGCTGTGTGTGCAGAACGTCACAGGTTTGATCCTTAGTATCTCCAGTTCAAAGGATCAGATTGCAGGTAATATCAAAAAATATATCCAGAGACCCTGAAGAGCTGTTGTTACTCATAGTAGACAATTCTAGCCTAGCTGGGTGAACAATCCGGCATGACATGGTGTGAAACAGCTTTCTATGTTCCTCGTCAGAGCCAGTGTGGTATAATGGTTAAGAGCGATAGACTTGTAATCTGGTGAACTGGGTTCGCGTCTCCGCTCCTCCACATGCAGCTGCTGGGTGACTTTGGGCTAGTCACACTTCTCTGAAGTCTCTCAGCCCTACTCACCTCACAGAGTGTTTGTTGTGGGGGAGGAAGGGAAAGGAGAATGTTAGCAGCTTTGAGACTCCTTCGGGTAGTGATAAAGCGGGATATCAAATCCAAACTCTTCTCGTCATGGTGGTGATTATAGCTGTGATCAAAATAATTCATTGTCGCAAGTACCATTTCAACTGTACATTAGGATTGTTAGATCAGGTTCCAAGTAACTACCTCACCAGTTCTTTGCAACCCTGAATCTTACGATATCTCAAGCAGCAGCTTTCCCATGGGGTCTAGCAAGCATCTTTTGAAACAGAGGGGATTTCAGTTTGTGGTATTGCATGGGGTATTGCATGTTCAAAGACAAAAAAAATAAAAAATAAATCCCATGTTTGAGGTGTGCTGAAGCACAGATGTGTTGGGTGTGTGTTGGTCAAGGAGAATCTTAGCAGTTCTTTTGTTGTTTAGTCATTTAGTCGTGTCCGACTCTTCGTGACCCCATGGACCAGAGCACGCCAGGCACTTCTATCTTCCACTGCCTCCCGCAGTTTGGTCAGACTCATGTTTGTAGCTTCGAAGACACTATCCAACCATCTCGTCCTCTGTCGTCCCCTTCTCCTTGTGCCCTCCATCTTTCCCAACATCAGGGTCTTTTCCAGGGAGTCTTCTCTTCTCATGAGGTGGCCAAAGTATTGGAGCCTCAGCTTCATGATCTGTCCTTCCAGTGAGCACTCAGGGCTGATTTCCTTAAGAATGGATAGGTTTGATCTTCTTGCAGTCCATGAGACTCTCAAGAGTCTCCTCCAGCACCATAATTAAAAAGCATCAATTCTTCGACTATCAGCCTTCTTTATGGTCCAGCTCTCACTTCCATACATCACTACTGGGAAAACCATAGCTTTTACTATACGGACCTTTGTTGGCAAGGTGATGTCTCTACTTTTTAAGATGCTGTCTAGGTTGGTCATTGCTTTCCTCCCAAGAAGCAGGCGTCTCTTAATTTCGTGGCTGCTGTCACCATCTGCAGTGATCATGGAGCCCAAGAAAGTAAAATCTCTCACTGCCACACCACTGCCAGGAGGTGATGGGACCAGTGGCCATGATCTTCGTTTTTTTGATGTTGAGCTTCAGACCATATTTTGTGCTCTCCTCTTTTACCCTCAATAAAAGGTTCTTTAATTCCTCCTCACTTTCTGCCATCAAGGTTGTGTCATCTGCATATCTGAGGTTGTTGATATTTCTTCCAGCAATCTTAATTCCGGCTAGGGATTCATCCAGCCCAGCCTTTCGCATGATGAATTCTGCATATAAGTTAAATAACCAGGGAGACAATATACAGCCTTGTCGTACCCCTTTCCCAATTTTGAACCAATCAGTTGTTCCATATCCAGTTCTAACTGTAGCTTCTTGTCCCACATAGAGATTTCTCAGGAGACAGATGAGGTGATCAGGCACTCCCATTTCTTTAAGAACTTGCCATAGTTTGCTGTGGTCGACACAGTCAAAGGCTTTTGCATAGTCAATGAAGCAGAAGTAGATGTCTTTCTGGAACTCTCTGGCTTTCTCCATAATCCAGCGCATGTTTGCAATTTGGTCTCTGGTTCCTCTGCCCCTTCGAAATCCAGCTTGCACTTCTGGGAGTTCTCGGTCCACATACTGCTTGAGCCTTCCTTGTAGATTTTTAAGCATAACCTTGCTAGCGTGTGAAATGAGTGCAATTGTGCGGTAGTTGGAGCATTCTTTAGCACTGCCCTTCTTTGGGATTGGGATGTAGACTGATCTTCTCCAATCCTCTGGCCACTGCTGAGTTTTCCAAACTTGCTGGCATATTGAGTGTAGCACCCTAACAGCATCATCTTTTAAAATTTTAAATAGTTCAGCTGGAATACCATCACTTCCACTGGCCTTGTTATTTGCAGTGCTTTCTAAGGCCCATTTGACTTCACTCTCCAGGATGTCTGGCTCAAGGTCAGCAACCCCACTACCTGGGGTGTACGAGGCATCCATTTCTTTCTGGTATAATTCCTCTGTGTATTCTTGCCACCTCTTCTTGATGTCTTCTGCTTCTGTTAGGTCCTTACCACTTTTGTCCTTTATTATGGCAATCTTTGAACGAAATGTTCCTTTCATATCTCCAATTTTCTTGAACAGATCTCTGGTTCTTCCCATTCTGTTGTTTTCCTCTATTTCTTTGCATTGCTCGTTTAAGAAGGCCTTCTTATCTCTCCTTGCTATTTTTTGGAAATCTGCATTCAATTTCCTGTATCTTTCTCTATCTCCCTCGCATTTTGCTTGCCTTCTCTCCCCCGCTATTTGTAAGACCTCATTGGACAGCCACTTTGCTTTCTTGCATTTCCTTTTCATTGGGATGGTTTTCGTTGCTGCCTACACATAATGTTAATCATGTATAGCCTTGAATTATATGATCTCATACACATATGATCTAGTCGGCAGGGTGTGGGAAACTACATGTGATTAAAACCATGTGTTGTTTAAACCTCTGAACACTTAAAAGCAGCACAGAAAACCAGATAAAACACCAAGCAGTGTTGATCAAATTGAAAATACCACAGCAAGCATTGTAATTAATGTGTTTCCAGAACGTGGCTTGCTCTGTGAGTGTCATTCCCTAGGTTATTACAGATGGAATTAGAGTGTCCTTTCACTGTCAAACTGATATATACTGCTGGAGCAGTGCTGAAGTAAAAGTACCATTCCCCATGCCTTTACAGGATTTAAACATCTGCCGAATCCCATTTATTTCTCTCCTTGTCATCTGGAAATAGATGCACATCTCAGAAAGGTTTTGAAGTGAATAGTCCCCATTTCATGTTGCAATATTTTGGTTTTCTGTGTGCTTTTGTTGTGTATGTGTTTTCTATGTTAAAGAAGGTGATTTAACTCCTGTGATGTCAATATGTGCATGTGGTAATAGCAGCAAGCCTTTAAATTCAAACATCACATTTGTGGGACCTACTTCCCAAATAGATGGATACAGATTCAGATACACACACATACACTTCTAGTAAACTGCAATGTATTCACTAATGTGAAGAGAATTCTAATTCTAAGAAGGAGAGCTAGTAAAACATAATGATAACCAGTCATTTTTACTCAAAAGTAAATCCCACTGCATTTAATGGGGCTTTCAGGTAACGTTGCACAGGATTGCGGCCTGAGTGATTCACATCTCAGCTCCATCACCAACTAAAAAGGTGGCCTTTAAGCAATCGAACCCATCTCAGCTTCAGTCTCCCATCTGCAATATAGGGATGGTGATACTGACCTCTCTGGCTGTCAAGAAAAGGGGAAACCAATTAGGCATCATTACAACATAATGCTGCTGTATCAGGTAGACCTTTCACAGGTTTCTTAACAGAACTGTTACACTTCTAGGGCTGGTTCACACGTGAATCTAAATCACATTATTTATTTACCCTTGATGAATGTCAAGTGTATGTGTGTGGACTCCCTCCATCAGGGGACATAAAAAGTTGACTTTGTGGTGTTCCACGACAACAAACCTGCAGCCAAAAAGATTGTCTTTCTAATCCAAACATTGATATCAAATTCAACCCATACTTACCCCACTCTTGTCAGAGTCTTGGTGTCCATTTTCCTCTGCTCCTTTCCTCAAGACTCCTTTCCTTTCACCTACTTTCCCCTCAAAATCAACTTTCTTTGCACATGGCCCATCTCCTTCTGCCACCATACCTGAGCGGCTTCCTGCTTCTACAAGACATTCATGTTTCCCACTCTGCCTCCCAACACGCCCTGCCAACTTTCCCTTCCCTCTGCATGCCTGACACCTTTGTTTTCTGAGCAGCTGGAATGTTTGTGAATATTCTATGCCACCACACTAGCTCAACAAATTAGAGGCATCATTACCAAACATGCAGCGTATTACCATGACCCGTTTCCCCATATGGGCCGCCACTAGATGGTACGACCACCAAATCAGCACTAATGTATGAATCTGTCTTTAACAATATCATAGCACTAAACTCACATCCCAACCAACCATCAGATTCTGCAGTTTGCTAGCCAACATTGCCATAACACTATTGCCTTACTACTATCTTCCTACTCATTCTGCACAGTATTAATGGTTGTCTTGCTCACTGCAGGGGCAGGGAAGACAAGCGGCAATGCTGCATGCTGGAATGCCTCCTTCTTACCGGTGAGAGGAGGGACATTCTGGTGGTGGCGCAAGTGGCAAAGCAGGCAAGAGTGCTGCCTCTTGTGCTTCCACCGCCTGAAGCGAGTGCTCCAGGCCACCTCCTCCATGGGCCAGCTCTGCCTATGTTGTCATTTGAACTGGCAGGAGGCTGCTGCATCTTCTCCTGATCATTTGTCTGCTTTTTAATGTTTTGTTGTTGTTGTTTAGTCATTTAGTCGTGTCCGACTCTTCGTGACCCCATGGACCAGAGCACGCCAGGCACTCCTGTCTTCCACTGCCTCCCGCAGTTTGGTCAAACTCATGCTGGTAGCTTCAAGAACACTATCCAACCATCTTGTCCTCTGTCGTCCCCTTCTCCTTGTGCCCTCCATCTTTCCCAACATCAGGGTCTTTTCCAGGGAGTCTTCTCTTCTCATGAGGTGGCCAAAGTACTGGAGCCTCAGCTTCAAGATCTGTCCTTCTAGTGAGCACTCAGGGCTGATTTCCTTCAGAATGGATAGGTCCATGGGACTCTCAAGAGTCTCCTCCAGCACCATAATTCAAAGGCATCAATTCTTCGGCGATCAGCCTCCTTTATGGTCCAGCTCTCACTTCCATACATCACTACTGGGAAAACCATAGCTTTAACTATATGGACCTTTGTTGGCAAGGTGATGTCTCTGCTTTTTTTTTTTTAATGCTACCTGCTATAGTAAGAAGGACTATAGACTGGTTGCATCAGGTAAGAATCAGAAAGAATCAGGGGCAGGAACAGACCTCAGCTGCCTCGCCTCCAACTTTACCCACAATTTTAAAGTTACGGCACAAATCTCTCGAGTTTCAACCTGGCTGTTCTGCCATAGAAGTCTAGAGTCACTTTATGCTTTTCATTAGCAGGCAACAGTGGTTAGATGGCTCCGTTTGCTATTATGAGGATAGCATTGTCCAAAGAATTCAATGATAATTGTACATTTTCTGAGAAGTCAAAAAAATAAAATAAAAAACCACAGCAACTCGACAAGGTCAAGCTGATGTAGGTAAACCAAGGAGGCAACCTGAAAAGGAAGATGCAGGAGATGTTTTCGTGTTGTTTAATGCAATTTACTTAATGCATGGCATTCTAGCTATTGATTAAATGTATTTCCTGCTTTTGGAAAATTATTAAGATAATGGAGAGAGGCAATCATGTGATCTTAGTTGAAGAGGCAGGTGCTTTATTGGAAACTATATTAATGTTTTGTGAAATTCCATCCCCTCCCCTCTATCTGCAATCAAATTAAAGGCCTTGAGGAGCATGCTATTCAACAGCTAAATAAGGGGCAGATCTGTGACAGTAAAAGCTAAATTCAATTCTTTTCTTCTTTTTTTAAAAAAGAACATCAGTTAAGTACAGAGTTTAGGTACAAAGTTATGGTAAAATCTAAACTTGAAGAGAGCATGGGAAATGGAGCTATCCCTTCTTAACTGGCTGCAACATTAAGTCATCAAGTAGAGTTCTCCACAAAATTGAGAATATGCTTCATAACAAAATCTATGATTTATTTCAGTTATTTGCCTAACCTGAAACAATTTTTAAGGCACAGAGTGATTTCCAAGTGTGTCCAGAGCAGGGGTAGGCAACCTAAGGCTCGGGGGCCAGATGCGGCCCAATCGCCTTCTAAATCTGGCCCACGGACAGTTCAGGAATCAGCGTGTTTTTACATGACTAGAATGTGTCCTTTTATTTAAAATGCATCTCTGAGTTATTTGTGGGGCATAGGGATCCATTCATTCACTTATTTTTTTCATAATATAGTCTGGCCCCCCCACATGGTCTGAGGGACACTGGACTGGCCCACGGCTGAAAAAGTTTGCTGACCCCTGCTCCAGAGTGTTGAGGGATTCTCTGGACCAGACATCTTGTGGCACAATCAGAGTCTGCCTACACATGTGATCACCAATAGTCAGCATGGATTTCTGAAAAATAAGTCATGTCAGACTAACCTGATCTCGTTTTTTGACAGAATTACAAGCCTGGTAGATGAAGGGAACGTAGTGGATGTAGCCTACCTTGATTTCAGCAAGGCATTTGACAAGGTGCCCCATGATATTCTTGTAAAGAAGCTGGTAAAATGCGGTCTTGACTATGCTACCACTCAGTGGATTTGTAACTGGCTGACTGACCAAACCCAAAGGGTGCTCGTCAATGGTTCCTCTTCATCCTGGAGAAGAGTGACTAGTGGGGTGCCACAGGGTTCTGTCTTGGGCCCGGTCTTATTCAACATCTTTATCAACGACTTGGATGATGGACTCAAGGGCATCCTGATCAAATTTGCAGATGACACCAAACTGGGAGGGGTGGCTAACACCCCAGAGGACAGGATCACACTTCAAAATGACCTTGACAGATTAGAGAACTGGGCCAAAACAAACAAGATGAATTTTAACAGGGAGAAATGTAAAGTATTGCACTTGGGCAAAAAAAAATGAGAGGCACAAATACAAGATGGGTGACACCTGGCTTGAGAACAGTACATGTGAAAAGGATCTAGGAGTCTTGGTTGACCACAAACTTGACATGAGCCAACAGTGTGACGCGGCAGCTAAAAAAGCCAATGCAATTCTGGGCTGCATCAATAGGAGTATAGCATCTAGATCAAGGGAAGTAATAGTGCCACTGTATTCTGCTCTGGTCAGACCTCACCTGGAGTACTGGGTCCAGTTCTGGGCACCACAGTTCAAGAAGGACACTGACAAACTGGAACGTGTCCAGAGGAGGGCAACCAAAATGGTCAAAGGCCTGGAAACGATGCCTTATGAGGAACGGCTAAGGGAGCTGGACATGTTTAGCCTGGAGAAGAGGAGGTTAAGGGGTGATATGATAGCCATGTTCAAATATATAAAAGGATGTCACATAGAGGAGGGAGAAAGGTTGTTTTCTGCTGCTCCAGAGAAGCGGACACGGAGCAATGGATCCAAACTACAAGAAAGAAGATTCCACCTAAACATTAGGAAGAACTTCCTGACAGTAAGAGCTGTTCGACAGTGGAATTTGCTGCCAAGGAGTGTGGTGGAGTCTCCTTCTTTGGAGGTCTTTAAGCAGAGGCTTGACAACCATATGTCAGGAGTGCTCTGATGGTGTTTCCTGCTTGGCAGGGGGTTGGACTCGATGGCCCTTGTGGTCTCTTCCAACTCTATGATTCTATGATTCTATGTTGGATTTCATCCATATAACTTTTTTTAATAGAAAAAATAAGTCCTCAAAAACATGCTTACTAAATGCTTGCCCTAATAATAATAATAATTTATTTATACCCCACCCTCCCTGGCCAGAATTGGGCTCAGGGTGGCTGACACCAATAAAATTACAATAAAACGTAATAGGAAAAAATTGACTTTCTTGGAAGTTGGGGAGGAGGTATTCAGCACCATTCTGCTTTGGTGCTGAGAGAATCTGCTCCCCAGATTCCAGGAAGAAGGAGGTCTCAGAGGTATTTGTAAGGCATATACGATGCTGAGTCCTGCCTCAGATTTGCCACTGCAATTGTGTTTTCTCCAGGTTGGTCTTTACTGTAATATTAAAAGCATGAGTCTCAGTCCAGGAAGAGGAAGTGATGTTTCACCTTAACTGGGAAGCTATTGTTAATGGCAAGCTAGAATATAAAACCATGATTTGAAGTTGACTTCATATCCTGACTTGTACCAACCCCTTCATTATTTAAAAAGCTTCCTCTTTTGAAGTCAAATGTGACTGGGTTGGACCTCCTTGACAATGGACCACTTACATGTACACTGAATTTGATAGCGCCATGGTTACATCTTTCATCATTTCAGTTTAAAAAATGCACTAGGCACAAACATTTCTTTGTTGAACTGTGATAAATGTGTAAAGGCAATGTTGACAGGTTCTGGCTTTGTGTACGAAATCATTTTTGTTCTCATATTCTTGAAGGGAACAGATATTTTTAACAAAAAAAAAATGAGGACATATGACAGCTTGGTGACATGTTGAAATTAGTGCTGAAATGAACTGGACATTTTGAATTCACACTCTGAATCTGGGGGCCTGTGATTAAGGAAAGATCTTCCATGACCCTTATGAAGTTACCATTCACATAATATATCCTGTGTGCAGCAAGTGGGCGTGGAAGAATCTTACGATTTGGGTGTGCAACCAGCTGTCTAATGGACATTAGCACAGGCATCAACATTTGAACCACTTCTCAGAAATTCTGGTATTAGGGGGTTTTCCTGAGTGGCTTGTATCATGTTTATAAAATGTCCAACCACACGCTTGCAGTCATAACTTCTGCACTGGCCCCAATTGCTCTGAAACTGGCAATCTCCCTATCTCCTAATTAGGCTTAATGGTGCAGTACCAGGGTTATTATGGAATCACAGAACTGTAGAGTTTGAAGGGACCACAAGGGTCATCTAGTCCACCTGCAGTGCAGGAAGCTTTTGCCCAGTTTGGGCTTAAGCCCAGGACTCTGAGATGAAGAGTTTCATCTCTACTGACTGAGCTGTCCCAGGGTCGTTAAATGCCAAGAAGCCACTAAGCGCCAATCAAAGCCAGATGAATACCATGATATAACACCCACTAAGCAGTGCTTTGTCTCCAGTGTTTAATGCTTAAAAAAGGAAATTGATGTTTTTTATTTGCACGTCGAGGTCCCCCAGGCCACCCCAATAACTCACACTTCACACATCAATTTTTGTTTAAGGTTTTTGGCATGAATTTGGCCACAACTTTAAATACACACACAAATTTAAATACACACACGTGAGTGGTTGCTTAGGCATTGGTTACGACTATCTGTCCTTGCCCCTGTGACAGAACTGACTTCTGGATTCCAGCGGAAGCCAGTCAGGGAGAACCATATTGGGGAGAAATGAAGCTGGACATCAGTCCCCCATCTCTCACCCTCATGCCCCCTGGGGCTTGCACGGCCCAAGTCCGATGCCAGGGACAAGGACGAAAAGAATGGCAAGCTCCTGGATTCCTTTAACGGAATTCCCTTTCCGCACCACCATTGGAGGGGTAGGCACTTACCCCTCCACCAACCAATTTGAACCACTGCCTAACCGCCAACCTTACAAGTTGTGACGATTTGCTACGCAGTAGGCAAAAACCAAGTGGCACACACTAATCAGCCAAATGGACAAAATTCCTACCAGGCCCCTGCCCCAAAGCAGACGACCCCATGACAGGCATAGCAAGGTCAGAGGACAACGAACCCCCCCCCTTTTCAGGGAGGGTGGGTGGGTGATCCGGTGCACGCAGCCCAAGAGAAGGCCCCAGGCTGCGAGCCCTGCATTGAAGACCTCTGACCCCTCCCACACATTAGCAACATAACATTCTCCCCAGCAACACTCCTTGCCCAATCACAGCATGTGGCCAATTTGCCCAACAACAGTGGGGGGATGCACCGCAACACGTGCTCTCTATTATGGAGAACCCTCTTTAGCACATACAGCCTGGTAGAACTACCCAAACCCCATCCAAAACCTGGTTGCTTATAGTGACTGGGGCAGAAGGAGGCAGGCTGTGCCAGCTGAGAGCTACTGCAATAACCCAATGCCATCAAGTGCTAGCAGTGTGGCCAGCTCAGCATTCAAGGCTTTCTATGGGCTACCAGAAACAGGAAGCCTGGTGGATATACCTTCACAATACCACACTAAAAATAACAATTCACCATGTCAAAATTAGATTTTTTTACAGAGCTCTCCGAAATCAACTAATATAGCTGCACACACACAAATGCAACCTTCACAATAACTTCATAAATCTTTCTTAAAACTCAAATTTGCATTAATAAAACTAACAATGTATGTTAATAATAATCTGCACTAAGCAAGAAATATAGCGAACGTCAAGTTTCAGAGACCGGCAAAGGAGCTACTAACGTCTGGGTGCTAAGGCCTCCTTTTGAGGCCGGGTGCTGTAGTCTTGGAGGAAACAAACTGCAATTCTGCAACCAACGTTTACAAAAATGCATATGCTAGGGGAAAGTGTGCATAAGGATGAATATATTAGCGAAAGTAACATGTTAAAATGCATTATATATATATATATTTTGCAAAACTGTGTATATTAGTGTGTACACTAAAATGCTGATTAATTTTCATGAGATTTTAAAAATAAATCACAAATTGCTGCAAAATGTGAAGAACTGAATGCAAGGTTGGAAATTTGAAAAACTTAAAAATTGGCAGATCCTTCTATCCTTAGTGAAAAAACGCCTCTATCTGATCCAAACCTTCTCCATATCAGCCTGGTGCAAACTGAGTTTGGTTATTTTTATTTAAAAAAAAAAACAAAATTGGCAGAGCAATCCAATCAAATTGAATGATATTATTCACCAAGCAAGACATAGGCAAATATTGTCTCATTAAGCAATTTAAAGATGGACAGTTTACTATGTGAAAGCACCACAGTGAACAAACCAAAAACCTCAGAGTACATTGGGTTGGTAGCCAAAATTACTTACCAGCCATGCTCAAGCAGAAAGTACTGTATTGGCCTGAATATAAGCCGCACATTTAAATTTCAAGGGGGGGGGAAAGACAATACTTGAATATATGCCGCTCCCTTAAAATTCCGCAGGCACTCACACTTGTTCCGTTTTACCATATGTCTGTTTCAGCAGCGATATCGTAAAAGCCAATTTTTGTAAGGTCGCAAATTTAAGCCACACTAACTTTTCATGGCCAGAATTTGGAAGGAAAAAAGTGAGGCTTATATTCAGGCCAATACGGTAACAGGATAGCCCAGCTCTTGTGAGGACTCTCTGCTAGTTTAAATGTTTATTTGCTATATAAATGGCTCTCATATGGCAAAGTAATTCAGATTCTTATACTGTCACCTTGCCACTTGAACATGGGGTGTGGTACTTGTTTTGCAGTACAATCACCTCCCAAACCTTTTGAAACCACTCTTGCAAAAGCATTTCCTTCACAGAAATCCACACCACTTATCCAATCAGCAACCACTCACAGAATTCTTCCTACCTTACATTTCAACAGTATATCCCGTATGTTCCACAACTGTACCAACTTAAAAGAAATTGCACTTTTAAAAAGGCTGCTCTTTTCTCTCACCCTACATCAATTCCTTAGATTAGAGCAGCCCACAGAAACTAGCTGGTGGTGGTATTCTGGTATTTTTTAGTGCAACAAACACTGAAAGAACTTGTCCTTTCAAAGCCTTTTAAGCATGGTAATGAGTTAAAAGAATATGGAAAAAAAATGGGTTTATAAAAGTAAAATATTAAGAACGTAACAATTTAAGAACAAGGATTTGGGTAGAATAAAGAGGGAAACAAATTGCTGAGTTAATAAAGTGAATTAGAATACAAAAAAGAGAGGTATGAGGAGGTCCAAGAAACAAGTAAATGAAAAATAATGTGATGGAAAGATTTTTTTTTCTTTTTCTCTTTTTTCTTTTTCTGTTTGTCTTTATTTTTTGTAATGTAAAAATCTTAATAAAAATCTTATAAAAAAAAAAAAGCCTTTTAAGCATGGGAGGAATAAAAGGACAACAGCCACTGGGTGCTGTTTTGCAAATGGGAGAGCACACTGGGGTGCAATAAGACACTATAAATACAGAAAAATGAAGCTAATCTGCAAATGACCTATGGCTGAGAATATGGATGAAATTTAAAATTATGTACAAAATTGTGTGTGTGTGTCCGTCCCAACACAATAAGATAAGAAATGGGGAGCTAAGGATTGTGCTGGATGAAAAAGTAATCTGGCACCTATCAGCTACTGTGGAGATTAAATTGTTATATTGCAGGAGACAAAAATGTCACACCATTTCACCTGTCATCTGTTATGGGTCTCCCCAAGGAAGCGGGACCTTCCCTGTTTGCTTCTTCTCTATCTTGCCGCAGAGGAGGAATTGGAGTAAGGAATGCAGTGTCATCAAAGGTCTATAAAAGTCTGACCTTCAAGCTGATAGATTTGAAGCAATAAAAGGCTTCCAGAGCACCTGATGTATAAACATAAAGGGAAGGCTTAAGGACAACCCCCTTTAGTTTACAATGTGCAATTGGGGTGAGATTAGGTTTCAAAATAGCCCAGGGACTAGCAGCTCTTGTAAAGCCAGGGTCCAAATTTTGCTTGGAAATCCAGACTGGAGGAGTGATGGACCTTGGAAGAGACAGGTATAAAAGAGATAAGTTATCAGGAAGGAGATAAATAGCACTTAAATATAATGAATGATGATGGGTAACTACAAAATTTTCATCAGACGTGGTAAAAAAGTTATGCATGGAAATCAACAACTTAAAAAAATAATAATACAAGGAATCATATATTTCAGCCTCTACTGATTTTGAATATGCTGCTCGTCTTGTAACAAAACTGGTTGTTCTGCATCAAATCAGAAAGATGTGAGTAAACTGAACTAGCACTAAGGCTGGGCCGATGAAAATGAACAGGCTAAGGATTCTCCATGACACCAGGTGTTTATATGGAGCCTGGGAGGTGGATTTGGAACTGGGAAGAGCTGAACTTAAATCTTTACAGGTTCCCTGAGCCACTTCAGCTGATTGATTGCCGCCTATTCTACCTTGCAAGGTTTTTGGGGGATTAGGGGAAAAGAATAACCCTTTGTATGCTGTCCTAAGCCTTAGAGGAAATGGGTGGTATTAGTATAATAGATAAATGATAACTATTTCTCTTATTTCCAAGGTGAATTCTAGAAGCAAGGAACCCAATTACTTTTAGATGACAACTAGATGGGACCTTTGATTTTGTCCCAGAAATGCAAGGGATAAAAACCTAAGCTGATGTCATCTTCAATAGCTAAAGGTTGTTATATTTCTGTTTTTTGCATTCATTTTTTTGCATCTCCATATACTTTCCCAACATAATTTCCCACACAGGGTTGAAGCACATTTGTGCCATGGAGGAACTGCACAACCAAGGACTGATTTATTTGTGTTAATGTGTTCCTAACTTTCTGCCATCAGGGAACTCAAGGCAGCATGTGTGAGTTTTTCAGGTAATGTCTCATCCAATCACTGACCAGAGTCAGGCTCCAGCAAAGTTGCTACATTATGTGCCTTCAGACCATTTCCTGAAAAGAGGAAATCTGTGCCTAGGGGAGATCGTTATAGAATTTGGGTGACTGAATGCTACTGCATGCAAAACAAAAATCCTCCATGTGGGAAAGTAAAGAACTGGGAAAGGGTTGTAGTAGCTTAAAGGTCATACTGGCAAGTCAGCTTTCTGTGTTTAGGGGAACATCAACCTGAAAACTAAAATGATACAGCCTAATGTGGTCCTGGTTCAGCATTTGAGTGAGGGGCAAACTACACATCACACAACACATAGTGCACAGCTCTCACCTTTGTTTAATCAATTATAGGCCTGCAGAAGGGGCGATTGTTATGGGGACTGCAGTGCATGGAGGGGGGAGATGAATCTCTGAAAACTACCCCCTGTGCAGCTATGAGGCTTTGGAAGTAAGTTTCACAGGGAGCTCCCCCCCCTAAACCATGTACATTTGTTTGGGAATGGGATTGTTCCTGGGGAGCGGATGGATAAACCTCAGCTCCCTACCTGCTGAACAGCACACCCCATCCCCCAGCATCAATCAATCAAATATAGCTGAATGCTACACATTAAACACATTATGTACTTTGACCATAAGACCTAGGCTTTAATGCGCTGTAAAAAATATATTAAACAAATAATCTGGATGTCTTGACATTATCCTTCTTGCTCATCCAATTTCATCAGTAGGCCTGGGTGTTTGTGGGGGGGGGGAGGATGTGGGAGGAGGACAACCCAAAACCATCTTTTCAGAAGCCTGCTGAGGAAGGTTGCACTGTGAGATTTCTATTCCTGAGCAAAGACCTAATTCCAAATAAAGTTTTGGCATGTATTCAGGCAATTTCGGCCTCCCCTTTTTAGCCTACTTCGCATTTCCTCCATTTTTAAGGAATTCAGTGTAACAACATTAACATATAAAGTAAAAGCTTTTGTGTGTATGCCGTATATATCGCCCCCCCCCCAAAAAAACCTATCTTTTTGGTGTGGGAAAGACATGTGCCAACACAGGTGCATGGAAACACACTTTTCCTTTACATTCTGCGAAATAAAAGCAAAGGGGCAATACATTTGCAGCGCCACACAGCTATAAATGTTGTTCAGCACGGACGGAGCAACATATAACAGAGATACGAGTGGTAACACATTTCAAACGGATATTTCACAATAGTTATCATCTGTCTGGGGAAACTGTGAAGCTCGATTGAACAAAAGATAAAGTTAATACTACCTAATAAGAACAGACCATTATAGATCAGTGAAACTGCAAAGCAGAATTATATGACAAGGGCCAAGCCACATTATCTAAATTAACATTTTCCCAGCATGAACAAGAAGGGCCAGTGCAGAAAAATGAAGAGCTATACTCTGGCCTGCATTTAGTCAACCTGAAGTAATTATTAATTTATGGTTGTCTGTGATTTTAATGAAAATGAAAACTGAGAGGAAAAGAATTGAGAGAGATAATGTGCCGTGAAATTGAGTTTCATTTGTTTGGGGGGTCCACCTTCTTTGTTCGTCTCCCCTCCCCCTTTTCTCTCTGTGTGTATACCTCTCCCTCAGTTTTCTTTTCTTTTTTTGTGCTCAAAGACGAAGATGTTAATATACAAAAAATAAATGTCACCAACTCACTAAACTTCTGTAACTTTGTATTTAAATACCTGAGATTATGGACCTGACCAGAAATTAATTAAGTGCTTTATTCTTCTCCACCGCGGCAACTGGGACGATCTACCCATCAGGCCATTTCTGCAGTGTCTTATCTCAAAGCAGCCTCACTCTGTCTGCTGCTGAGTTCTGCTCTGTATTTGATGGACCACCATAAATATGATAACAGCATCTACACCCACACAAAGTCACGGTGCTGCTAGCTTTTGCTGCCACTCACTAGGAGAAGAGGACTGTCAAACTTGTAAATCAGCCCGTAGACACATCAAGGTCCACAGAATCATCAGCATCCTATCTTCTTGTTCCTAATAGGTCCACCCCAACAGTACTTTGTCCTTCTACACTCAGGACAACCAAGACGAAGGAAATGTCTTCCTACAAGGGCTTCCCATATGAATCACATTCCTGAGCCAGTGGATGATAAATTTACTAGCTTTCCCAACTAGGGACCAGCTACCAATCACCTAGTCAACAAGGAAAGTTAACACCTTTCATAGTTTCTGACCTAGTTACTGGATCATTTACCCATCATGGTTAGCATTTACTCTGAGACAAACACCCATTTCCCACCCAGGTTTTTAGACTTTGAAAATTTCTGGGGGAGGGGATAATGGACAAATCTGCCCCATTCCCACATGTGAATATCTTAAAAGATAATTTGGGGCTGGGGCCAGGGTAGATTCTGCAGGCAGAAATGATTCGCACAAAAAAACCTAAGGAGCACTTATAAGGTGTACCCTGAGCAGTTCTTTTTTCCTGCTTTTGATCAGAGTAAAGCTACTTGGAGCAGCTTCAAAGTGTAGCACCTGTACAGCCCTGGGTATATATGCTTTGAAATGTTGCAGTGATAGGGGCAGCCAATTACAGTGGCCCCCTGTGCAGGGAATTACACAGGAAGCGACACACAGTCACTTCCTGTCCCATTTTAAAAAGACACGTCATGAATTCAATGGTCAAATAAGGCCTCTGAAAGGTTGTATGTTAGGGCTGCCATCCAGCCTGATTTTCCAGGACATGTCCTGGAATTTGCCTCCAAAAATGGTGTCCTGGATTATTTTTTGGAAATTGGGTAAATGTCCTGGAAAACTGGCAGTGGGGGTTACAGTAAATGCTTTTAAAAGCCCCAAAACCTTTTTTTTTAAAATTCTTATACCTTTTACTTAAAAAGCTCAGCAACTTAGGGGGTTGTCTAAAAAAAATAACCCTCAACAATTTTGGGGTGTCGTGGTTTTTACTTTTTGAAATATGGCAACCCTGTTGTATGTTCTGAGGACAAGTGAGGTTGGGGTCCAGTTTCAGAAAATTGCAGACTGGACCCAAATCTTCTGACATTCCTACGGTGGACATAAGTACTTTTTGAAGATGCCTGTGGAAGATTTTTGCTTCCCTTAGAAACATGCCACTAGCTGGTAACGACAGTAATTGTTAACAGGTGGAACTTCCAACTGAGCAGGTGAGGCATGTCAGGCTACTTTAGCTCTTCACAATGACCTCATCCCAACAAGCTAAGTCAAAGGCAAAAAGCTTATTTAATGGTCCCCTCTCCCAGCGAGGAGTCCCTTCCCTGGTCATTTCATTTCCCGTGCTTAATAATCACACGAGAGGGAAGGTGGAGCCATGCCTACCACCTCTGCAATTGTGTGTCTTCTGCACTTACACCATGCGGGCCACACATCTATAGAGGGGAACCTGACTGAGACAGGTGGCCTCTGCTTCAATAATACGAGAGGGAACCTATAGGGAAAATGGTGCAGAAGGAAAGCCTGATCAGCTGTGTGGGGTGTCCTGGCTCTTTAAGAAACATTCCCTTCCCTCTCTGTGTGTGGTTCCCTCCATAGCTCAGTAGGAACTAGTTGGAACTTTACTCATGCCTGTGTAGCAAGTCCTACCTGCTGTGTCAGGTTGTTGACCGGTTATTTGTTAACAAAAACAACTACAGTATTGGCATACTGCTGAGTCCTGCTGCTTCCTGGCACTGGAGAAGACCCACTGCAAGGCGTCCTCACGCTGTGAGTACCCTCCCCAAACCCACAGAAGACCACAAGCCCTGCTCGCCCGGTTATTTCCTATATGTGCAAATCTGAACTTACTTTTAACATTTCATGTAGTTTTTGACCCTTGAATTGGCAGTGACAACGCTACCCATGTATTCCTTTGATCCTACCATCACGTCTGGTCCAGTAGATTTTGCAAGCTTTTTTTTTTTTTAAAAAAAATGATATTTATTCAAAATTTCATCAATACATAAACAAAAACAAGAAAAACAGAAAAATACAGCAAAAAATAAAACAAAAAGAAAAAAGAGAAATACAAATCTCAAATTACATATTTTCATTTGCTTATTTCTTGAACCTCCTCACACCTCCCTTTTTGTATTCTAGTTTAATTCGTTATTTCAGCAAATTCTTCCCATGTTTCTCAATTTTAATTTAAATGATTAATCTTCACAATCTATCTTATTAATTCAACATAACCTTTCCATCTTTTAATATAATCTGTTATTCAATTTACCTTAATCTCTTTAACCTTATCTTATCTTGAAAATCTTAAAATTTCAAAGTTTACATCATATTCATTCATATCTCCTTAAATCATTTCTGCTAAAGCCAATTTAGTTCCTTTCCGGCATATTCCCTGGTATTTAATTAATGTTACACTAATTCCAAAATTAGCAAAAGAATTTCCCTTGATATCTCTAATTTTTATCCAATGTCACTTCTTCCTGGTTTCGGGTCATGTCAGTCCTTTCTGTCCATTACATCCAGTCCATCAATCTGGTGTTCTTATATCCGAGGCCCTTAAGTCTCTTCTAGGCCCCTCCTGCACATTTTCTTGTCCTTGTTTGTGCTTGCGCACTTCTTTGTCTATTATTGGTTTCTTGGGGAGTGGGTCTCCGGAGGGTTCCATCCGGTAGTAATTTCCATTTTCCTTTGTCAGACTGGCCCCTTCCCCCCAGTCCCACTCCCCATCGTCATCTTTGTAATCCAAAAAGTATCCAAAAGATAGTTGTTCACCTGTTTCATAGTCCCACTAGAGTTAAGAGCTTCCTTGACTTCAAACACTTCCCAGCACTCTCCAAGTTCAATCTTCCAACGCAGTAGCTTCCGATTTTGCAAGCTTTTGAAAGGATGCTGAAAGATGTTTCATCTGAGAAATGGGATGACTAGGCTGCAAGCGACTTTTCCTTCCCCCCCCCCCTCATATTGCTTTCAACTGTTAAAGGGGTTGGGGGGAGGAAGCAAATAGCAGGCCTCCCCCAAATAGACAAAGCTGCTATTTTCAGCCTCTCTCTCGCTTTTAGAAAGCCTCGATTTATTTCCCCTGCTGCCTTGAAGGTACAGAGTTTGAAGAGTAGCAGAGTTTGCTGCTAGCTGCACTCCTCCTACTCACTGGCAATCCAGGCTACCCAGGCCAATGAAAAAGTCAGCAGTTTTCATTATCCTCCACAGTTTCCTTATTAGCCGCAGTGCTTGCTAACAAATACTGACCTGCATCCCCTTCCATCTGTTGGAGAATTAAATAAAAGATGAACCAAACGGAGTTCACAGCCTGGAGTTGTGCAACTTTCCAAGCACCCTTAACTACTGCTGATTTCCACACAGGCTCAGATATCCCAGGAAGTGGAAGAACAGTGCACTTGACACTGCCATATGGATGATGTTTGTTCTTATTGTTTCCACTTCCTGCTCCCAACTAACTTAAATGCTCTGGTTAATGGCTTTGCCTTTATTTAAATTTACTGCAAATTATATTCTATAATTACTTTGTTAAGTTACTTCTAGGGGGCTGGTCTACACAGCTCTTATTTGGATGCACAGCGCACTTCGCTTTGTGTGTGTGTTGTGTTCTCCACTTCCTCAAGCAGGAAGATGTTTCAGTAACAGCTTTTTACCCAGCCAGTTTCATTGTGAGAAGAGAATATTGGAGGCTTGCCGGTCTGTTTAGTTTGCCAATGTCTGTTTATTTACAGATGTTCAAAATTAGGTGGAAACAGGCACAGGAAGGGCACGGTTTTAAAGCAGCATCTGTTTGCACAAATGCAAAATGACAAAAGCAGAAAGCTCTCCAAAGCTGCTTCTGCTAGTCCAAGGCAGACATTGGGGCTTTGGGTACTTCTAGACGAGGCTGATGTAGTAGCATCCTGTTGTTGTTGCTGTTTTCTTTCATGGTGCAAGTAGGGTAGCAAATTTGCTTTCAGACATCTGAAATCCAAATGATCTTTCTGTAGTTGTTGGAGCCGTCTCCTTTTTGTCAGTCTGAAATCTTTGTGGGGAGGAATCTTGGGATCATGGTGTAGTAGGAAACAGTCAAAACCTTCCTTGACTCTACGCTGTTTGCCCAACCATGATGGTTCTCCCTGCAGTTTTCCAAGGAGAGGGGGAGAGAAATAGATACAAAGACAATGCTGTTTGGATAGAGAAAGGTGTCACAGCAGGTAGTGGTAAGAAGGTGTTTCTTCTGCCCTCGCAATGGAAGGAAGGATGAAGGGATAAGGGGATAAAGTTGATTCCAAGACAGGTGGGGCAGCCCATAGAGAAGGAAATTCCTAGAGTGATCTGTACAGGTGAAAGAAGCTAGTCAACAGCTAGCTGTAAGATGGGTCATTGCACCTGTGTAGATATTTGCAGTTGGTTCGTTGCATTCTTTTTTTAAAAAGATGGTCTGAGCTTTGGAGTGATGGGACCCAGAAGCTGAATGGTGGAAACATGGAAGGAATATATTTTTGCTTACAACAGCGTGATTACAAAAAGTGTATTAATTTGTTTGTGTGTTTATCATTTAGACTTTATGGCTATTTTATTGTTTAATTTGTTACTTCTTGTGACTATTTATGGGATGTATTCTATCATATTATTCTTAATTATATATTGCCTCAGATTATTCTTAGTTGTACATTTCCTTGGCCCCCCTTGGGAGGAAGGGCAATTCATAAATGCAACAATAAATGAATAAACAGACAGGTATTCCACAGTTCATGTCCTGTGTGGAAGCCGACGGCTTCTGCCTCTTTCAGCCTTTCTCAACCTGGTGCCCTACAGATGTTTTGGAATCCACCAGTCCCAGCAGTTAGGGATGGTGGCAGTTGTAGCCCCATAACACCTGGAGGGCACCAGATTGTTGGGCATCCTTGACCCAGCAGGCGTGTGACTTAAAATATCTACTTGCTTGGCTAAGAGCTATGACCATCTTCTGGTCACCATGGCCCATAACAGAAGCATCTATAGCTATTCACTGCATATGAAAATCTAGAGATCATCTTTTCACTGGACAACCCTAGCTTGTTTCTGTAATGTTATATTGTATATTATCCCTGCTGTTGCCAGTGGTTTCTCAGGGGAGATGTGAAATGGGTGGTTTTGTTTCAGAGGGTAGGGGTTAGGTTCCACACCACAAAAAACCCCTTCTAAGCAACCAAAGTTTGCCACACATAAAGATGCAGTTGTGCAAGCTAATTGGTAGGGTGTATTTCTCCTTGCCTTGCAACGATAAGGGAGGGAGACGGGCGGTTGCATTTAAGAGAGATTATTGCAGCAGAAGAAATTTGGTGTCACTCCCTCAAAGAGCCCACTTCCTTGCCATGCCTCCTCCAATTCATATACCCTTCATCTCTGGAAGAACCCCAATTTAATTAGAGTGCCAGTGAGGGTAAGTTATCTCGGATTCATTGATCAGTGCAGCAATTGTTTGCTTGTTTCTTTTCCTCTGAAGTTCGTTGTTCTACTTGCCAGCTATGATTTGTTTGGAGTATATATCCTTCAACAGCTGTATCACTGTGTGCCCAATCCACCAGTAAGACGGGCCATTTTAATATTACACTATTTATTCAATCTGCATTCTCCAGGACATTAAATATTGAGCAACTTGATTCATAACAGGTGCCAGCTTTCTTTTTCTTTTCTTTTTGTATGCCACCTTCTACATATTTTTACATTTTCTTTTCCATTCTTCCCTTTCAGTATACTGAACTCTACATTTCAGGCTGCTGGTTGTGAACCTGCTTCCCGCACTGATCACGTTCACAACCCGAGTGTCCACTGTACCTTTGATTAAGACCCAACCAGTATTTAGGATCAAGCTGTGTAACATTTTGACTTACACAGAGCTCTGAATGTTCATTTTTTTTAAAAAAAAAATCAAACATATTGTAATAAAACCTTCTTTACAATTTCCAAAATGTGAAATAAAAATGCAGGGTCTGTTTCAAATACAAAGCCACTTCATCCAGGGTGTGCTAATTCAAGATAGAAATTAATGGGACAAAGCGCTTCAAGGAGCTGCTTAAATTCAGCATCTTTGTACATGTTATTCAGTAGCTTGACAGATACTCAGCTTCCACATTCATTCTCCCTGCTGCATTTATTTAACTCTTTTTGGGTTCAGAGGAACAAGTATAATTCCACCCTTTATTCTCCTAGATATTTTTTTCCATGAGACCAGCCATTCCCCTCAAAGCATTCTCAAAGTGTTGCAACAGAAACATTCTGCATGAAGGCATCTTTATTGTCCTTCAAAGTTGTGGCTTTTCCAACAGCATTATGTGGAGGAGAAAGGCATGCATTTCTCACCCACATTCCTCGGTTTGACGTTATTGTCACTTGGAGGCAACCTCGAGACTTCAGTCTATTTCACATGCTTTGCCCCAGATCAATGGACCATTTAAAATGTGAATTCTGAAAGATCACATTTCATTGCATGCTGATGCGGAGACCTTAGACTTGTGAGAATGGATGGTTTTTTGAGAGGGGTGATGTGTTGGCCCATAGAATTGGTCTTATTTTTAAACATTTGCAACTTTTCAAATTTCACCATTAAAAACTTTTTTTAAAAAGAAAACATAATTTAAACTACAATGTAAAATTTTAAAAGCTTCGGAGGACAGCTGCTGTATGAGTATTATTAATGAAAGTTCTTACATAGGTCAACCCCATGAAATTAGAATATGTCCAGAGGTTAAAATAGGTGGTGAAAGAGGTTCTTATGTTACCTGAAGTGAATATGTGAATGAAGCATGTTCATAGCTTTGTACAGAGGAAGCCCCAAGTTCAGTCTGTGACTACTGCAATGCGCTTTACATGGGGCTACCTTTGAAGGTGACCCAGAAACTACAACTAATCCAGAACGCTGCAGCCAGACTGCTGACTGGGAGCAGCCGCCAAGACCATATAACACCCGTCTTGAAAGACCTACATTGGCTCCCAGTACGTTTCTGAGCACAATTTAAAGTGTTGGTGCTGACCTTTAAAGCCCTAAACGGCCTTGGTCCAGTATATCTGAAGGAGCGTCTCCACCCCCATCGTTCTACCCGGACACTGAGGTCCAGCACCGAGGGCCTTCTGGCAGTTCCCTTACTGTGAGAAGCCAAGTTACAGGGAACTAGGCAGAGGGCCTTCTCAGTAGTGGCGCCCTCCCTGTGGAACGCCCTCCCACCAGATGTCAAAGAGAACAACAACTACCAGACTTTTAGAAGACATCTGAAGGCAGCCCTGTTTAGGGAAGCTTTTAATGTTTGATGTATTATAGTATTTTAATATTTTTTGGGAAGCCGCCCAGAGTGGCTGGGGAGGCCCAGCCAGATGGGCGGGGTATAAATTAAAATTATTATTATTATTATTATTATTATTATTATTATTATTATTATCTCCAGTTAAAAGCAATTGGTTAACCAAAGATGGGAAAGATTTCCACCCAAGAAACTGGTGAGCTGCTGCCAACCAGTGTGGACAATACTGAGCTAGATGGAAAAGTAGTAAGAAACTACTTTATCTATGCCTATTTGCTTTTGTGTTGATGAAGTAATGTTAATGGTGATTCATCTTGCTTGATGTACTGAGCCTTTATTTTCTTTTTCTTTCATTCAACATGGAACCCAAGGTAGCATCTGTTTGTTTCTCAGACAATCTCCCATTCAGGCAAATGCCACTTTAAACACTCCAACAGCACTATATAAATGCTATTGTTACATTAATTTTGTATCTTTGTTGTCATCTTTTCATTTTAAACACTGGCTATCAGTCGACTATAGGTTTCTCACGCCATGCTGAATCTTTTGATTCTGATTGCAAGGTATTCAAGAAACCTCCTAGTAGGGTGACGTTGAAGCATCACCCCATTTCACATTGAGACAAAAATACAGAATTTTGTCATTGTTTGGTGATTTAGCTATTAACAGGAAAAGAAATCCAACATTTAAAACTGTTCTTACACCAGCAAGTTCCCATATTCATTTTACAAGGCATTTATGTTGGAATCTCTCTTAGGCTTTTGTTTTTTTCTGACATATAGAGACACCCTGTTGAGAGGCATGTTTATATCTTTTGACTGTTTAAAAATACCAATTCTTGTGTAAGCTCGGTATATGCAATTCAGCCTGCATATATTGACAAGTTACTGTGCCATAAGACCAGGTGAGACATGTAATATGGGACAAGGTTGGTCCATGTTTTACAGCTGGGTGTCTGCATATTTTTAGACCCTCATTGGTTCCTTGACAAGTCATCAGAAGATAAAAATATAAGAAGAGCCATGGTGGATCAGGTCAAAGGTCTGTGTAGTCCCACATCTTTCTTTCTAGCTGGGCACTTCCTTCCAACTCTACAATTCCATGATTCCAGGAAGGCCACAAACAGAGTCTTGAAGGCAGTTGTTTGTTCACCAGCAATGGATACTCATAGACCTATCTCTGAAGATGGAGATCCCAGTGTCCATCATCCATAAGGTCACATCCAGTCATAATGTGATTGTTGTTTTTACTGCGGCTATTAACCGTTACCACTGGTACAGATTTTCTATCGGCCTTGAAATCACTCCTTTTCTTCTGGCAATCCTTATTATATACAGTGGTACCTTGGGTTACATACACTTCAGGTTACATACGCTTTAGGTTACAGACCCCGCTAACCCAGAAATAGTGCTTCAGGTTAAGAACATTGCTTCAGAATAAGAACAGAAATCGGGCTCCGGCGGCAGCAGGAGGCCCCATTAGCTAAAGTGGTGCTTCAGGTTAAGAACAGTTTCAGGTTAAGAACAGACCTCCAGAACGAATTAAGTTCTTACCCGAGGTACCACTGTATACAACAAGCATGGAATGGATCAGTTTCTAATCGAGTTAAACTGTAATGTACAAGGTAGGAGAGTGTTTTCAGGTAAACAAAGGCAGGGATACCCAGGACTGACATGAAATCTAAGCATCCTTTTTACATGGCTCATTCATTTCAGTAAATGTGTATGGTGTTATTGTTTTATTTTATACCCACCGTTCACCCTAAATTGTGATCCAAGGGCATGTCACAATAATTTAAAGCACAACATTTGTGCATTGCCTTCCTCGTCAGTCCTTATATGCAGGAGTTTCATGTGCGCATTGGGAGCACACAGAGCTCTGATCAGGGTAGATTTCACACCAATCTCTTGTTCAATAACCCTTGAGCCACACATCGAAAAGACTGAACCATGTTGTTATGCATATCATTCTCTGGCTCAAAAATGCAGAAATGCAATACTTTACATATCATAATATTAGCAGCCAAATATACTAGGGCATGATATACAAAGGGAAGGGGATTCCACAAAAGTAATGGGATCTATCAGGTCACGTTACAGCAAAATTTTGTTTTGGTTTGAAAGCTCTTTGCTTTGTGAAGTTTATTTTCAGATTCTGAATAATTCTTCAGCAGTATATGAGAATATGTAACTTGCAAAACACAATTAATCTACATTGTGGCTTATATAACATTATGTAACATTTACAAACGGGAAAATCATGTTAGCCTGCTATAGCAAAAACAACAAGACTCCTGTGGTATATTGGAGACTAACAAGTTTATCATAGCGTAGGCTTTGATGGAGTTGACCTCACTTTGACAGATATACAAAGCTTCTTCTTCAGATGGCAGCTATATAAATAATGCATGAGCAAAGAAGAAGAAAGTTTGTAGACATTAAGGGAGCAAACCTATGCACAAAAAACTGGTGTAAAGTAAGCCAACATAAAGTTACACCAGACACAAATCCTGTACAGCAGCGAGGCTTAATCCAGGCAAAGGGGAAATAGTGTTTTATGCCACGTTGCTATGACAAGCTGAATGGGGTTGGGAACTATTGTATGTCCCCCCTGACTTGTCCCACCCCAGAACACACTTTTTGGGGTGCTTAATCTGGTCTGGGCTCAGCCTGTTTACAGCAGCGTATCTTCCACTGAGCTGGGAAACATCTGGCTGAGCCAGAGATCCACTGCATCCTAAGGGGCTCCTCCTGGTGGGATCTTGCCATTGGACTGCCCTCTGAGCCACGTGGCAGACCTATCACTATCGTTTGTGAAGCCCGCTAGCATCCCTATACCTGCAGTAGATGAAGGCAGGTTAAATTTATATTGACATAAGAACACCCATCCATGGTTGAACTAGCCCAACTGTAATACCTCAAGGACCACCTGGACCTTGAGATCATCCTCTGAGGCCCTTCTTCATGTGTGTCCTCCGTGAGAGGTCCAGACAGTGGTAACATGAGAACGGGCCTTTTCTGTAGTGACTCCACATTTGTGGAATGCTCTCTCCAGGAAGGTTCAGCTGGCGCCTTCATGAAAACATTCCTCTTCAACCAAGCATTTGGCTGATTGACATCTGATGCCCTTTTAAATGTGTTGCAGGAAGAGAGATTATTGGTTTGTTTTCGTTCTTATTTTTATTGCGTATTTTGCATTTTTTTATATTGTAATTACACACACACACACAGAGACACACACACCACCCTTCACACTGTATGAAGGACAGTATATAAATTTAATCAACGACAACAACCCTGAATTGCAATAACAAAGATGGGAAATAAAAACTAATATTAAGCATAAACATTTTTAAATATGTGGTAATTAACTTTCAGTTAACAATCTGGTTGCTGTTGCTTTAGAGCAGCAACACCGTTCTCTATAGACGAAATTGCAAATATCTTCAGCACCCTTATGATGTACAGACCATCAAAAGGATGATCGGTCTGAAATGGTTCACATTCCTTTGGACTCTCCTGTGAAGAAGGCAGACAAAAGTTTGTATCCCGCCCTTCCACATAAAGGAGCCCAGGGCAGCAAACATCAAAATGTTAAAAACAATGCAACTTAAAATAATACTTAAAACCTTTAAAAGCTATCTAGAAACATATAAAAACTTTTAGAACATCTAGAAATATTTAAAAGCAAACATGACACACACAGAGTTGGGAATTCTGAGGTTGCTGAAACCAGTATGTCAGCCATCCAATGCTTGGGTAAACATAGCTGGGCATGTTGTTGTTGTTGTTGTTTAGTCGTTTAGTCGTGTCCGACTCTTCGTGACCCCATGGACCAGAGCACGCTAGGCACTTCTGTCTTCCACTGCCTCCCTCAGTTTGGTCAAACTCATGCTGGTAGCTTCGAGAACACTATCCAACCATCTCATCCTCTGTCGTCCCCTTCTCCTTGTGCCCTCCATCTTTCCCAACATCAGGGTCTTTTCCAGGGAGTCTTCTCTTCTCATGAGGTGGCCAAAGTCTTGGAGCCTCAGCTTCAGGATCTGTCCTTCCAGTGAGCACTCAGGGCTGATTTCCTTCAGAATGGAGAGGTTTGATCTTCTTGCAGTCCATGGGACTCTCAAGAGTCTCCTCCAGCACCATTATTCAAAAGCATCAATTCTTCAGCGATCAGCTTTCTTTATGGTCCAGCTTTCACTTCCATACATCACTACTGGGAAAACCATAGCTTTTACTATACGGACCTTTGTTGGCAAGGTGATGTCTCTACTTTTCAAGATGCTGTCTAGGTTTGTCATTGCTTTTCTTAGCTGGGCATACTTATGCATAAAACAAATGTGATTTTACAGGAATGTGGCTTTACTAAAAGCCAGGGGAAGGGGAGGGCTTTCTCAACTGAGGGACCATATTCCCTTCTGGGGAAGCTTGAGGCCACGGGCCAGTGGTGGGTGGGCTAGAGGCAAAGGAGGTGGAAGAATAAATGTAAATATTATCTTTGTTCAGTGGGCTAGTTTCACGTACTCACCCATCTCTCTCCTCCATCCAGGCAAGAGGCATTATCAGATCACATTCTGGCCTGGCTGAAACACTCAAGGTGGATGTTAAGCAGGGACAGTAAAGGGTGTAGCCTGTGGAGAATCCCAATGAAGAGATAGAGAAGCAGGAAAGACTGCATTTGGACCCCAGGCAGAGGCACTGCCTCGAGCCAAAGATTGGGGGTCATCTATGGTGTGTGTGCATTACATGCTTGCGACATCACAAGCATGACACGCAACGTGCGATATCCGCACATCGTTGGGAGGAGGCACTGTGGAGGTTCGGCCTCCTCAATACTGGGGTGGGGGGGCTGAGCCCACTGCTAAGGAATATTGAGGGGCTCGCCTGAGCCCGGGTCCGAGGTTTCCAACTAAGTTGTGGCCTGTGTGCTTTCAATCAAAACATCTTCCCCCCTTCTAAAAAAGGAGTAACTTTTCTTTCATTGTCTCAAAAAGAACATACCTTAAAATAATAATAATAATAATAATAATAATAATAATAATAATTATTATTATTATTATTATTATTATTTATTTATATCCCACCCTCCCCAGCTGAAGCCGAGCTCAGAGCGGCTAACAACAATAAAATGATACACATTCTAAAATCATTTCATTATAAAATTAATTCAAATCAGATTAATGGCAACCAGTTGGGCTAGGGTTCTGTGAGGATTGCCAAAGGAGGGAGTCAGGCTGTGCCTTGGCCAAAGGCCTGGTGGAACAGCTCTGTCTTGCAGGCCCTGCGGAAAGATGTCAAGTCCCGCAGGGCCCTAGTCTCTTGTGACAGAGCGTTCCACCAGATTGGGGCCACAGCCAAAAAAGCCCTGGCTCTGGTTGAGGCCAGCCTAACCTCTGTGTGGCCTGGGACCACATAGTTTAAAATAGTTTAAATAAATAGTTTAAAACAGGCTTGAAAGTTAACAGAGTCTGGCTTGGAGATTGACAGAAACCTTCTCAATCGCTCCAGCGCCATTTCTCTTTTCCTGAGCCAAGCTGGGCAGCGCAGTCAGCCCACCTTGAAATGCTTCGTAATGAACACGCTCCAGCATGGAGTACACTTGCATTGCAAGAGCTTTTTGAACCCATTGTTTACAATTTCTCTGTTCTATGGTGTATTTATATATCTCAACTGACCCAGCTATCAATAACGCACACACACACACACACACACACGCGCGCGCGCACACACACACACACACACACACAGAGTGTGTGCAGCCTTATTTTTCTCATTTGTTCATTGTAAATGATTGTTGAGACTTTTAATCATACTTTTCTTGGCTATTGCTTTGTCATCTGCTGTGTTCTTGAATGTTCATTTACATCCCTCAAGGGACTATTGATTCACGTACTGATATAATTATGATATAGCTGACAGTCAACCCATTAACCTCAATGCCTTTTATAGTCTGGATTAATAGAAAGAGAAACTGGGTTGATCACACATAATTCTGATTGTTATTGGCCCCATCAATAAAAAACTTAGTGTGTGTTTTGCTCCAGCCTGGCCCTGATTAGTCAAATGTCTTGCAAATTTGGGGCTATGGATACCAGTGTAGACACTCAGGATTTCACCTCCCAGGGACAATGGCAGCATGAGCAGATAGTGGCCCTGCCAATTTTTTCTAGATAGTCAGAACTGTCTGTATTCTGTTCTTCATCCAAGTTTTCCATCACAGACCCATATCTCTGGCTGCCTCAGTGTAAGACTGAGATAATATAGAATTATTCTACAGTGGTACCTCGCAAGACGAATGCCTCGGAAGACGAAAAACTCGCAAGACGAAAGAGTTTTTCGTTTTTTGAGTTGCTTCGCAAGACGATTTTCCCTATGGGCTTGCTTCGCAAGACGAAAACGTCTTGCGAGTTTGTTTCCTTTTTTCTTAAAGCCGCTTGAAGAGGTGCAGTTGTGACGGACCGTGCTTCGCAAGACGAAAAACCGCGCAAGACGAAAAGACTCGCGGAACGAATTTATTTCGTCTTGCGAGGCACCACTGTATATGCTATATGAGCTATATGTTCTCTATTAATTATGCATAACATTTAATAAATGGTTGGATCAAGAAATCAATGGAGGTGGCACAGCTCACCAGCACATGTCCTCTGCAGAGGGATGTGATTTGTGGCATCTCTGGTGATAAAGATCTCTGGTGCAAAGGCTGAGTGAGAAAGACCTCTGTCACTTCAAATAGTGAATCACTGCCAAATTGAGTACAGGTAATCCCCGCGACGGGGTGAGCTCCCGTTGCTTAGTCCCTGCTCCTGCCCACCTAGCAGTTCGAAAGCACGTCAAAGTGCAAGTAGATAAATAGGTACCGCTCTGGCAGGAAGGTAAATGGCGTTTCCATGAGCTGTTCTGGTTTGCCAGAAGCGGCTTAGTCATGCTGGTCACATGACCTGGAAGCTGTATGCCGGCTCCCTTTGCCAATAAAGCGAGATGAGCGCCGCAACCCCAGAGTCGGCCACAACTGGACCTAATGGTCAGGGGTCCCTTTACCTTTACCTTTAAGCCCCTATTTCCATGGGGGTTCTGTCCCAAGGCACCACATGTTTAAGTGAAATTGCGTATATTTGAAACACCATTGGAAAAGCCTGCATGTGTTTTGCTCCTGCCCCCACCCTGTTCCGCCCCTTTTGTGACGTTTTCGGGTCAGGATTGGCATGATGCACATGTGCGCAGTAGTGCACATATTGAATGTGTGTGAGTTGCCTGTCTAAGTACTGTCTGAGATGAGCCAACGAAAACCCCCTAAGAGCCTTGTTGTATCTGCTCCTGTAGACCACAAGCAGGTTCCACACCTTTGGCCCAGAGGCAGGAGGGCCTGTGCTGGAACAATAGACAGCAAGGTGAATATGACTGGATTTCACCTATCGATTCGAATCAATGAGCCAACTCTCTGGTTGCTCATACCTCCATTTTATATTTCCAGATATGCTACTCAGCCCTCATTCTTTTGTAATCAGAGTCAAATCTTTCCCGAGTGAGAAGATGGTTCCTTGAAGGCAGAAATATGCTTCAGGAAGAGAAAAGAAAAGAAGTTTGAAATTGCAACTTTGAGGTGATTTGTGTGCCGAGGAAGGCTGCCTGTCCTCAAAGTGCATTTTTAAATAAGAGGAAAGCTGGAAATAAAAGGCAAATAGCACCTTGAAGTGAAAGAACAGGAGCAGATGTCCTTTAGTCGTGTGTTTTATTGATTTATAAACACTCCGTCAGGCTACCTCATCTCTGCAGAGTAATTTAGATATGGGAAAATATCTGTGAAATATATTGATTGCTTTATTGATTGAAAAGCCAATTGCTGTTGCACTCCTGTTTTACCATTTAAGTCCTGACACATTTTGACATATGAGCCAGCTGTGACTACTGCCTCAATTCTGCAGTAAGATAATGTGAAGCCTGTCAGGCCCCTTCCCCGCCAGCCCCAATAATTTACGGGGGGGGGGGTCTGCTATTTAGCTTGTTTCGCAGCCAGTGGAATAATTAGGATTCGTTAAAGCCCTGAGCTGCAACCCTGTTTGCTACATATATTGAGGAGCTTTCCTTGATATATTTCTCTGCGTTAACTGGATTGATATGTCACGAACAAAAGAAATGTAGAAACCAGGCAGTTATTATTCAAAACCTATTCGCCTGGGAATGATTGTTACTGCTCAGATATTCTCCCCCTCCACTTTCTGCGAGAGGGATTTGGGTTTTTCAAACATTCCATTGGGGAATTCTCACTTGTTACCAGATCAGCTTGCACTGAGCAGCCATAAATCAAGAGACGACGGCCTTGCGAGGTGGGGAACATCCACTACTCCTCTTTAGGACTCTGTTATTTATTTTGAAAATTTAAGCTGCGGTAAATTTATTGATTTTGTTTTATAGAGAGAGCATGCAAAAGCAATTACAAACTATTCTTGATTTGGAAGAGAAAACCTCCTAAATTAACATAATAAAAAGGGGTTTTTTTTTTTGCTCGAGCGGTTATAAAAAGTAATAAATTAGAGGTGTTTAGAAAATGGGGCTGAGGGGAAGAAGGAAGGAAGAAAATGTGTGGTGCTTTTTATTTAAAAAAAGACTTTTAAACATACTACTGTTTAAATACATTGATTTCCTCCCTTTGATGTTGCTCATAACATTATCAGACATTCAGATAGTTGTTGTTTAGTCGTGTCCGACTCTTCGTGACCCCATGGACCAGAGCACGCCAGGCACTCCTGTCTTTAACTGCCTCCCGCAGTTTGGTCAGACTCATGTTTATAGCTTCGAGAACACTCTCCAACCAATTCAGATAGTTAGCATACATTATATCATTG